>NC_083224.1:166084549-166387579 GCF_032191835.1 Heteronotia binoei
GACATCTGTTTTCTTTGTCAGTGTTTGTAGCTCTAGGTATTTAAAAGGAGAAAACTTCATGAATTATCTATCCTTTTGAGTTCAGGCTGTGAAAAATAAAATCTCTCTTTCTGATTTCCACAGTAATGCAAATAGCAACCTTTGAAAGGGCCGGAAGCATTAGCAAAAGATGAAACATTAGCACACTGATGCAAAAAAAAATCTATGTATGTAAATGTTTAGGTGAGCCATAAGCATTTTCATTTATTCTTCTGTGTAGCATATTTTAGCCACACTACATTTTTCAGCCCTGTATCTGAGGATTTCTTAAGCACCAGAAGTAATTAGAAGTGTTTTTTAATGTGGAGGGGAACTACTTTTTCCAAAATCTTTTTGAGATGCCATTGATTTTTGTTATTTTCTCTCTCTCCCTCTTTTTTAAACAAAATAGGAGTCAATTGCACCTTTAAGATCAACTTAGTTTTATTCAGAATATAAGCTTTCGTGTGTTCTAAGCACACTTCATCAGACAAGGAATCTGGCACAGTGAGCAGAACCATACATAGCTAGTAGGCAGTGGCCCAGAATGCAAAATGGTACAGATTTCAGAACCAATGACAGTGAAGTAAAATTATCTGGTAGGCAGTGATTTAGAATGTAAAATGGTACAAATATAAGATTCAATGACAGAATAGTAAAATTAACAAATTGAGCAAACCTTTGATCTGAGTAGCATGAGCATGTGAAAGCAACAAAACAGTAGTATGTCAAAATGTGAGCGTGTCTGTCAGTGACTCTATTACTATGAATCTGGGCCAAAAGGAAGAAATTATTATGTTTTCCCATCCAACTAACCCACCTTTAAACATGCAACATACATATAGTTTGTCATTAGGAGAAAAATACATTAAAATTAAGTGGGAGATAGGTTCAATATATGTAATGGGATAAGAAGAAGAAGAAGAAGATATTGGATTTATACCCCGCCCTCCATTCCAAAGAGTCTCAGAGCGGCTCACAATCTCCTTTACCTTCCTCCCCCACAACAGACACCCTGTGAGGTGGGTGGGGCTGGAGAGGGCTCTCACAGCAGCTGCCCTTTCAAGGACACCCTCTGCCAGAGCTATGGCTGACCCAAGGCCATTCCAGCAGGTGCAAGTGGAGGAGTGGGGAATCAAACCCGGTTCTCCCAGATAAGAGTCCGTGCACTTAACCACTACACCAAACTGGCTCTGAGATAAGCAACCAATATCACTGTTTGAGTGTGTCAATACAGCTAAAAGAGAAATACATTTGGATAGTCCACCTAATTTACTTTTTAACATGTAAACATCATTCTAGTTTGTCATAGAAAAAAAGGATACAATAAAATATAGTGAAAATGGGTATATGTATGTTGCATGTTTAAAGGTGGGTTAGTTGGATGGAAAAACATAATAATTCCTTCCTTTTGGCCCAGGCTCATAGCAATAGAGTCATTGACAGACACACTCACATTTTGACATTTTGCATGCTCATGCTACTCAGATCAAAGGTTTGCTCAGTTTGTTTAATTTTACTATTCTGTCATTGAATCTTACATTTGTACCATTTTACATTCTAAATCACTGCCTATCAGATAATTTTACTTCACTGTCATTGATTCTTAAATCTGTACCAATTTTCATTCCGGGCCACTGCCTACTAGCTATGTATGGCTCTGCTCACTGTGCCAGATTCCTCATCTGATGAAGTGTGCTTAGAGAGCACATGGAAGCTTACGTTCTGAATAAGTTGGTCTTAAAGGTGCAATTGACTCCTATTTTGTTCTACTACTTCAGACCAATACGGCTGCCTACTTGGATCTACCTCTTTTTTAAAGGTGGTTTTCTTTTATTTCTCTTTAAGGAGAAATCAACGTACCCTGTTATATTCTCAGTCCTTGTTGTTGTTTTTTGTTACCCACCACAGGGGATGGGGGGTTCTAGAAGGAGGACAGGATGGTTTGGGAAGATATTGCCTATATCTGAGCTTCTAACAGACTGAAGTTCGACAATTTTGCAGAACCTCCCCCTGACCTGGATAGGCCAGGCTAGATCAATCTCATCAGATCTCAGAAGCTAAGCTAAACTAAGCTAAGCAGGGTAGCCCTGGCTAGTATTTGGATGGGTGACCTCCAAGGCAAGAAGGACAGGAGGAGGAGATTGGATTGATACCCCACCCTTCACTCGGAATCTCAGAGCAGCTTACAATCTCCTTTCCCTTCCTCTCACCACAACAGACACCCTGTGAGGTAGGTGGAGCTGAGAGAGCTCTTTCAAGAACTGGACACAATCCAGTGTGGAGGAAGCTGTCATTCCAGTCCCAGAGCACTAACTCTCTTGTTAGGGACCGTCATTCCACTCTGTGCCCTATCATTTCAGTCCCAAAATGCTTCTGACACACCCAGGGGCTATCATTCCAGTCTCAGAACACTTCTGCTATTCCTAAGGAGCGTCATTCCACTCTAGGGGTTGTCATTTCATTACCAGAATGTATCCACTACTCCCAAAGGCTGTCATCCCACTCTGTAACCTGTCATTCCATTCCTGAATGCAATGTTGTCTTAAAAACAAAATTTCCAACCAAAGCAAAATAAGAAGAAAATATTGTCTGTCCTTTCTCAACTATGACACCTTTGGTAAAAAATGGGAATAATGTTTGTTTGGTTTGTTTGTTTTTTACATCATAATTTCCAGATATCATAGATCTCTTCATAAAACAGATTTAGAGCACAGCTGATCATCTAATTATTTTACATATTAAACGTCTTACCATGAAGCAGAATTGGAAAAAAGGCAAAAAATACAGTACACATTTTAAAGGATTTTTAATGCAGCTTCCTACATTTGGGGCCTTCAGGTTCTCAGACAACCTTTATAGGAATGACTCCTGAGTATTTTCAGCAGCTGTGAAATCCCTGTTAGACTCTTACAGAGATACCTTGAAAGAAACTCCACAGTCTTTGAAGAGTGTGACATACAGAAACTTCAAGCATGAGAAAGCAGGGCAGTCCCAGAGATATCTGCATGAGAGAAGCTCCAGGGCTTGGATGAGCTAGATATCAACCCATCTTTATTTATTTGTTTTCTTTTTCTCCCTCCCATCACTAAGAAGTAGAGATTTACCAGTACTTTTGTTATCCCCACAATAATGTGGGAGAAAGCTTAGGCTGAGAAAGTGGGTGGTACAAGTTGTCCCACTGAGCTTTATGGCTAAATGAGGATTTGATTGCAAGCAAAACCATTTGGATTTTAGCTTGTAAGTTCAAATCAATTGTGCTATTAGCTTGTGTCTTGGGGTCACTTCTCACATGACTCTTGGGAATCACCCACGTTCTGTGGAAACAATAAGATCCATGCTCCACTGTGTGCATTCAGAAAAGACTGTAGCGATGCTAAATATTTTGGGGGTTTTTGTTGTCAAGACACAGATGACTTCTGGTGACCCATAGGGCTCTCAAGGCAAGAGATGTTCAGAGGTAGCTTGCCATTGCCTGCCTTCATTCATGAACCTGATATTCCTCGATGGTCTCTCATTCAAATACTGAAAACCAACCCTGCTTAGTTTTCAAGATCTAACAAGATCAGTCTAGTCTGGGGTATCCAGGCAAGGGCATGCTAAGCAGTAGCTGCAATTATTCCAATGATCCAAATTTTGACTTAAAAATAAAACAGTGCCATGTGTGATGGGCAGTAAATGGTTAATGCTGTAACCCAGTCTGAGAACCTGGAGTGACAGGTGATTCAAATGAAATTCTTCAGTTGAGAGTGTCAGTTAGGAGAGGCATTGAATAACTAACAATTGACTGGGAAGGAAGGCTAAGGGAGTAAGAGGATCAAGAAGGATTCAAGCTTGAGGGAAATAGCTCCTAGAAAGGGGGGGGGGTGATTCCTATTAAGTGGTAAAAGGGAAAATTGGAACGTTTTGAACGTTCCTGCCTCCACCAACTTTAGAGTCTGTTGGTGCGTTCACACTACACTAGATTATGTGTTTTACATCCAGATTTTGGCTATTTTTACACAGTAAAAATCCAGATGTAAAATACATTATTTAGTGTAGTGTGACCATTACCCAGAATTAAACTTTGTTGGTCTTAAAGGTTCCACTGGACTGAAACTTTGTCATTTTCTTGTGTGCCATTATCAAACCTGAACAAAATGAAGGATTTTAGTCTCTTCCCTCAGTTCTCTATTCTGGGTCAGCATCTAACAATATATATTCAAATGACTGGGTGGGACAGCCAGAGAAACACTATGAAGAAAAAGGAAAAAGAGGATGCTCAGTGAAGAACAAGATAAAGGGAAAACCTGTGAGGGAGGGAGAAATCATCATAGCATGTGACATCACATCAGGCTGGTTTTGGGCAGACTTTTATGGGGTGGTTTGCCATTGCCTTCCCAAATCAACTTTTCTACACCTTCGCCCCAGCAAGCTGGATACTCATTTTACTGACCTCGGAAGGATGGAAGGCTGAGTCAACCTTGAGCTGGCTACCTGAACCCAGCTTCCACCAGGATCAAACGCAGGTTGTGAGCAGAGCTTGGATTGCAGTACTGCAACATACCACTCTGCGGCATGGCTGAACTTCAAAAGGGCAAAGACAAATTATTGATTGAATGTGGCTTCAAATTTTATTTTGTGTGGAGCAGACAATGTAATGAGCAGCAATATTTATGTATACATAATCAAGCCCAGCACTAGAGGTTCTAGCACCTCAGGCCAAACCCCACAACCTCTCCTAGGCTCTTCTTGCATGTGCAAAGCATGCACAGCTCAATGCTGTCACTGGAAGTAGCGTCATTGGGCCATGCGTGCTTCGTGCAAATGCTCAGCTCATCCCTCTCCCACTTCAAAGGGAACTGGGAAGAGTCTGCATCCTTCTTTCTTGTGAAGAAAGAAGGAGGCAGCCTCTTTCCGGGTCCCATGGGAGAGGGCTGGGCAAGGGGTGGGGCAGGCTGCACGTTCTTTCTTTGAGAACATGTGGCTCGGTCCAGCCCGCTCCTTGCTCAGCCCTCTTTGGCTTCAGGGGGACTCAGAAAGAGGCCGCCTCCTTCTTTCTTCACAAGAAAGAAGAATGTGGCCTCTTCCCGGCTCCCTCTGAAGTAGGAGAGGGCTGGGCAAGGGAAGTTTGGGTCAGCGTAAGTGGGGACGGGGAAGAGGTACCTGCCCCTTCCTCTGTGGTGAGGTGGCGCCCCAGGTGGCCACCTACTTTGCCGACTCCCACACACCAGCTCTGTATATAAGATACCTTTTCTTTGACTGGTTTTCATAATTGGTTGTTATAGCTGTTCATTTCATTTTGTTGTAGCTGTAGATTTGAAAACAATAAAATAAATTATGTGTATATATTAGAGAATAAAATAAATAATTATTTTAAAATAATAAAAAAGCAAAATAAGGTGGAAACGAAAACCGCTAATGGCAAAAGATCAGAACTGAGCCCATTTATGGGAAAGGCAGGATAGAAATGCAAAGTAACAAACAAATAAAACAATGACAAAAGAAAAAGGGACAATATGATATAGCAATTAGCGTGTTAGGCAGGATCTGAGAGACCCAGGTTCAAATCTCTGGTCTGCTTGCTCAGACTAATTTACCTCACAGGGTTGTTGTAAGGATAGAACAGAAAACAATGTGAGCCACTTTTGGTCCCCATTAGTTAGAAAGGCTGGGTATAAATGAAGTAAGTAAATAAATACATTTAATGAAGTCTATCAAGAAATTAAACTTCCTGAGTGTGGGCTTGATTGTATGTTCCAGCCAGAATCAACAACTCACCGGCTCCTGTCAAATAGTGCTGCAAATGTACCCTGCTGGCGTCACTTGATACAAGTTTGCCAATATCCAGATGGGCCCCAGATTACAGTAGGTCTCCAAACTAAAGTTCCCTTGGAGGAAACGGCATAATTGGAGGCCAGCTTCAATTGAATCTGTTTTATTACATAGTTGGGATTCTTCTAAAATACTCTCCTTTGCATATTAGGCCACACATTGTTAACTGCAGCAACGTTGCAAGATCTTGGAAGAGTACCCATGTTCCTACTATTACTGAATGGCTGAAGAAAGCAACTGAATTTTGTTTAATTCTGGAGAGCCAGTTTGGTGTAGTGGTTAAGTGTGCGGATTCTTATCTGGGAGAACCGGGTTTGATTCCCCACTCCTTCACTTGAACCTGCTAGCATGGCCTTGGGTCAGCCATAGCTCTGGCAGAGGTTGTCCTTGAAAGAGCAGATGCTGTGAGAGCCCTCTCCAGCCCCACCCACCTCACAGGGTGTTTGTTGTGGGGGAGGAAGGTAAAGGAGATTGTGAGCTGCTCTGAGACTCTTCGGAGTGGAGGGCGGGATATAAATCCAGTATCATCATCTTCATCTTCTTAATCATCTTTAATGGCGAAAATTGCATCTGGTGTACAAGAATCTGAACTGGAATTGTAGAGTACTACTTTTGATTCAGTTGGCATGCTGTTTATATCTTACCTTTCGGGATATGATAATCTGATTTGGTTATCTAACTTTAGTGAAAATAATACTTCTCATTTGATAAATATTTTTCTTTATAGATACTTTATTCTTTTTAGCTCTTTTTATTGTTATTTAATTTTCTATATACTCCTTTAAAATATATATATATCTGTACTATTTATTTTATTCCAATTGATATGGTATTAGTTCTTTTTCCTTGTGTTTTGTCATATTGATTTAAATTTGTATTTTTGTTATTCTTGGCTTACAAATTCTTTGAAAGTTCATAAAAACAACAACAACAACTAGAGGCCAGCCAGCAAACCTACAAGTTAACAATGCTTATTTTACCAAGCCACTGCCTAGAAGATCAAAAAAAGTATATTAATCCTGCTGTATCGACAGGTCTGGTATGATGGTTTGCAATTTATACAGATCTTGTGAAGAAGAAAAGTACCTAAACAGGACAGAGCTTTGCTGTTAAAGGCTTAAGAAAATACTTACATATTTGGAACATTATTCAACCCTACTGAGCAGGGAATGGAGTCCCTGGGAATCCATGGGACTGTGAGTTCTATAGAAAGAGAATGATGTGCAAAAGGATGGTGGCTAACATGTAAGCATCAGTCGAGCCAAGTTGGCAGAGGATGCTTTCGCCTTCCTTGTAAGCTCTTCTGCAGTTATGTCACATTATTGCTACCAGTGGATCATCTTGCCCTATCACTCTCAAAACAATGTCTGTCTCTACTCTCAGACTGGAATCAGACAGGGATTTAGCCACAGAGGTCTCTCAGCTGCGAAAGAGCCACTCCAAGAAGAGATGTGCCACAGCAATCAGATGGTCCCCACAATAGCCACAGGCTGCACATGTGCAGGGCTGAGTGTTCACACCATTTCTGCACGTGCACAGCATGTCCATGGCACACCCCAGCCATTTAGTTGGACGGAAACATGCCATGGAAGCGCTGCAATGATTTGCCACTGGGAAGTTCCCAGTGGCAATTTAATCCATCCCTGAGCTGTCAGAAGATGAAGTAAGGACAGATGGCCCCCTGGGGGCAGATGTGCACATGTGATTCCACACATTAAATCTGGGAGTGGGATGGGGGCTATGGCAGGCCAAAAAGCCCATCTGATCACACCCTCAGATTCCATATCAAAGTGGCTTTTATGATAGTGCATCTGCTATCTGAGGGGAAAGTAATGACTCATAAACCTCTTAAAATTTTGGCTATCTGGGGGACTCCTTCTGATGGATTCTTCATTAATGTGATGGAGTTCGTTTAATTAAAACTGGGCCATTGTGGGCTTTTTTTCCCCAAAGAAGCAAACACAATGCATGGGATGATCACCTGTAATCGGTTATTGCTTTAAAGTACCTAGGAGTCTAGGTTTCCAATAATCAGATCTACTTTTAACCAAAGAACCTTGTCCAAGTATAATTACTTGAATCTAAAATTGTATTAAACATGAGAAGAAAAAGGAATTAATGAAATTTCTGTTCAGCAATACAGCCACACTCCACTACTTCTCTGTTGATATCTAATTATTTCCTACTGGTGAAACAGGCCCGATTAAACTCTATCCTATTTGTGTACTGAGGCAGCAACTTGTACAGTACTAGTTCTTTTCTGCACAGCTCTGAAAAGTTAGTTTTCTACACAAGTCCAAGTTTTTAAAACAGATTTAACATAAATGTTCAGGTTTCCTATGTGGTGCTTTAGGCTTTATTATCTGAAGATGTTTGTAATCTGAAGATCTGAATAATCTACAGAGGTTGAAATTATATATCACAGAAGGCAGCAGCCTGCAATGGACATTTTGCGACTTTTCCTACTTTTCCCTCAGAAGTATGGACATACAATTAAAAACATGCTGTTGCATCCCCACAATGTTCCAAGGATCATACAACAAAAATGAAAGGCTACCAGTAATAATGATGGTCCATGAAAAAAAGATACACTACTGTCTTTCAACTGTTGTCCATAAACCAATTTTACTGAAAACACTTTATGTTGAGGGGATCAAGTCAGAAGGATGGAAAATGAGAGATCAGAGTAGCCACACATGTTACTGGCCTTTTGAAGTATTGTCCTAAATGGAGGCTAATATATCCAGTGCCTAGTTTGAGTAGGGTTACCAGGTTGACTTACCTGGCCAGTGAAGGGTGTCTTTATGTCCTTTTGTAGGAAGGCTAATACTGGTGCAAATAATACTGCTTGCTCAAGAAATTCGTCTAGCACAATTGTGGAGCATGAATGGAACTACACTTAACTCAATAACATTCTGCACACTAGGATCCGCAGTTCTGTATAGAAACCAGCTCCTGAGCTTAAGTGTAACTGGAAAGCAGAAATATAAAAAAAAAATATTCTATGGTCTTGTTGATTTCTGACTAAGTACACGGGTTCTAGTCCGGCACATAATGTGGGAACACTTCTCTGGCACTGGCCTCACCAAAGACAAAGGATGAGTTCAGCTTGTAACACAAACAGATCCTTGAATGCAACCTTTTACTTTCCAGATATATGAACAGCTACCATTCACTATTGGGGGAAAACATTGCTGATTTTAGGGGAAAACACTGTAGTGGGGGAAAAAATCACTGCCCACCTGGAACACCATGAGGGTACACAGTGTGCATGGTATTGCTTCCTGGGCTCCATAACATATTCTAGCCTTTCTTATTATAATGCTATAATGATGGATATTTCTTTGTTAATGAATCTTGTAGCCAGTCAGTTTAATTTATTTATTGAGAATAATTGTCCCCTCTCAACTAAAAAAAAAAAAAACACCTCTTGAGGCAGCTTACAAATTAGGATAAAAACAATCAATTAAAGCTGTCAGTCATTAAACCCACGAGAATAAAACAGCAGGATAGAATTAATGCAAAGCAATAATATAGAAGGGTCATACCACACTACACACAAGTTAATAAAAACACAGCAGAACACATCACTGCTTTGGATTCATTTATTTGGGGATACAATTCAAAGTGTGGGGTCTTACCTTTAAAGCCCTGGATTACGTGAGGCCAGGTTATTTGAAGGACTATCCACTCCCATTTTGGCCAGCTCAACAGTTAAGATCTGGTTCATAACCCCTGCTTTTTGTGCCCCCACCAACAGAGGTGAGGTAAGTGTCAACTACAGACTGTCTTTTTTCCATAGCGGGCAACTTGCTTATGTCGTTCCCTTTTTGAGGCTCATCTGGGACCTACACTGCTCTCTTTTAGGCAGTGCGATAATCTGTTTATGTTCACCCAGGCTTTTAATCAAGGGTTTTGTTCCGGAAACTGCTATATAAAGTTGCCAGTCATCTGTTTTTAATGGTCTATGTTCTTACACTTGGCTGGGTTTATACTGATGAATTTTGTAAAATATTTGCTTCAGCAGGTTCGTGGAGATACAGCAATCAAGCAATATATGTTAGGGAAGATTAAAAGAAAATGGAATAAAGAAACAATCAGAAAAATCATGAAGCCACCTTATACTGATCAGTACATTGCTCCATCAAGATCAGTACCAGCAGCACTCTATTTTCTCAGAGATCATTCACATTATATACTATCTGTTCCTTTTAAACTGGAGATGCTAGGGGCTGGGATCTCAGATGTTCTGTCACCAAACCACAGCCCCTCAACACAAGCAACTCAATTGAAGCCCTTCAAAAATCTACAAATCCTGGAAGAAAAAAGTGCTTCTACCTGGCACTGAAAAGTCATCTAATTTGGCATGAGGCACCTGGCTTCAAGAGAGAAATTCCAGAGATGAGGTGCCAAAAAAGAGAAGGCTCTGTCTCTTGTCACCATCCTCCTCATTTTTGAGTTTATGGGTGCACAGATCAGATTCTCAGACAGAAAGAAATTGGACAGGCCCATATGGAAGCAGTATGTTTTACTGGTCCTCCTTCATCCTGTTACCAGCTATCTTTACCAAATTACCATTTTAACCTTCATGTTGTAATTACAGAGATAAGTACTAAGATTACACCAATGAAAAGAAAGATGTGTTGAACTGACAGGAAAACAGTAAATAACTGGATGAATAGCTCTGTTCATGGTACAGATTCAGATACATTCAAAATATTGCTCGTTTGAAATTGCATATAATGGGCCACCATACATGATGACGACGATGATGATATTGGATTTATAACCCACCCTCCACTCCATATCTCAGAGCCTCAGAGTGGCTCACAATCTCCTTTATCTTCCTCCCCCACAACAGACACCCTGTGAGGTAGATGGGGCTGAGAGAACTCTCACAGAAGCTGCCCTTTCAAAGACAGCTCTGCGAGAGCTATGGCTGACCCAAGGCAATTCCAGCAGCTGCAAGTGCAAGGGTGGGGAATCAAACCTGCTTATCCTAGATAAAAGTCTGCACTCTTAACCACTATACCATTCCAAAATGGTATTCTCACATGTGTTGGATGAGTTTTATAGGTAAACAAACCATCACTGATCCCAGAAAAGAATTTCCCCTGATACTTTTCAGTATCCCTGAAAAGCATTTTCATTCTCATTTCAAACACAATGTCTTTGAGCCAGTTAATACATTAAGCTGACAGACATTAACTGTGTAGTAATCAAGTGGTGAGACATATACATACCAGTCATCAGATAGCTTGAAACCAGAGCAATTGCCCTTCAACTATCAATTCAGTAGAGTGTCAGCTTGTGATGAATATTAAATTTAGAGGCAAAGAAAGCTTGGAGAAGATCCCAAAATCAAAATATGAATCTTCTGGCCAGCTGAAATCTTTAACCATGAAGGTTTGGCTTCAATATGTACTAAAAATTCCCAAACATGCTAATTAATGTATTAGCAGACTTTTTCCAGCATAGCTCATGTTTCCATAGAGAAATCTTCACTATATCTTTAGGAATGGGTCCAAGGCTTTCGTGGAAGAAAATATGCCAATTATATCAGAGGTGCAGAGAAGGTCAATTAATGTGTTGTTCTTAAAAACAGTGTATCCAAATGTACTAATAAATATTTTAATGGAAAATACCATTTTTGGGCAAATACAAAATAACAGGGTGAAGGTCTACAGTTGTACAGGTATGACCATGAGGCATTCATTCCACCAATTCCATATACCCACTCCACATGTAGAGATGCTAATCTGACCCAGTGCTCAAATTTCAGGGGTGCCTTCCTCATTTCAAGAAGGATGCAGGCAGAACAGAGAGGGTGCAGAGGAGACGATAAGGATGATCAGGGGCCTGGAGACCAAGCCCTGTGAAGAAAGGCTAAGTGACTTGGGAATGTTCAGTCTGGAGAAGAGGAGGTGAGGGGGATGATTGCTCTATTTAAGTATTCGTAGGGCTGTCAGAGTAGGGCAGGGAGCTGCTTCTGTTGGCAGCAGAGGAGAGGACTAGCAATAATGGGTTTAAATTAAGGGTGGAAGGGCACTAGCTGGATATTAGAAAAAAAATTACAGTAAGATTTGTTCAACAGTGGAATCAGCTACCATGGGAGCTGGTGAGCTCCTCCTCACTGACAGTTTTTAAGGAGTGGCTGGACAAACACTTGTCAGGGATACTCTAGGCTGATCCTGCATTGAGCAGAGGGTTGGACTAGATGGCCTATATGGCCCCTTCCAACTCTATGATTTTATTATTCTTGTGCTGCCTGTCTGTCTGCTTTAGAAGACTACAGGGGACCATAATTAGCCCCTTCAAGGTCCTTTGTGCCCTTCCTACCTGGATCCACCATGTTTCTGTGTCTATGTGTGAGGATGGCAGTCTGGTCTCTAGCTCTGCATTGCATTGTCCTGAAAACCACATGTTAGGATCACAGAATCAGTGTTGGAAGGGACATCCAGGGTCATCTAGTCTAACCTCCTGAACAATGCAAGAAACTCACAAATACCTCCCCCTAAATTCACAGGATCTTCATTGCTGTCAGATGGCTATCTAACCTCTGTTTAAAAACCTCCAAGGAAGGAGAGTCTACCACCACCTGAGGAAGCCTATTCCACTAGACAGAATCTCTCCATCTCCCCACATGCACATACTAATCTTGGCCAGAAATTCCCTCAGTCTCTTGTCCCAGCATCTAAGAAAAAAAATACATTTGATTCATGTGTCATTCAATCATTACAAGTTAGTCAAATTTGTATTCTGTATCAGGCATTTGCAAATGTCAACAAGATCACTGCAATAACAGCTATGAACTCAACAAAGAGGCCTTGGGAAAGTCTCAGTATGTCTCAGCCAGATCTGCTTTCTTGGGCTAAGTGCAACACACTAGACCCTGAGGTGCTCCTCTGAGCACCAAAGTAGACATTACAGCATCCACAAGTCTAGCCTTGGACCTATTTTAGTGGTGAACTTTGGTCATTTAACAATGCTGTGAGGGCCTGATCCTACTCTGGCCTTCCATCTAGCTGGACCAGATGATCTTGTGCCCATCATATGCTTTTCCAGTTGCTAAAACAGTCTTTCAGGGCTGTTTAAGCATTTGGAAAGGTACAAGGTCAGCTGGTCCCACCATTCTATATGCTTGATCAAGACTGATCCCTCATAGCATTTTTAAATGACCCCAATTCATTTCTAAAACAGCAGTGGAATCTATGGGTCTGACTCATAGACTTTGTGTTTAATTTGGCCCTGATTTGTATGCTAGAGTTCAAGCCAGTAATAACTGGGTCCTATTGGGTCAACCATACAGGAGAGCAATTACAGGAGGGAATCCCAAGCATATTGAAACCCTCTAATAAGACTCAGCAGGTGTGCATGCACTGGCTGCCTAAAGAAGGTTGTGACCAATGTTCCCTCTAAGCTGTGGAGTCTTGTGAGCAGGAATTCTACTTTGTGAGCTACTAGCATTAAAGTTGTAAGCTATGGCAGAAATTAGTTTGCTCAGGGGGCATTTTTTTGTGAGCTAAGACAAAAATGTGTGAGTCAGAGGCTAAAAAACTGTGAGCTAGGTCACACTAACTCAGCTTAGAGTACATTGCTCTAATGGTTGTGACATTGCTTAGAAGATCTTAGGGGACACCATCATACTTTCTGGCTAGTGACTGCCAGATATCTCAGTTTCCCCAGAACATAAGAGCTAAATTCCTTCATCACTGGCTTGCAGAGGCTCCCTTAAGTCATCCTGCCACCATTCTGTGGGAGTGGATCACCAAGTTACATACTGGTAGTTGTGTCATTTTTATTTATTTCTCAAAATATTTAGATTCCACATTTCCATATGTCTCAAGATGCCTGGGAGATGCATACGACACTGCCATTTCTCACGCAATTCATGGATGAGTGTACATTCTACTTTCACCACCTCCTGGCACTACCAACCACACATAATCTGTGTCTTTCTTTTGCCATAGAGGTCTGTTGCAGTTGTCCCCACTGCTGTGGTTTCTACTGCTGTGTCCACCATTGCAAATACTGCCAAAGCCACTTCCAAGGCAGCTTCCCAGAGGCATTGTGACCCTGGCTTTGCTCCTATCCAGCACATCATCTCACCTCTCTTCTCCTCAGCACTTGAATCTGTCCTTCAGTAGATGCCATAACACAAGACCACTGTTCCCCATGGCATTATGCCAAATCTGGAATGAGTAAATTGCCCTCTGTAAACTCTGTGGGTACTTTAATCACAGTGCTGCTTCCTGGTCACTCATGGATGCTTCTTTACACAAGGTTGCCAGTGATAATACCAAGGCTACATGTAGTGTACTGTATAAAAATGTCAGGGGTACAAGACTGGAGTGCACCATATAATAGTATAATAAGAACAGGAAGAACATACTTCTCAAATAAAGAAATCTCTCAGACCAGGGTTCTCCAATGTAATTCAACTTATGGAATAGATCAGACCCATCACAGAATGGCTGTCATGGAAGCTGGATTCAATCCAAAAATGTTGGAATGTTGCAATTTAGCCAAGCATCCTTCTAAGATAAAGGCAACTGTCTCTGAATGGGTACTCTCTGAAGACACAAAGGGCCTGGGGTGTTGTGAAACACCTCCTGTTCCACTGAAGTCATGGAGGAAGGTCATGATAGTCTATGTGCTTTGGGGAAGAACAAAATGGGTAACTAAAAACAAGCAACAACTATGGTGCACTATGATGCCCACAGGCACCACAATGGCTATCACTATCTTAGACATATCTCTATCCAAGGGCCTCCATATCTGTGGAAGTACAGAAAGCCAGTGATTTTTTTTTTTTTTAAGATGAGGGGACATAAAGTATGAGTTCCTTGTATTTTCTCTTATCTTCATTTTATTGAAGCCTACAAAGCAACTCTTAGATATGAAGAACCTTCAGTTAAATCATCAGGGGAACATAATAGAAGTGCTGATACAACATGGAAAAAAATCCTGGAGCTCAAAAATAGATTTAGCAATATTGGCCCATTACATGTTATTAAAAAGAGGGTAGAAATTGACAGAACAAATTAAATGTAAAACTTTTTAATGGTTTTAATGGAATTCTGTTAAGCTGACTCTAGAGTCTTGAGTTTGATTTTAAGCTTCAAGTTCTTTTTTTTTTTTACTGAGGTTATCTTGGCCAAAACAATATGTTGAATAAGTCTTTGTGGGCTATTGCAACAGCCAACAATTCCCCACTGGATGATGAGGATTTCATTATGTGCATCTGTGGACAAAAAGTGAAGTTAAGCAAAGTGATCACACAAATAACTTCCTTGAACAAAGTGTGTGATTCTAACCTGCTGATAGCCCTGAAACCTATAGGTCGTATTTCCAGAAACAAATAATTATATTAGATTACAGGCAAGCCACTCCTGTAGTAAATGACTGTAATAGCCAATGTGTGGATGCAACTCAGATTACAGCTCTATCTACATATCACTGAATATTGTGTGACCATCCCTATTTGTTTATTTGTTTCTTTAATCCAGTTTCTATCCCATTCTTCCCATGGGCAGAATCATTCATAACTGGATTGGCTTGTCTATACAAGGAAATCCAGTTGTAAATAATTACTATAGCACAGTACTCTTCAATATCCTACAATGTGCAGATGCAGCTCAGCTATGCACTTTGTTCCAATTCTTGAGTTATTCACTTGGCTGAAGAAGAACCCACACTGACTCAAAAATGTACATTCCCTATCCAAATTGGGTTTTAAAAATCATTTTCTCATCTGCTGTGTACAACACAAATAGTCAACTGATAACCTGATTCTCCAATGCAATTTTATCCATGGCCAATTGGTAGCCACGAGAAAGATTAATTCCCTGAAGAAATGTTGCTATCTCCTTAGGGCCAATCCAAAATTTAATCAAAATGTATCATCTATCTAGAATCCAGTACATTTTTAACATTTTTAACCCATCCTCTCTCTAACAAGTCTCAGGAAACATACATTGTTCTCCCTTCCCTATATTATCTTTTAAAAAAAACCCTTTCATGTAGATTAGGCTGAGAAAGCATAACTGGCCCAAGCCACCCAGCAAACTTCATGACCAAGTGAGTGTTTGAACTGTAGTTGTTTATAAAAACATCCAGACTGTACCCCTGACATCTCTAGTTAGAGGATCTCAGGTAGTAGGCACCATTTTCTGTCTGAGGTCCTGGAGAGATCTACAGCCAGTCAAAACAGATAGCTGAAGCAATGATATGACTTTGTGTAAGACTGCTTCATAGGCTTGTATTCACTCACTTGGCAACGACTGAGAGAACAGAATGATTCAGAAGCTGGGCAGCCATTTCTGTAGTCTACATTTTTGAGCTCGCACCAGTAACCCAGCAAGAAAAGCAGGGGGAAAAATATGTCCTATTACACACAAGATAAAGATGCATGATTAAAGGCAATTTTGTAAGATGAATTTTTGTGATAACATTGTATTATAGGAGCTATTTTTATTCTTAATGGGATTCTCTTCTGAAACATTAATGTACCGCCCCCCCCCCGCCCAGCTTTGACAGACTGATGTAAAACAATGGGGTACAGAATGCCTGACAGGTACCAATTGGATTTACAGGTTAAGGCTCCGATAAGCCTGTCTCCTCAGAATGAAATGTTCATCTCTGTGTAGATTACAGTACAGTGCTTCACTGTATTGGTAGATAAGATAGTTCATTTAGCTCCCTGTTGTTCCCTGTTTAGTGTCCATTTTTCAGCTTTGCTAATGGACAGTCCAGCTGCAAGGCAACATAATAGAAGAAGGACATGAAAAATAAACAGGGCAAACATAATCCTGTTGGAAAGACAGGTGTATGCCTAAAAGTTGCAAATTGTTAATAGAGCCACTGTAATATTTTAGAAGTCCTGTCTTTTCTTTAGAACCCCATCAGTTTTAAATACTACTGACCACTGACCACTAACATTTTATTGGACTCAGCAAATGCTAGCAAACTGTCAGCATGGCAATGAGCAATTCCTTTATATAACAAAAAGCAACTCTAGAGATGCATTTTTATCAGTAACCAATCCATCTGAGCAGTAAAACTAAAGGGGAGAATGGAAGGAAATCGCCTATCTTCTGGCTAAGAAAAGAAAATGTAGCATTCCTCCATGCACATGCATTCAAAAGCGCAATCTTTATATGCATTTTGCAATAGCAATTTCAGATTAACTTCTGCCTCTAAGAACCAAAATACATGTAGTAAGAGTCAGGTCACAGGTAGGGATGTGCAAAAAAAAAAAAAATTCGGATTGACACGGATTCGGAAGTATGCGGGGGATAAAAATTTGGATTCCCCGTATACTCCTGAACACCGCATTCGGAATAGCCGCATATACGGTAGATGCACGGCTATTACCGAATATACGGCCCTATTATACCCTATGGGCCATTGAAATCAATGGCAAATAGGGTATATTTGAAGCCACATGGAGGGGAGGGGGTTTGAGATAGAGCCCCCAAATTTGCAGGAAACCTGCAGGGGACTCTCCCCTCCAAGCCCCCCAAGTTCCAAAAAGATTGGGCCAGGGGATCCCATTCCAGGGGCACCCAAAGAGGGTGCCCCTATTCCATCATTATACCCTATGGGCCATTGAAATCAATGGCAACATAGGGCATAATTAGAGGCTACTGGGGGGCAGGGGGTTTGAGGGAGAGCCCCCAAATTTGCAGGGGACCTTCAGGGGACTCTCCCCTCCAACCCCCCAAGTCCCAAAAAGATTGGGCCAGGGGGTCCCTGTCTTTGGGCTCCCCAAAAGGCCCATTGCTAACAATGATGGGGAAAGCCCAATTAGCCACTTCCTCACTGTAATTGTTGTGGGAAAAGTGGCTCTGGGGAGCAGGGGGGTTTGAGGAGAGCCCCCCAAACTGCTGTGCAGCTTCAGGGCACTGTCCCACACAAAACCCACAAGGCCAAAAAAAAAAAACTGGACCAGGGGGTCCAATTCCTGGGGCACCCAAAGCCAAACCTAACCACATCAGAGAATCTCTATAGGACCCAAATGCACTACATCCCTCTATCTACTCTAACCCTGCAGGGCAGGCCTGGAAGCAATATAAAACCCAGTTGCAACATCACTGCCACACAAAACACAATCTGCTCAAGGTCTGCTCTGCAGACCTGGCTGCAGCAAACCCAGATGCCAGCTCTCCAGCCCTGCCCCAAACAACACGGGGAGAGCTGGCCAGCCACAAAAAACCTGCTGGTTCTGGGTCTCTCACCCAGGTGCCAGCTTCCCTGCCACAGAACACACAATCTACTCTATAAAAACAAGAAAGTGACCCAGCCCACACACACCCTCACCAACCCCCACACCAACCAGAGGCAATTTAAAAAAACCAAAACAAAACCAGCAGAATCACAAAAGGCCAAGTGTTAAAAAAGTGGCCTTTTCACCAACAAGAAAGCTCAGGCCAAATAAGTCAACAACACCCCCCCCCCCCTAAAACCAGAACCAGGAAAAAGGGGACAAAAGTGGCCTTTTGAACAATGGAAATTAGGCCAAACAGCACCCCCCCCAAGAACCCAAAGAAAAGAGTAACAGCAGCAGCACAACACAGAAGCAACAAATCAAACACTGAATACTTTTAAAACAGTAAAAAATTAACTTTTAACAATACAGGAACTTTGCCACCCCCTCCCCCCAAAAAAAACCCCTTCACCCTAACCCCAAGAAATCCAAGCCACCCAAATCAGGAGAAGTAAAAGGACACTGCACTTTTAAAAGTCCTCTCACTAAATTAAGATATGGGGAAATTGGCAAACCCCCCCACCCCAGGCCCCCTCCCCAAGCAGAAACCCCCAAATAAGCTACCCCACCACCACCCAAATCTGGTTAAGTAAAGGGACTCTAAGTCTTAAAAAAAGTCCTTTTACCAACAATAAATAAAAACAAGAACCCCAAGAGTGTCTTACCTTGTCTTCTCTAGTCCAGGGAAGTCTGAGTGAGAGAGCTGCAGGCACCAGCTTAAGCTAAGGGCCAGACACTGCTGCCAGCCCTTTGCACAATCTCTCACACACAACAACAATGGAGGAGTCAGCCAGGAAGGGAAGACTCCTTAAAAAGCCCTTCAAAGCATGCATTTGCAATGCATTTTGCAAATGCATGCTTTGGATTGGCTGCTGGGGCTCCTCTTCCCCCTCTCCCCCTCCCTGATCCCAGGGAGGTTAAGGGAGAGGCGGGAAGAGGCCACTAAAGGCGCCAAAGCAGCTCCTTTGAAGCTGCAGAAGCTAATTTGCCGCCTTTTGAATTGACAGCCGTGTACTTACGAATAGCTATTCGTAAGTACACGGCGAGCCTATTCGGCTGCCGTATAATGGGCGCCTATGGAAATCGGCTGCAGCCTATTCCGTATGCAGCCGAATCAGCACTGATTCGGCTGTAAATACAGTTCGGCCGAACCAAATGCACATCCCTAGTCACAGGTGCTTGACACAGCTCTCAGTCATGTTTTTTTTACACAGATGCTAATCTTTAAAAACATCTCTGCCACTTTGTGCTGTTCTGAGTGCTGTGAAGGTTTCCCTCTCTTGCTATTTTTGTCAGCGGAAATGGCCAAGAGGGGGTCTGTTTGTGTCTTCCTTGAGCTCCACAGGTCCATCACATGGCCCAAGGAACTGGCTGTTTCTGTTGGGGGGGGGATGATGTGGGAGGGAAGCTGGAGTGCCTCAGTGGTAGAGCATCTGCTTGGTAAGCAGAAGGTCCCAGGTTCAATGCCTGGCATCTCCAAAAAAGGGTCCAGGCAAATAGGTGTGAACCTCAGCTTGAGACCCTGGAGAGCCACTGCCAGTCTGAGTAGACAATTCTGACTTTGATGGACCAAGGGTCCGATTCAGTATAAGGCAGCTTCATATGTTCATTTTATCCTTGCATCATTTAGATCTGAGTAGAGCAATTAAAAGGTTTTTCTTGAGTCCAGTCAGTAGGGCTATCTGTTCTGGGTTGAGAAATACCTGGAGGTTGGGAGGGTGAGGTTTGGGGAGGGGAGGGAACATCAGTGGGATATAATGCCATATAATTCAGCTTCCAAAGTGGTCATTTGCTCCAGGTGAACTGATCTCCTTAGCCCAGACTTCAGTTGTAGTACCAGTAGATCTCTAGTCACCCCCTGGATGGGTTTGCATTCCTATCATTCAAATGTTGATATTTAACTGCACGTTAAACTGTTTAATTTATACTATTAATTAATTAAAAGTATAAAAATAGGGCTTGCAGCACATTTTGCAGTGAACTTTCATGTCTGAAGTTGAGGTTTCCTTCACCCCTCCTTCAGCACTATTTCATTGGCATCATCACTTTTGTTGCTGACAATTCCCAGTAAAAGCACCTCTTACAAGATGACTTTTCAATATTGTGCATTGGAAAATTTCCCCAAGCCACACAAATTTATGTCTGACATCTAAATGGAACAAAAAAGAGATTATTTCTGAATAGTTTCATATAATTTACAGACCTTGGCCTGTATCTTGCCAGTACATTCAATTTCTGAAACTTCCCTCCCTTTAACAGAACAGCCACTTATATCAGGAGAAAGTTTCAAACTTTGCTGAGCAGAGTGCAAGAGCACAGGCCTTTGGGGTAGATCCCATTACCTATGAGCATAAATTATGTGTGGTATTTCACACTTGCATGTTCACCCTTTGATGATCATGACAGGATTCCAAGGTATAGTAGGACAGCCCCTGAGATGGTGGCCTTGCTGAAACTAAGCAGGTAAGGGTCTAGTCAGTGCTAGATAGATGACTCCCTGGAAAATCCATATATGCCACCTTGAGTTCTGAGACAAAAGACAGTGTATCTAACAATACAAGGGCTGACTGGCACATGTGAATAAGCCATTCCAGATCAACCTTCCATAGGTTTTGAAAAAATGTTATCAAATGGAATTCATATTCATAATCATCAAAAAGTGATAAAAAACCAAGCAAATATATGGGTGAACCAAACCCATGGCTGCTACTACAGCATCATATGATCAGTGCATTAAATTAATCAGGCAAAACAATAAGGGGCATTCATTGTTAATGGTAATTCATGAGCTGATCCTGGCTTCCTCTTATTCCAAGAAAGCTGCTGTTGGTCATAACAGTGACTAAATAATTACTTTTCCCTCATAATTTTCACTGAAATTAAATAAAGATCCATAGGGACTGAGGAAATACCATAGTCAAATTGAATTTGTTGATTCTTCCTCTGCCTTTAAAAAAAAAAAAGTGTAGATCCCATTGAGCCTGGGGTATTCTTTCCCCCTTGGAAAGTAAACCTGAGTACATTGGATAAGCTCCAAAAATAGATGCTCAAAATGTATTTATACCTCCTTACTTGCACAGCCACTCTCAAAATTAAATTATCTCCAGCAGGGATCTTCTGGGAGATTTTAGGGTTAAAATGAGCCTAATCATTGGGATTCTGAGTGAAACAAACAAACCATTAACTTCTGTATGTGATACAGACAGCTCTACAGGATATGCCTAGAGACACTGTTAATTAAGGAGAGGGTTGAAGTATCAAAAGAGTAGAACCTGTATTGACTAAATCTGAGCTTGTTAATTATTGCCATGTCAACAAAGGCTGTCAAGAGTAACAAGAGTTTGAACAAGGGACTAAGAACTGAAATCTTAATAAAGGAAATATATCAATACTAGAAAGAAGAGTTCTAGCAATGGATGTCACCAAAAGTCAATTCTGATTGAAAATACAAGAGTCTACTGGGGAGTGGGGTTGGGATGCAAAATACCAGTGGGGATTCTATATCTCACCCCCATATATCTAAATTGGTTCATAAAATTCATATGTGGGGAATAATCACTTTGGAAAGTGTTCCACTCTGTGATGGGAGGAGAAGGGACTTCAGACTTAACTTTTGAGTTATTTTAGCCATTGGAAACAGCTACAAGGGGAGGCTGCTTGTACTTTTCTAGAATTCCAGATGTGGTGTGACCATGTGACTAGAGACACACAGAAACTGAGAAGGGATAAAACAGCCTTAAAGCTCCACCCTCACCCCCTGCATCTGTCTCTGATGGCTAAAATGTTGTGAGGAGGAAGCTTGAATCCTTTCTTCTCACCTCACAGTACTTGAAGCCCCAATGAGTGGCAGAGCATTTTGAAAAGGAAGAATTTTCAAAGTATAGATGTGAATCAGACTGGGCAACTCCCAACCCAACTTGTATCCCTTGCATCATTTAGCAGGACCCTTAACCATCAATTTTTAAAACCATTTTTTTTTACACTAGTGAATATATTAGGCAGGGTCTTGACTTGCTACCTCAATTATCTCCCCAAAGCAGAGGAGTAATCTTGGATGTGTGCCCAAAAAGAGGTTCTTCTGGGGAGCAACTTGAATAGTCCTCATATGATATCATGGCTACAATAAACCTTCCCAGTCTCTCCTAAGATCTCATGTTTCAAGGTGAAGTCACGCGTGAGTTCAGGATGGCCGTGGCAGGGCTCTCACCTTCACTGGGAAAACAGCACCACCTGTGGGGAAGAGAGGCACTCCAGCACCTCCCTGCAGCCATGGCATTTCAACTGTGTCCAAAAATCTCACATGTTAAGGGTTAAGTGACCCCCAAAAGAGTTACTTAACCTTTAAAACATACTGACTTCACAGTGTTCCAAAAGTGCTCCTATGACCACAATCCCAAGCGCAATCCAACGGTCTCCAAAAATGGCACATTTTAAGGTTTAAGTAACTCTTTTGGGAGTTATTTAACCCTTAAAACTTAAGATTTTAGGAGACAGTTGAATTCCCATGGCTGCAGAGGTGCGCTGGAGTATCTCCCTTCCCCGCAGATGTGGCTGTTTTCCCAGTGATGGAGTCTCTACAGTCAGCCCTACCACAACCATCTTTTGCTCTCCTGAACTCATGCGTGACTTCACCTTGAGATCTTAGGGGACCTTCTGGTGGGTGCCGAGCGGGAGGACTTCCTCTCCCTGCCTGGGAGATATGATTTCCCAGGTGTTCCAAAAGTGCTCCTATGACCAAGGGCAATCCAATGGTCTCCAATATTGCACATTATTTAACCCTTAAAACTGGAGATTTTAGGAGACAGTTGAATTCCCATGGCTGCAGAGGTGCGCTGGAGTGTCTCCCTTCCCCGCAGATGGGACTGTTTTCCCAGTGATGGAGTCTCTACAGTCAGCCCTACCACAACCATCCTTTGCTCTCCTGAACTCAGGCATGACTTCACCTTGAGATCTTAGGGGACCTTCTGGTGGGTGCCGAGAGGGAGGGCTTCCTCTCCCCACCTGGGAGAGTGCCCCTATGACCACAATCCCAAGGGCAATCCAATGGTCTCCAAATATTGCACGTTTTAAGGGTTAAGTATCACTTTTGGGGGTTATTTAACCCTTAAAATGTGAGATTTTAGAAGACAGTTAAATTCCCATGGCTGCAGGGGTGCGCTGGAGTGCCTACCTTCCCCACAGGTGGGGCTGTTTTCCCAGTGAAGCCGACTCTGCAGTTAGTTTGCCATGACTATTCTCCTATCTCCTGAACTCATGCATGAGTTCACTTTGAAACATGAGATCTTAGGAGACCCTTGGATGGGGGATGAGCATGAGGGATAAGCATCTGGGGACGGCTGCCTTCCCTTGTGTTCCAAAAGTGCTCTTATGAGCACAATCCCAAGGGCAATCCAAGTGCTCTTATGAGCACAATCCCAAGGGCAATCCAAAGATCTCGAAAAATTGCACATTTTAAGGGTTAAGTAACCCTTTGGGGGCTTATTTACCCTTTAAAATGTGAGATTTTCAGAGACAGTTAAATTGCAATGGCTTCAGGGGGGTGCTGGAGTATCACCCTTTCCCACAGGTGGGGCTGCTTTTCAAATCTGCAGTGAGCCCTGTTATGATGATCCACTGGTCTTCTGAACTCACGCATTAATTCACCTTGAAACATGAAATCTTAGGAGACCCTTGGGTGGGGTACGAGCAGGAGGGTTTGCTCTCCCTGCCTGGGGGATCTGATTTCCCAGGTGTTCCAAAAGTGCTTCTATGACCACAATCCCAAGGGCAATCCAATGGTCTCCAAAAATTGCAGGTTTTAAGGGTTAAGTAAAGAGATTTATATCTTATTTCAAAAGCTGCATTGACACAATTTCCTAAAGTTTTTAAACAAATGGTTCAAGACCAGAAAAATCTGACTAAAGACAACCTGTGACACATCAAGCAAAATGCATCTCAAGAACCAGAGGTTGTTTTGTAGAAATATAGGTGGTCGAGCTCGTTAGCATAACTCATTAGCATATGCCCCCCCCCCCCCCAGCCAAAAGTAACCCATGCAAGAAAGGAGAGCACCAGGTGAGTGAATCCTGTTTTGGGCTGGCTAGAGATTCAGCCAGACCAAGCAAGCCTCACTCGCCTGGGGCTCTCCTGGGCTGCCTGTCCCCCAAAGTCAAAAGGCCAGCAAGCCACCCACCACCCAAAATCACATAGGAAGTGGAGAAAGGGTGGTGCAGGTTTCTCCAGGGGTTGATTATGAGGACTGCTGAGGACATGGCAAAGCCCCTGGTGGCTGGCTGGCTGCCGCTCTCCTAATCCAAGGATTGTTATGGATCTGCACCTACTATTCAATGGACAAGGTAGGTGGGGAGGAAGAGGGGGAGCCATGAGAAAGGTTCAGGAGCTGTGCTCCTGTGAGCTCCTGCTGAATCTGAGGCCTGCCAACCATCATCTAATACTGAATCTGTATGTGACCATTGAGCTGCACAGGGCACATTTGTGGAGAATTTGCCATGTTTTTCTTGGCTCCAAAATAATCTCACTGTCCACAAATAATGATGCATCTGTTGAGACACCTTCAGCTTTAGTCATTACAAGCCTTAGAAAAAACCATTCTGACCAAACACATGCAGGACAACAATATTGTTCTGATCATGAGGTGAGAGTTGAGGATAGCTAAAATATTATAAAAAGTTGGTCAGTGTGGGAGATCCTATTAACTATGGACATGACAGATGTCATTCTTTCATCAGGCCTATGTGCTTATAGTAAACTAATAATGCTACAGTAATATCAGATTGTGGAAGGAAGGCAACATGGTATAGCCCAATCTTATGAGATCCCAGAAACTACTAAGGAGGGAGACCACCAAGGAAACCACTGATGAAGAAGGCAATGGCAAGCCAACTCTGCTGCTCACTTACCTTGAAAGCCCCTTGTTAGGGTCATTATAAATTGGCTGCAACTTGATGGCACTTTACACACACAATCAGATTACTTTTTGCCTTTATCTACAAACAAATCACTACTTCTAAGTTTTTCATCTTCTTCACTTGTTATGACTGTAAAGTTATTCCCTATAACACATCCACTACTGATCTTTTAATGTAACTTGTAATAAGCTATATTGAAGCTGTGTTTTAGGTATTTTGATAGCTAAACACTTCTTAGCATATTACACTATCTGATATGAAACAGAAAAAGAGTCACATCTGATGACTAATAAGTAGACTTGTCCTCCTTTTTAAACCTTATCATAGATTTGGGTGCCAAATATTGGACTTCCCATGAATGGCAGAAAAGAACAATTTTGGCCA
This sequence comes from Heteronotia binoei, assembly GCF_032191835.1. NCBI lineage: Eukaryota > Metazoa > Chordata > Lepidosauria > Squamata > Gekkonidae > Heteronotia > Heteronotia binoei. The sequence continues at coordinate 166,109,942 of NC_083224.1, forward strand.
CCAAAGGGCCAAAAGCCTTATCCAATCCTTTATATTTCATGTCCCCAGAGGCTGCCATGTTTGAGCCCAGTCCGAGGCTTTAATAAAATGACCAAGTCTTGGGGGATGATAGACATGTGCGCAGTGCAACTGTGTTCTCGTGTGTGTAATAGGTTGTGTTCTCATGTGTGTAATTAGTTGAAATGTGGGTCAGTGGGGGTGTGAAGAGCAAACGAATATAAATGAGACTGGGTATGCATTGACTGAGAAATTGTTGTCCAGTTTATATTCTTTGCAGTATCAAGTTTTATGTAAAATATTTCTTCTTCTTTTTTTCTGTTTAAAGAGCAGGCAGACAAGGACTGCGATGAATGAAAATTAAGGTTTAAAAAAATCCACCCGTTCAACTTTTTGTAACTATTCTGTTTCTGTGAAAAATAGGACTTAGAAGAGTATTTTGTTTCATAAGAACATAAGAGAAGCCATGTTGGATCAGGCCAGTGGCCCATCCCGTCCAACACTCTGTGTCACACAGTGGCCAATATGTGTGTGTGTGTATACACACACACACACACATATATATATGTGGCACCCTTTGGGTGAAGTACTTCCTTTTATCCATTTTAACCTGACTGCTCAGCAATTTCATTGAATGCCCATGAGTTCTTGTATTTTGAGAAAAGGAGAAAAGTACTTCTTTCCCTAGTTTCTCCATCCCATGCATAATCTTGTAAACCTCTATCATGTAACCCTGCAGTCGACATTTCTCCAAGCTAAAGGGCCCCACGGGACATAGCCAAAAAAGCTACTATCCCCTCCCTCTTTATTTCAATGGTGTTTTACTGCTGCTGCAGAGTGCTGTATCTTAGCAGCTCTTTTTTTTCCCTTTTTTTCTTTTCCACAGGATGGCTTTGAATTTATTTGACCACGGAGCCATTTAATCCCACTGGTACATTGCCAAAACCAACAGGATTAAATGGCAATGGGGGCAAGAGAGGGCAAGGACAGTGTGGGGGTGGAGAAAAACAGCAAGAAAATTTCCAAAAGCAGGAGCAGCTCTTCAACGTTCAGAAACAAGCATGGACCTACTGTTTTATCTTAGTGTCTCTCCTCTTTGCATAAGGATGCTTTGAGCATCCGTTGGTCCAGCTAATGTTCTGCTTGCTGTTCATCAGCAGGGAGCTGATTTTACATTGTGCAGTTTTGCAGTTTGTGAGCTGCTCAAGCCTCATCACTGGATTATGTCCCCTTTATTCAGAGCGTACAGTGCAATCAGCAGCATTTTGCACATGCATGGCCTCACACAGCCTCACAGAGTCTGATAGGAGCCCTTGTTCCCCTCCGTGGAAGACAGCGATGCGCATTGACCCACAACCAAGTGGTTAAATAGAGTAAATGAACTAGTCAGACAGTAGGTGATTACAAATAAACAGTATCTTTCAAAGAAATCCTATCATTGGATGCTTATTAATTAATTGATTGTATTTATTTACCTTGTTTATGGTCCACTTTTCTCACTGAGACTTGAGGGTTATACAGTACAAGCCAATGTGATAAATAGTATGGGACATCCAGTGAAAAAGCAACATAATTTGGACTGCAGAAATCCACAAACAAGAAAAAAATCTGAAACAGAATTGAAACAAAGTGTAAGCATTTAAACATGACACAATACAGAAGTTACATAGTAGGAACATATGGTACTTGTAGCAACTGACGCTAACCAGTACTATAGTCCACACTCCTATCTATTTAATAAAGTATTTTTCTGAACCAATTCATTACAATTCAACCTTATTACCTGTACAAAAAACGCTCCTAATAATTTAGTTTTGCATAGTTTGTGGAAAGCTAGAAGGGTGAGGTCTTCCCTACCCTCATCAGGTAGGCCATTCTATTGGGTGGGGAGGACAGAGAATGTACATATACAGTCAGTTGTTGATTTTACCCATTTGCAAAGTGGTGCCTGCAGAAGGCTCTGCTCTGATAGAATGAAACTGACATGCCAGAGCATAGGGAGTGAGGTGTTCCTGCAAATATGAGGCATCAAGGCCATGCAAGAATTTGTATGTGGTAGCCAGTACCTTGAATTCAGTCCAGTAACTGATGGCATGACTGCACTTACTGTTACAATGCTTGCACTGGTAAACTTAGCAAAATGGTATAGTCCAAATGAAGTGGTACTATCTAGGAGCAGTTTCACTATGTGCTGAGGCTGAGGCCAAACATAAAACTGGCATTGATTATTTTTGAGATCTGGGCTGTTTAAGGATAAATTGGGTCATTAAACTCCTTAAAATATAGAAAAGTTTAATGGAGAAGATTGAACCTTCCATCTGAGCAAATTAGCTGTATTAAGAAGACATGCACACAAACAGCAAGGCAAAAATTGGACAGCTATTATTGTGATAATGTAAAGCTTTTCCTTTAATGTTGTACAATTACTTTGCATTATGTTCCTCATACTAGCCTTATTTACCTTTGATGTTCATTGCTAGAATTATATACTACAAGCAGAGGATCCTCTAGGGATTGAGGGGGGCTTGAAGGCTGACAATACCGTTGTGGCTTCCTAGCAATCCCCACAATGGCTACTGAGAGGGCATTCATTTTTTAGGCTACAGGCATTGATTATATTATTGAGAGGGTATTAGGTTTTTAGATTTGAGATTCTTCTGCAAACCTGTTTTTTTAACACACACACACACACAATGGGTTTGTATGAAGATCTCTCTTATCTGTTCGAGGCTCCATTCTATGGATTTAAGCATTCACATTTAGCCGTGTAGAGAATTACCTTGATGATACTTGTTTACTATTATATTCCAAACTTATTTTACAAGATTTACACTTCTGTTTTTTCCCTTTCCCCCCCTTGAAAACAGAAAAGTTATGATGCTGTTTCTGTTCTTGCACCACATGGGTAAACTGGGCCATATTTTAAGAACTGGATTTTGCTCATTCTGCTTGCTGCATTCTGTACACTGCTTCATCATAGATTTAATTCCCTTCAATATTCTTTTTCGGCTCTCTGAGATGTCTAAATCATGACCACTAGATTAGCTTCATGGCGTGTGTTTGTGTTGAGTCTTCAATAGATTAAAGACAGTGTTGCTGGTAAGCAGTTGATCTATATGCACTTCCGGGGCGGGGAGGGTATAGATCTAACAGCAGCAGCTATTTCACTGAGTCTTTCTTAGGGTCCTGCTGTAATGCTAAAGGCATACTATGATGTGGGAAGAACCAATCTGAAAAGTCTTTATCATGTAGTAATCATGTATGTGATTCAAAGGATTGTGACTGGTACCAGCACCATTGGCCCCACCTAATGAGGCCTTTGCTACAGCAGCATGGAAGGGTGACCTTGTGGAAAAGTAGCATTTCACTAAATGTACCATCTTTCTTTTTAACATACCTAGTACTGATTTGATATATAATAATAATAATAGTAATAATAATAATAATAATAATAATAATAATAATAATAATAAATTTTATTTTATATCCCACCCTCCCTCGCCAAGGCAGGCTCACGGTGGCTCACAGGACATGGTATATACCATGAGAGCCAGTTTGGTATAGTGGTTAAGTATGCAGACTCTTATCTGGGAGAACCGGGTTTGATTCCCCACTCCTCCACTTGCACCTGCTGGAATGGCCTTGGGTCAGCCATAGCTCTGGCAGAGGTTGTCCTTGAAAGGGCAGCTGCTGTGAGAGCCCTCTCCAGCCCCACCCACCTCATAGGGTGTCTGTTGTGGGGGAGGAAGGTAAAGGAGATTGTGAGCCGCTCTGAGACTCTTCAGAGTGGAGGGCGGGATATAAATCCAATATCTTCTTCTTCTTCTTGATTACAATAAAATACAGTTACTACAATAAAAGACAGTTAAAATATAATTAAATTACATTCATAAATTAAGTTAAATAAATCAGTTAAAACCATTATAGATTAAGGTGCTACAGTTCGATACATGTATAAGGATGGCTAGATGTCATTACCCGGGTTCCATCTTAAAAGCAAGTTGAAAGAGGATGGTTTTACAAGCCCTGCGAAACTAATTAAGGTCTCGCAGGGTTCGCACCTCCTCTGATAGCTGATTCCACCATTGGGGAGCGATTGTTGAGAAGGCCTGCTCCCTCGTTGTTTTCAGTCTGGCCTCCCTTGGTCCAGGGATTTTTAAAAGATTTTGAGAACTAGATCTCAGTGCTCTCTGAGGAACATATGGAGAGAGGCGGTCCCTAAGGTAGGCAGGTCCTTGGCCATATAGGGCTTTAAAGGTAATAACCAGCACCTTGTAACGAACTCGGTACACAATTGGCAGCCAGTGCAGTTCCCGCAGCCTAGGCTGTACATGTTCCCACAGAGGTAGTCCCACTAACAGCCTGGCTGCTGCATTCTGCACTAGCTGCAGTTTCCGCATTCGGTATAAGGGCAGCCCCATGTAGAGGGCATTACAGTAGTCCAACCTCGAGGTGACTGTTGCATAGATCACAGTTGCCAGGTCGCTACGTTCTAGGAAGGGGGCCAACTGCCTCGCCCTCCTTAGGTGGAAAAAGGCGGATTTAGCAGTGGCAGCTATCTGGGCCTCCATTGTCAAGGAAGGCTCAAGTAGCACTCCCAAGCTCTTGACCCTGTGCACTGGTATCAGTGACGCACCGTCAAAGGTTGGTAGAGAGATCTCGCCTCCTGGCCCGCCGTGACCTATGCAAAGGACCTCTGTCTTCACTGGATTCAGCTTCAGCCCACTCAGCCTAAGCCAACCCGCCACGGCTTGCAGCGCCCAGTCCAGATTTATAGGGACATCGTCAGTCCGGCTGTCCATCAATAGATAGAGCTTAATAGATATTAAGTACATTCACATTACAATATTACAAATTCCCATGATAAATATGAATGCCTTTTGGAGATATATAGGGAACTGTGAGGCTTAGATTTGATAGGAAGGTAGAATAAGTATTCTAAAAAAAAAAAAGATTAATTAATCATAGAGGCTCCCAAGTAAATAATATGGCAATAGTCTAGCTAGTTTAGAAGTTGGTCCCATAAGACCCATAGGTCCAAATGAAATATGGTTAAATTGAAATATGAAATATGTATCCTTCTGTTCCCTATTTGGTCAAAGCTGTTCAACAACTGGATCTATCTTTTTTAGTATATATTAACTTTATAACAGAGGGTGTGGGAGAGTGGAAACCAACTTTCTGGTTTCTGTCTCTTGCCAGTAAGACAAGGGAAGCAAAGTTTTTCTCTGTGCTGAGAGCACAGATGATATAATCACTATCACAGAATCCCAATACCTGCAATAAAAGAAAAGCTGAACAACTGGAATGGATGAAAGAATCTTCTCACAAATTGTGCCCTGCTAAAAATATAAAAGAAGCCCTGCTAGATAGTATCCAGTATGGTGTAGAGAGCTTGTGTAGTGGTTGAGAGCAGCAGACTCTAATCTGGAGAACTGGGTTTGATTCCCCACTCCACATTAAGTTTGCTGGGTGACCTTGGGCCAGTCATAATTCTCTCAGAAATCTCAGTACTATCTCACTAGGTGCCTGTTGTATGGAGAAGGAGTGAGTTGGTAAGCCACTTTGAGACTCCTTAAGAAAAAGAGAAAAGCAAAGTATAACAGCAGCCATCCTCATAATCGATCAATCAAGCGATGGTTCATGTAGTTCAGTTCCTATTTCTCACACTGTTCCACTATGAATTTGTCTAATCCTTCTGAAGAAGACATCAAAACTTGTGGTCATCATGACATCTTGGGAAAAAGTGAGATGCACTGTGTGAAGAAGTACTTTCTCTTGTCTCTTTCCCATCAGTTTCATTCCATAGTTTTGAACCCCCAGATTCTAATATTTTGGGAGAAAAAGGGGGGGAAAGTTCTCCCAATGTATAATATTATAAACCTCTATGATTTTCCAAATTTAGTCTTTTTTAAAAATGAAAAGAACCACACACTTCCCTCATAGGGAAGGTACACCAGATCCTTGATTATTTCCTTTGCCCTTTTTTGGCACCTTTCCCTTCATTCTTTCTGCAATTGCTCATTGATCCAGGGTTGCAGGTTGTCTCAGAAGGCTTCCAGAAGATGTCCCATCCCATCATCTTGATGACATTTCACAAGTTTCCATTAAACATTAGTGATTTTTCAGGGGTGGTATCAGATGGGTTGAAGACGATAATGTACTAGAAATGTCTCACAATGGATTAATTTGTCCTGGCAAATTTGTGCATTAAGGAAGGTAACAAAAAACTAATTAAATCTTTAAGGGGAAGATGAATGTGCCTCTTCCATGGTATCTGTGAAACAGCAGCTCATATGCTTTGCCAGGTAGTTGGCATTAGAAAAGTCTGTAACCCTTTAAAATAATGTTGCAGTTAATCAGTTCTGAATTACTTTGGTATTAATGTGGATGTCATAAGTAGAGTGTTTTGGGGATTTCCAATTGATTTCATCATGGCAAAAATGGCTGCCAATAAATGCCAAAGGAAATTAATTTTTAAAAGAGTCTATTACTTGTAAGCATTACTCAATAATTCATTGTTATAAATTCAAACCCACCCATATAATATGCCAACTGTAAAACTTTTTTGGAAATGTCATACAAAAATGACTATTAACTTTTGTGAAAAGAGCCACAGCTTCCTGGGATAGCATTAGGTCCCTTGCTTGAGCTCTACATGACCAAGACAACCATTCTAAGCTCCTCCTCATAAATATGAATATGCTTTTCTATTATTATTATTATTATTTTTTATTATTAGTTTATTTCTATTCCGCCTCTTCCCCCTTTTGGGGGGCTCAGAGCAGAGTACAACAATTTAAATTAAGATCACAATATAATCATAATAAAATCAACTTCAGCAATCAGTAAAGTGCAGTAAAGTCCGTTTAATTCAGTCCATTTAGTTCAGCAGGTTAAATGTCCATTTAATTATGATTTCCACCAATTAATTCCTTTATTGATGGACAGATAACTATTTCACTTTTCTCACAGATCCCTCATTGTTTGTTACCTTTCTATTGCTAATAGCTTCCCATAAGGAGTCTGAATGGCCGTACAAATTAATGAGAGTCACTGATGATGCTGCAGAAGGGGAAGCAGCCATTTTGTAGTAAGTGGTCACTCTGCTCACACAAGCAGACTTCTCACATACGCAGTTTACTTTCATTGAGTTCCCTGTTCATTGCTACTATTGTGTCGTCTTTTCTAGCTACTGCTTCCCCTCTCCCAATTGGTCACATGGTAGATCATTTAGCAAACAGGAATGATCCTGAGGGATCAAATGTATGTGGGCAAATGGAATCAATAAGGAATACTTACTGAAACAGTCCCATTGTCAATTATTCCTGTCCCCAAGGAACTTGGGGTAAATTTACAGCATAAGTACTGCATGGCAGGTTCTAGTACTTGCATTTGACATCCTCTTATTAGGAAGGGGATTGATCCAGCAGCCACTTGGATATCCTAAGCTCAGATAAGGCTCCTTGACAAAACCATTCCCTATTCCTCCTCAAGGAGTTCCTCTGTGATGGCACCATACACAGGCGCAATTCATTCAAGGAAGGAGTGAAAAGTGGGATTTTCAGGCTGACACAGCAAGCATAAGAAATTTAAAGCGATCCCTAAAATACAGGGAAATAAGAGAAGTAAGTAGCTTTCCATAAGAGGGACACAAACTAGGAATGGGCACAAACCAAATTATGAACCAAAATTCATCACAAACTGGACATAGCTACTTGTAAGTGTACATGTTCTAGTGAGGCACCTGGGGTCAAAAATCTCCAGTCACTCAAAACAATTTGTAATCAGACTCCTAAATCTGTAATCTTCTTCAACTGCCGCCACTCCACTCGGCTTTCCATTTCAGCTTCCAGACATTCGGCAGTGCCTCAGGTCCTTATGTGATATAACAATTTGTCCATTTGCTAGTAGAGTGTATTAGATCACAGTGTTTCAGTATGCAAGTAGGCATGCATGTTCAAATTTACAGACACATTAATGTAGCAGACAAAACTTTAATCATTAGGCTCACTTGACATTCAAAACAGAAAACAATATCTGTACTAAGCCATGTGTGGGGGACACATGGATGAGTAATTATGGAAGTCTAAAAATTAAAAAAAAAATCCATGGCTAGCACTGAAAGTTTTGAAGGCAGACAAATTCTTTAAGACCTGACCACATGCTCTTCTTGAGAACAAAAAAGCAGGAACAAAAACTTTACCCCCTTCGTACTCTCCGCAAGAAGTAAGCTAAATCAATTAGAATCCTGCAGGAAACGACAGAGCTTCTTATTAAAAAAATTTAATACGACAACCATATAAAACTGGCTGGATGGGTGTTTGTTCCCTTGCTCCTTTCCCCAGGACACAAATTTATCAGCATTGTATTACTCCCTAAAAATGCCAAGCAGACAGCTGGCGAAAATTATGCTTTGAAGAGGTTATCTTTATCCATGCCAGTCAAGGGTGATATGAATCTAACAGTGCAATCTGAAGAACGCTTTCCAGGAATAAGCCTCATTTAATAAATTTGAGTAGGATTCTGAGTAGATCTCCTTAAGATAGCACTATGAATATTTAACTTTTAGATAGACCTGGAAGAAGACAGTTCCTACTTGATGCCCTCTTAGACAGGTTACCAAAGAACTTTGGAAATCCTGTATTATGTTGAACAAGGATTAGGCAATAATTAGAAAGGGAATATGAGGGACATAACAGAGAAAAGTATCAAAATAAAACAAACCAACAAACCAAGAATAGAGCACTTCTGACTTCTAACATTTTGCCTTTTGCCAAATGGAAGCATCAAGATGGTCAATGTAACTGCACTTCCAGCACAATCCTAAGGATACTTTCCTGGGAGTAAGTCCTATTGAATAAACCATAATAGAATTTAGAGTAGACCTGTTTAGGCTTACTCTTTTAGGATTACTCTCTGCATCACTTTTTATCAGTTCAATGAACGTTCAGACCGATTTCAGAGCTTGTTCCAGGTGGAGAGCTCTTTTGCCCCCCAGTGCTTCTCTCTGTTTTCACACAAGCTGCCATGGAGCTGCAAGCTGGCGTGTCCCTTTCCTGCAGCAAGTAGAAACTGCTTGCAAGAGGATCTTGCCTGCTGCGGGAAAGGGGCATGCCAACTCACAGCTCTGCAGCAGCTTGTGCGAAAATGGAGAGCAAAAGGATTCTCCACCCGGAGCAAGCCTAGTGTGAAATCAGTCTCAGTGTCATACTGGCATTTACACATATTATCTCTCTCTTGTTCTGACAGTTGAATTAAAACAGATTAGCCTTGTCAAATCAAGATTGTTCTTTAAAAAGCTATGGAAATTTCCCTCCAAAAAGTTCTATAATTCACATCACTTTTTAAAAGCTTTTCGTCATCTTTGTAATCCTATTCTTTTCAGGTGATTTCCCAAGTTAATATCTAGAGTGTGTTCTCCTTGTCACACTTGTGGTTAAAACAGGCATAATTCATGACCAAAGGGAAAACAGATTCTATTTGCTCCAGCACAATAAATATTTTAGCAACTATATGAAGGAAAAGAATAAGTTATTCGCACTGGCATTAACAAAGACTGGATGAACAGCCCAGAGTGCTACAAATCATTTAATTTGGTGAAATAATTTATTGTATAAGGGAAGGAATATAAAAACTGTAAAAGATAAAAAATGTGCATACTGTGTATGGATCTGATGTTAATCAAATATATGCTTTTTTTTTTATCAAACTGACTCGTGGAGTTAATTTTACAAAGCTTTAACTTGCTTTTAGAACCATTTTTTTTTTCACTTGACAAGATTTTAGCATGACCAACAGCTGGAAAGACAAGTTGGATATGATTATGGGGATAAGAACTTTTTAAATACTTCAACATTTCAAACACATAGGGTTAGATCCTATCAGTTTTATCACTCAATCTTGAACAGTTCCCTTCCATTTCACAGCCTTTATCTCACATGGCATTTAACTGTGCAGGTCCCATGAATCCTGGCATAGCCTGTTGGTAGTCAAATGCAATACCTTCTCTTTTTTACCAATGAAAAAGCTAGATGACCTTCTGCTCAAGAATCATGTTAAAGGAGCCGCACTATGGTTCCAATTTGAAGAGTTAGTCTCAATATATCCAACTTTATGGTTCCAGGAATGAGATACAAAGTAACTAATGGCTGGATCAGTATGACACAATCCCAAGCTGCTTGAGATAGCACATTCTCTATTTGCCCCTCCTGTTTGCTCCATTCATTTTTCATGAAACAAAGAAAGTGGTTGCAATAAGAAAAATCCTTGAGAAGAAAATATGATGGACTAACCATAAAGACCTTCAAGACCTAGGACCTAAATATCTAAAGTACCACTTTGTACTACATGTTCACACATTGGAGACAGGAAGTGAAGACTGGGGGTGGGGACATGGGGGGTGCTATTAGCAATGTTGTGATATAATGGTTTTTTAAATGTTTTAATTGTTTTATTGTGAGATTTTAATTAGTTAATGTTTATCATGTAAATATTTTTACTGTTGTGAGCTGCCCTACGCCTCACAACAGTAAAGGGTGGGATATAAATCCAATAAAATAAATAAATAAATAAAATAACTGCTGAGGGAAGCCCATAAGCAATGTTAATTTGCTCTAAAAAGAGAGAGTAAGGTAATCCCCTGTGCAAGCACCAGTCATTTCCGACTCTGGGGTGATGTTGCATCACGATATTTTCATGGCAGATTTTTTTATGGAGTAGTTTGTCATTGCCTTCCCCAGTCATCTACACTCCCCCTCCCAGCAAACTGGGTACTCATTTTACTGACCTCAGAAGGATGGAAGGCTGAGTCAACCTTGAGCCGGCTACCTGAAACCTAGCTTCCGCTGGGATAAAACTCAGGTTGTGAGCAGAGAGTTCGGACTGCAGTACTGCAGTTTTACCACACTGCACCACAGGGCTGCTTAGGAATTGCCAGAAACCACAGAATCCCTGGCTTTTTCCAAAAGAGGATTAATACCACTTCAAGATGTCCACCAAAGATGACATCATGCTGTTGGACCAACAATCTTTTTTGAAAGAGAGAGAGAGAGACAGAGGGAAATGGGAGCTAAGAGCTTGTCAGCCCTATTTCCATGTGATAGCTTTGGTCTTTCCAGCACTTGTGAGTAACCCTTTTAACTAGGGCATGCTCTAAAAAGGTCCAGGCTTGGTTTTTTTAAGAGGCTTGCTGATATGGGGGCTTCCGGGGTTGGAGCTTAGTGAGCTGCCCTGCTTCCTTGTTTGGAGCAGACCAGGTTCTTTGTTTTTGGACAGAAAAGGTTTTATAAAGCCTACTGTCTACTTTTTCCAGTAAAGGAACTTGTCTATGGCATGCATGTTTATTTAGAGAGGAATTCACTTTGGCTGACGAGCGACCCCAGAAGGGGTTTTTTTTCGGCTTTGAAGATTCCCCGATGAAGAATTGCATTCCACCGCCTACAAAGAATCCTTGGAGTCATTAAATTGACATAAACTCACTAAAGCTTCAACTTCCTATGGATTACAACAACATCTGAGATAAAGGGGACGGTAATCAAGAATTAGACGTCGCTAACGAGGTAAAGATCCTTATCTTTTATTCCGGGAGTAATTTAAGCTCGTTAAAAGGGAAGATTTGGGACCCAGGACATACAACAGACTCCTGAAAGATGTCTGAGTGGGGAGGGGGGGTTCAACCTTCCTGGTTTTTTGAGTGAGAATATCAGACAGAATTGTTCTGAGGAGTTCTGGAGCAGCTTGAGCACAGGGGAAATATCCCATGTTGTGCATAAATTGCTTCTAGATTAATATTTAATATGGTTTTAATGTTTAGATTTATCCATGCCCATAACTACTAAGGAGAAAAAGAAGATCAGCCCTGATCTCATTTAGAAGCCATAATATGTTGTCCTCTGCTTTCCTATCCTACTAGAAATTCTTCTGGTCATCAACAAGCTAATGCTGACAAATAGAGGAGAAATAATCTCTGCCCAGATCTTATACAGTTGATCCTAGCAAAGAATTCCCCACCTTGATTCCCTGGTGCCTCTGGCCACACCCATTTAAAATGCAAACATTTTAATGACTTTACTACATTCCTCCAAGAGGCTCCAGCAGTGTACATAGATTTCCCTTACTCCCTATCCTTGCAAAAACCATGTAAGGTAGGATAAACCAAGGAAGAGTGTCTGGCCTATGATGGCTTACCTAAAAAATGAAACTGTAAGACTAGAGACTAAGAGTTAATCCATAATTGCATATAAATATTGCACAGTATTGATACAACTCGTATGTAGGACGTACATGATTCACATTCCCAGTGTTTTCTGACTGCTACCTTACAGGACAGTTTTGTTGCTAAAATAAAATAAAAATAAAAATGGAGAACTGTGGTGGGCCAGAGGTCCTTTTGCTTGAGGCAAGGGTTCTTTCTAGTGGATTTGGGTGGTCAAGGCATCTTCCACAAGGCATGTCAATAGGGTACAGAAATATTTTAATGGCAAAACATAAAACAAACAGCGGTGTAGAGATCCTCATGGTTCTTCAGTTGCTGGGGACTTCTAATTGCAGCCATTTTCCAGCAGCTCCAATGAAGCTCAGCTGCTGCAGTTTCCTTTTCCTGTTTATATAGCCTGTTTAGGTACAACCTCCTAGCGCAGGGGTGGCCAACGGTAGCCAGATGTTTTTTGCCTACAACTCCAATCAGCCCCAGCCAGCATGGCCAATGGCTGGGGCTGATGGAAGTTGTAGGCAAAAAAACATCTGGAGAGCTATCGTTGGCCACCCCTGTCCTAGCAAAAGTATCACATGGCAGGCATACTGAGTCAGGTTCTAGTACTTGCACTTGACATTCCCTTCTTAGGAGAGAATTGATCCTACAGCTACTTGGATACTCTAAGCTCAGATAAAGTTCCCTGTTCCTCCTCAAGGGTGTCTCCCATGATGGCACCACACACAAGTGCAATTCATCCAAGAAAGGAAATGAATGGAACAAGAAGTGGGATTTTCAGGCTGACGCACAAGCATAAAAAATTCAAAGAGATCCCTAAAATGCAGGGAAATAAGAGAAATAAGTAGCCTTCTATAGGAAAGGAAAGGTCCCCTGTGCAAGCACTAGTCATTTCCGACTGGGGTGACGCTGCTTTCACAATGTTTTCATGGCAGACTTTTTACGGGGTGGTTTGCCATTGCCTTCCCCAGTCATCTACACTTTCCCCCCACAAGCTAGGTACTCATTTTACCTACCTCGGAAGGATGAAAGGCCAAGTCAACCTCAAGCCGGCTACCTGAAAACCCAGCTTCCGCCAGGGATTGAACTCAGGTCGTGAGCAGAGCTTAGGACTGCAGTACTGCAGCTTTAACACTCTACACCACGGGGCTCTGAAGCTTTCTGTAAGAGGGACACAAACTAGGGATGAGCACAAACCAAATTACAAACCAAAATTTATCACACACTAGGCTCAGTTTGTTGTTCACAAAACTCAATTGGTGCCCTCACTGGTCCCACTAACCTCCCAGGTCAATTTGTATGGTTTCTGTTGGCAGAGATTGGTGGCAGGGCTTCAAGAAGGCATTTAAAGAGACTGCAGTCTCTTTAAAGTCCTTCTCCAAGCTGTACCCCACCACTGCTGTGGCAGCATGACCCGCAAGTGATTTATATGCCTTCTCAGTTGACTCACTGAGTCAAAGTGGTGGCGTAACTCAGTAGTGAAATGAAAAGGCATTTAAATGCCTTCTCAGTTGACTCACATAGCCATGCCAGTAGTAGTGAAACTGGCAGGTCATGCCTGGACGTAGTGAATTGGACTCCACTCTCACATGATCCCCACTTGCAAAACCTGTTTGAAGGTACTGTTCCCTTTAAATGGGCTTTTGAAGATCCCCTGCTTCCATTTTGCTCTCCTCCAGCTGCTGCCCACAGCAGAAAGGAGGGAGGAAAGATTTATGCATCTCATGAACCTGAATCAGTTCACAAAATGGGGGAGGTTCGTCTTGGTTTGTGGGACATCATGAACCACGAACCAGGACAAACCTCTATTGTCCTGGTTCGTGCCCATCCCTAATACAAACTGTAACTACCCCAGGGCAAAACTAAAGTTTTTTCCTAAACATTTAATGACTGTATAAGCTGCAGCTCAGCCATTCTCTGACTGTTTGATTGTAATAGGAATGTAATTATATTGCAATTAGACTGCAATTTCTAAATGAGAATTTTTTAAATTCATGAATCAAATTAGAGTAGTCATTTTATTTGACAACTTCATTTACTATGACAAATAGTCTAAATTGAAATCACATGCTTCAAGAACCCTCAGCAAACTTCTCAGAAGACACCCAGCTATACATTGATCTCCATGGAACTGCATAACAGAATGTAGAATTACAGCCCAACTGATAAGTCACACAGTTCATTATTTCTCAATTTGTTCAGTCCAGCACTTTGTAATTTTTACACGGCCATCTGTGACTCTGCAATTTGTAATCTAGAGACCTAAGCAGCTTTGATTGCACAGTCTTGCATAAAGGTTACATAAACAGTGAATGCAATATATTTAAAAAGTGCTCATGAATAACTTTCTGAAATGTCCTCTACTCTGAGTTACATCAGACTATTGGGAGTTTGCAAACCTCCCACACTCATTCCAAGAAGCTTCTCAGTTGGTAAAAGGACAGGAAATGGGAGATATGTTAATTATTCGCAAGCATTGCCCATCCTGTTGACAGTAATTTATTAGGCAGAAGACCTAAAAGCATATTTTTAGTTTCCATAGGGAATTTAAATCTTAATATAGTCTGCATTTTTCCACATATCTCCTTGCTTTTGGCTGATTCCATCCAGGAATAAGCAGCAGCAAGAGCTCCATCATGAGAGCTCCATCTTTATGGCAGCCATTACTACAAGGAGCCTAACAATGGGGTAGGCAGCCCAATCAAATTGATCAAATTCAACAGTAAATAGCTTACCCAGAATAACAACAGTTCAGATATATCTAGAACAGCAATAAAAGATTGCTTGTATGTGCCTTTACTTTGTAAAGAGTATGTATATGGAGTCTGGCTATTTTCTTTTAAATAAATTTCTACTTATTTTGAATGTTGGAAATTGTTTTCCCGTAAATAAGTTAAGCCCCACTCAAACACATTACAAAAAAGGTGCCAGAGGAAGGGAGGTGGTTGGTCAATAGTTCACTAGATCCGTGGAGTGTAAATATGTGATGAGGTGTCCCCGTAGTAACTAATAAGAAGGCATCAAGTAGAGCCTGTAATCAACAATGCAGAGAGAGTGTGAGGAGTGCTGGCCTTTTTAGTGGGAGATACTCTAAAGACCACAGCTGGTGGCAGTGCAGTACCTAAACATAAGAATATAAGAACATAAGAGAAGCCATGTTGGATCAGGCCAATGGCCCATCCAGTCCAACACTCTGTGTCACACAGTGGCCAAAAAATCCCAAGTGCCATCAGGTGACACAAACAATTTTTCTTGGAGTTGGGTAGGCTTCTCATACAAACAGGCAGATCTCTGGGACAACCAATGTCTTGAAGGACCCAAAGCAGAATGATCTGCATGGACCTGTAGGGCCGTTCTGTTAAAAATTTTAGAACAACTTTATAAGTCAAATCTGGAGTGTAGAGCATTTGTTCTTCAACATTTATTTAAAATATTCATTTCCGTGGCAATGATTCGGCTTCAATCTGGTAATCCTAGTGCACGTAGATACATTCATACATATGCAGTGGTTTCCAAGAGCCACCACAAGCCCCTGACAGAGGTTCCCACCGGTGCCCTCTCTTTACACCACCCAGATTCAACCCAAACCTATGAAAAAAATCACATGGCTCACAAGCTCCATGGTTCCCCCTAGGGTTATCAGTGTCATTGGACTTCTGGCATCATGGGCCCCCCAGTGGCCCTGTGGAAACGCTAGTTCTGCCCAGCATGTTGTCTGAACAATGGCTGATAGAGAATGATAGTGACTTGCAATGTTCCCTCTAAGCTGCAGAGTCTTATGAGCAAAAATTCTACTTTGTGAGCTACTGGCATTAAAGTTGTGAGCTACTGCATAAATTAGTGTGTTCTGGGGTCATCCTTCCTGAGCTAAGACAAACATATGTGAGCTGGAGGCTAAAAATCTGTGAGCTAGCTCACACTAACTCAGCTTAGAGGGAACACTGTTAGTGAGTCACTAGGTTTAGTAACCAGTCTAGTTACTAGGACTAGTAACCAGTTACACTGTTAGTGAGTAACATAGCGAGTTACTAGGACTAGTAATAACTAGTCTGTCCTAGTTCTTTCCCACCAATGGAAAATTAACACTGTTATCTAACTCATTGTGTATACATAAGAAGAGGTATGAATCAGATCACGCCCACTGGCCTCACTCCAACTACAGCAGCATATGGGTATGCATCTGAATCGCAATGGGTTGCTTCTGTATCCTCTGTTTTTGTAGAATGCAAGCCATACATAGAGATCCTGTGTCTTGGGAGGGCATTTGGGTGAATATTCATAGGTTTCTGTGCAACCAGGGCCCTGAATGTGTAGAAAATGGAGCTAGCAAATGTGAACACTCTCAAACCCATTCACTTGCCAACCTAATGGTTAAGTCAGTTGCATTTATACCTCCTAAGCCAACAGGGTTACACTTACCTAATTCTGTGCTGGATTGTGGCCAGTTCCTATGACTATAAATATAATGGACATAAGCTATTAGAAAAAGATATACCCCAATGCATTCTGCCTTTGCGAACTATTTTTCCTCTGTAAAGCAGAGTCTATAGTGTGCCAAAGTGAAACAGCCTGAAAGTTGAAATGCAACCAGAATATAGGATAGCATAGTTGGCTAATTCAGCTAATGGAAAATAAGAGCAGAAAGTGTGGAAGTTATAATAGCAGAAAATTAAGGCAGTTCTGCTTATAGCAGGATTGCATACAATAAATGCTATAATTTCATACAAAGTGGAAACAAGCATCAAGCCTTTAGCTGTACATTCACATGGGAAAAAACCCTTCTCATTTGGGTCAATTATCATATGAATGGGGAAAGAAAAAAAAAGTTGTTATTGTATTCATGTAGCAGAGCAAGGTCATCTAATACCATATAAGCAGGAAAAGATTCCCCCCCCCCCCTAGAGAACCCAAATGCTTTGAAATGAGGGAGGAAGGTTAAATGAAACATCCCAAGAGAGAGGGAGTCTGGCAGCCAAAGGAAAGTCTTACACAGACCCAAATGTGTCACAAGCAAAAAGGCAAGCTGCACAAAATACATTGTCTGTAGGTGGGAAGAACATTGTGGCAGGCAAGTCAAATGCCTATGTAGATAGATAGATAGATAGATAGATAGATAGATAGATAGATAGATAGATAGATAGATAGATAGATAGATAGATAGATAGATAGATAGATAGATAGATAGATAGATAGATAGATAGATAGATAGATAGAGGGCTTTTTCTGAGCAGGAACAGAGTTCCAGCTGGCTTGGATCAGGGGTATGTGGCCTAATATGTAAATGAGTTCCTGCTGGGCTTTTTCTACAATGGAAGGATGGATGGACAGATGATAAACAGACAGACAAACAAAGAGACAGACAAATCTAAAGAAGTCCTTTAAAGCATATACAACATGCTTTTCCATTACAAGTGATCAACTGTAGCCTCTCCCCCCCCTCAGAGTTTTATTTATTTATTAAATTCTATTTTAAGCTGTCCTCTCCCAAAGGACAATGCTCAGGGCAGTGTACAACATAGTATCATATAAAACACAATACCTAATTGAAAAGCAATTAAAACCAACAAAACAAAGCAAGTAGCCTAAAGATGGTGCTAAAAATTCTAATGGTACCACTGCCTCATGGGGAGGCAGGGGTGGGAGTGCCGAGAAGATGGAACTTTCACTGTCCTCAACCAAAGGGATACTCACACAGATTAAAGTCCCAGCACTGGCCCCCTCTGCCACAACCATTTTTCCATAGTCATTTTGTGATGCTTGAATGCTCACTAGTTCAGCTTGTGTCCTGTCTTGACAGTTGGTTGGATACTTGATTGGTCTGTTTGTGGGTGTTTGGTAGGTTGTTTCACAGGGCCGGATTAACAAATAGGCCAAGTAGGCACTGGCCTATGGGCCCCCACACCTTTAGAGGCTTTTTCCTCCGGGTTTCCCTGGTTGTTAATGTTTGTTTTTGTGTAATAAAATTGGTTTATTAAAATTGTTGACTGGAAAAATTAAAAACTTATTAGGAGATAATTTGCAAGCCCCCCACCCCAAGATTTTGACTGCCTAGGGGCCTCTACAGGGTTTAATCCACCACTGTTGTTTCACTGTATTCTTTCCTAGCCATAATGAGCAATGCCTGGCATGGGAAAAGAGTGGGATAAAAGCTGAATAAATGAATGGCTTTGCAGTACACCACAGTTGGCTTTTTGAGCACCTGCATTTCCACACAGCATGATTAGGTTCTACTGCCCCTCCATAATTGCTGCATAACTATTCCACTCAGCAGGCAAATATTTAAATAGATGTAAACTCAGATTAGGCATTAATGCTATGATTGTATTGTGCAAGAAATATTGTATTATTGCATTTTGGTTATCCATTAAGATGTTCTGTAGCTTGAGTTGTAGAGTCGTTTTAATGGTTGTATGATGTTAAGAAAATAAAAAAATTGGGAAAAAATAAATAGATCACTCTCAGATCTTTCAATCAGTTATCAATAAATACTGTGTTTCAATAAAATCCTACTCTTTGATGTTTGACTAAGTAATCTGTAGTGATGCAGAAGCTATCAAATTTGTTCACCGTCTGAACTGTTTTAACCAGAATTTTATTGTATTTCAATGTAACTGATTTTGATTACCTGTTATTTTTAGACTGTTTTAGCTTAATGTAAGCCACCCTGAGCCCTGTGTGCAGAGAAGGGTGGCAGAGCAATCTAAACAATAAATAAATAAATGGCCACCAATCAATTTGAATTGGCAGCATCTTTGCAAATGTGCAGATTGAATAATAATAATAATAATAATAATAATAATAATAATAATAATAATAATAATAATAGGTGGAATTTTAGCAGGAACTCCTTTGCATATTAGGCCACAATCCCCTGATGTAGCCAATCCTCCAAGAGCTTATAGGGGTCTTAGTAAAGGGCCTACTGTAAGCTCCATGAGGATTGGTTACATCAGGGGTGTGTGGCCTAATATGCAAAAAAGGTCCTGCTAGAATTCCACCTCTGATGATGATGATGATTAAGGAGATCCTGAGATTGTCTGGCAGTCTCAAGTTCTAGTTCTTAATGTTATGCTAGTTGGTGAGCTAGACCTATTTTTACAGGCTTGAGAGGGTTCTGAAAGAACTGTGACTGGCCCAAAGTTACCCATCTGACTTCAAGTGGAGGAGTGGGAATTGAGCCTGGTTCTCCCAATTTGAGTCTGCAGGGAAACAGCAGAGTGAAAGTGCTGTCGGTACTCAATTGCTCAAAACAAACTCTGGTCACTGCACCTCAAAAAAGATATTATAGCATTGGAAAAAGTCCAGAAAAGGGCAACTAGAATGATTAAAGGTTTGGAATACTTTCCCTATGAAGAAAGGTTAAAACACTTGGGGCTGTTTAGCTTGGAGAAACGTCGACTGCGGGGTGACATGATAGATGTTTACAAGATTATGCATGGGATGGAGAAAGTAGAGAAAGAAGTACTTTTCTCCCTTTCTTACAATACAAGAACTCATGGGCATTCAATGAAATTGCTGAGCAGTCAGGTTAAAATGGATAAAAGGAAGTACTTCTTCACCCAAAGGTGATTAACATGTGGAATTCACTGCCACATATTTGGCCACTGTGTGACACAGAGTGTTGGACTGGATGGGCCATTGGCCTGATCTAACATGGCTTCTCTTATGTTCTTATGCTCTTAACGTAGAAGCTAGAAGAAACAACGAGGCAAGACAAAACTGAAGGCGGTATGTATTGCAGAAGGTAGCTTTGAAATGTGCATGAAGAAAGGATCAAATACCTAGTGTAGTAAGAGCCTATGTCCCATTATCCCCATACTCTTTCTCTCCATTCCTTGTAAAGGAAGAGGTTTCCTCTTCTGCACCCTGAGAATTTGAGGCAGCCGTGTTAGTGTAGGTTCTATGGACATCGACAAAACCTGTTAAGCTTAACTGTGCATTTAACTGTGTCCCATTGATTCACAAAGAATTTATGCATCCATGACATCCTTTGGATTCTGCCAATTTTGCACACAGCTCCCAGACCTATTGAAGTCATTGGCAACACTGACCATTCTGTATAGAAACTGACATTAGAGTCCCAAATGGATCACTGGAATATCTTTGCAATTAAATGTTTAAAAGGATCTCTTCCCCTTGCAATCACTAGGTTGCTAATAAGTCTCAGCATTTTACGGAGAAATTTCCTGTTTGAACTTTCAAGTTCAAATAATTGCTTGCTAATGTGTGTTGCTGGTCAGCTCACAGGAGCATCACTCTTCATTCCAGATCATACATCATGGTGCAATTTCTCATAAAAGGTGCACCTCCCCCCAATCTTCTGTGCTTTATTCAAGGACTTAATTATATCTGTCCCCATTAATTCAAAGAGAACTTACAACATTTTCACTGAAGATTGTTTTCTTAAATGGATGTAAATTAGGAATTTCAGTAGCCTGCTTGCCCAAAGAGATAAAACACTCTCCAGTAAAATGTGCATGGTGAATGTGTGAGAACACTGCTTTAAACAATTATATACATAAACAGCAATACCAAATTTTGCTTGTAAAAGCCTTCAATGTTCCATGTCTCTTTCCTTGTCTTATCTATCATTGCACAATTTCTTTGTCCTAGTTTAGCTGATTTTCCACAGGGCCGGCCCTAGTGTGTGGCCAGGCGCCCTCCCTGCTCACTCTCTGATGATCGGAGTCATCAGAGAGCGAGTGGGGAGGGCGCTCAGCTGGCACACAGTCTCTGTAGTGTTCTCTGAGCATCCTCTGCTTTTGGGCAAAGGACATTCAGAGAACATTACAGAGACTGGGCACTGGCCAGGCAACCTCCCCACTTGCTCTCTGATGATTGGAGTCATCAGAGAGCAGGCGGGGAGGACATCAAAATTTGGGCATTTGCCTATGGCACCAGAAGAGATATGCTGGCAGTAAGTATGCTTCATAAAATTAACAGTGCAATCCTATGAACATGCTTCCTGAGATTAAGCCCCATGGAATAAACCTAAATTGGATTTTGAATAGACCTTGAATAGGATTGCTCTCTGAGTACAGCAGCAAGGTAAGATCAGCCTCAGATGGGAACAGGATTAGCCTTCCTCAGTGCAAACTGTGGTTTTGTTTGGTATATTTGAATGCGCTGGGTCCCTCATTTTTAAATGTAGTTAGCACATTTGAGAGATCTCTGAATCAGCAATTCTCACACAGAGAAATTATCCTTTACTGTCAGTGGTCAGCATCTCTGTTGTGTGTCTTTGATGTTTACTATAAGAGTGTGGAATCCCTTTGGTCTCTGTCTCTATATGCCGCACTACCCCATAAGGTTGTCAGCCTCCAAGTGGGACCTGGAGATCTCCTGCTTTTACAACTGATCTCCAGCTGAAAGAGATCAGCTCCCCTGGGGGAAATGGCTGCTTTGAAGGGTGTTGTTTCTTTTTCTTTTTAAAAAATCTAGAATGAAATACAATGTTTTACAAGCATTCAATTTCAGTCCCTGGGAAAGGCTTTCTTCCAACAAAATCCAGAGCATGCTGAGTTCTATAAACATTGATATAGTTCTGCACCCAAAATCCCACTGAAATTAATTACAAATATACAAGAAATGTAAACAAGCAGACAAGATACTCAAAGCACATATTACCTATTATAATTATTGTATAGCTGGTGAATGTTAATATTCTGGCCATCCATCTGAAGCTTTTTTTGTATGAGGTTAGGTCTGTAAAAGGTTAAGTACTTAATTATGAAAATCTTATGGAAAAGTCCTACAGGATAGAAAAGTGATTAAACCAATCTAATACTACAGGAGTTTAATCAAGCTGTAGTGAAATTGTAAAGAACCGATATAGTTTTAAAAGAAAATAACATTCTTAGCAAAAGGTTTCAATCCATTTAAAAGAAACCCAGATCAAATTATCTTCCCTCCCCGCCCCTGCCTTTTTAAAAAGGGAAACAAAGTTTATCAATTCTATTAGAGGTCTTTCAGCTTTCCCATAGGGTCAAAGGATTCCAGGTTAAATAAATAAAGTGTAGCACTGGGATTTCTCTGTTTCGAATCTTTATTCTGGGCCTTAAATTCTCACCAGCTATAAGAGCTCACTTTCAAAAAGGGGGAGTTTCTAAATTTCAGAATTCTCTGGGCCCTCACTATCTGAGCCCAATCTGCTGTCCTCTGAATTTTGGTTCAGCTCATCATAATGTTTCATGCACGAATCCAGGTTTTTCTCTATCCCCTTTCCCAGAACTTCCCCCGCCCCTGGAAAAAGAGGTGTCAGAACTCTCAAGAGAGAAATGGAGAAACACATGGGGTTCTTTGAAACAATATCATTTTCATGTGCTACACACTGACCTCTACATTAAAACAGTTTTCAAACTTTAGATATATCACCAAGTTCCTCAGTCACTTTTGGATCTTGCTTTTGGTGCCTAATACTCAATGATGACCTTAAGGCAACCATGTTTTAACATACTTTGTTGGATCAAAGACAGTCATGATCTCCTGGAGCCCATCATGAACTTTTAGACTTTTAAAAAAATCTTGCTTCCAAGAAGAGGTTCCAGAACACTATCTTCCCTCTGAAAAAAACAAAACAAAAACTGCCCTTTCCCATACTTTCCCATATATACTGAGCTTCATGAGAAAGGAGAGAAGGAAGTAAAATGGCAGCTAAGAAAGCTGGTGAAAACCAAGCGCTATTCATAAGGTCAGCTTTTTGCAAAGAAACTAAATGGGCATAGTTGCATCCTCTGTGAACTATAGTTGTGTGTTTGTTTTTACTCATCCTGGCTCATTGACAGCATTTCTCACATTTTCCTGATCATTAGCCAGATGATCCCTTTCTTCTTCCTCACCTCTTATCTTGAAAAATTTGGAGAAAGTAGGTTGGAAGAATGAAGTCAAGAGAGCTGGTGAAGGAGTTCCCCTAGACTGAAGCTTTCAGAGCTTTGGAATGCTCCTCCCAAATATCATTCCCATTCGGAAGGAAGGAAGGAAGGAAGGAAGGAAGGAAGGAAGGAAGGAAGGAAGGAAGGAAGGAAGGAAGGAAGGAAGGAAGGAAGGAAGGAAGGAAGGAAGGAAAAGGGAAAACAAAGAAAAAAACCCATGGGGGTGGTAAAACTTTGTCTGTGTTCTATCACTTCAAACTGTAGATGAAACTATCCTCCATTTCTAAGATGAAAACTAGAATGTTGGAGAGAAAAGAGCTACTCTTGTCATTAACAGGTGGGGTATGTGTGCTTTGTGAATGCGTTTGCATGGAAGAACATGACAAAGAAACACAGAAAATTAGCTATGTTTTCCAGGTCCTCTTGAAATCAATACTTAAATTTAGTCAGCACTTAAGGCCAAACCAGATGAGATGCAGGAGATTTGTGAACAAATTCCTTAACCCCAGGGGTGGAATTCTAGCAGGAGCTCCTTTGCATATTATGCAACACAACCCTGATGTAGCCGATCCTCCAAGAGCTTACAAGGCTCTTTTTTGTAAGCCCTTGGAGGATTGGCTACATCAGGGGTGTGTTGCCTAATATGCAAAGGAGCTCCTGCTAGAATTCCACCCCTGCTTAACCCCAATATTTTAAAAGAGAAATAATAGCCATGCAGGGCCACAATTTTGATGGAGCACTATTACAGATAGCTTTAACCCTTCACCCCACTGTGTGTTTACCCCTACAAATCAACACTCTTGTTTTGTTGTTAATAGTCTTTGAGGGGAAAAAGAAGACAAATAAAGACTGTCTTTGCCTGTCTTTTTAAAAAATCTGTTCAGGGTGAATGCAAGTAGGGTAAAGTTAATTTTGATTAGAGAAACTGCTCGAGAGAGAGAGAGAGACTATATACTCATGTTCTTCAAAGCAGTGCTTCTCATTTTGAGTTGGTGCATCCAAAAGGGGCCACAAAGTTCCAAACATGAATAAATTTGAGGCAGGAGTGAATTGCCCACTCAGCTGGTCATCCTGTCAGCCTAGAGCTGTGTGGATAGGAAGCCCAGTGACAAAAGACTGTTGCAAAAATGCATCGCATTTTTGGGAGACCTGTATTCTGTTGGGCCATCATGATTTGGAAAGAAGGAAGCACAGGAAGAATTGCTGTTTTGGTCTAATTAGAGTGACCCATGTATGCTTTTAAAATACCTGAGAAGAGTCATGTAGATTTTATTAACCCAATGCATGTGTTGTATTAGGACTCTGGACCACAGAACTCTGGACCACAGGTCCTCCCATAAAGTGGCAGGTAGCTGTTTGTAGCTATGGAGATACTTCCAAAAATTTTCTTCCTATGCAGATTTCTCCTCAGGGTTTTAAGTTTTCAATTAGGCAACTATTTAGCCCAATGAAGTTTATTTTTGTGCCATAATATTAATGGGCAATTTTATGTTTGTGTGTGCTTCAATGAAACACAACAGAAAAGAAAAACCAATGCAATCATACACTTAAGTTACATCAAGACTGCTATTTAATAGTCATTTTAATCAGTGAGCAAGTACCTATTCAGAGAGCAGCTAAAGCAAATGGAAAATACTCTTAACTTTTGTCTTAGAAAATATCCCAGATAATCTGGAATAATAGAGGATGACATTGAAGAGCAAATCTTGAAAATCAAGAATGGGGGCATCTCCTTCCCTCAGTCAAGTTTTTTTTGTTTTTTTTTAAAGGAGAGGATACAGAACAAATTCTGTATTTAGATCTTAGGGTCAGAAAATATCTCACAGATACTCTGGGGCCAGACTGTTACAGTTTTGAAAGGAAGTACCCATTACTTTAGGCCTAGAAACTCATTACCAGCCACACCACCTCATTCCATATTTTCTATAGCCCACGTGTTGAAGAAGCAGGCAGCAGAATTTCACTCTTAACTGAAGATTCTAGAATGTTCTTAAGAGCAGTCCCATGCAGAAAATGTTACAGAAGAGAATGGCTTCTGGCTTCTACTAGATATTGAGGTTATTATGAGATCAAGTGTAGCGGTTACAGTGTCAAACAAGCATCTGGGAGAACCAGGTTCAAATTCCCTAGGCTGTCCATCTCTCAGTTGTGAAATTCTTGGAGATTCTCGGGGCAGAGCCTAGGGAAGGCAGGGTTTTAAGGAGAGGAGGGATTTCACCAGGGTATGTTGCCAGACGGTTCACCTCCCAAAGCAACTATTTTCACCAGCGGAACTGATCTTTGTCATCTGGAGACCAGTTGTAATTTTGGGAGATCTCCAGCCACCACCTGGAGACTGGCAAAGTTACCATTCCGCTTTGAAACTTGCTGTGTGATCTTGAGATAGGCTTTCTCCCTCAGTCTAGCCTACCTCACAGAGCTATCATGACAGAAGCTGCTACTTTTTATTGTATTTTATAAACTTTATATGTAATGTTCAGTGGGACAGTATAGTAGTACATTGCTTTGAATAGTTCTGATGGGAGAGTGGCAAATAAAACTTATTTTAAATATTTGCATTTTTTAAATTCTAGAACTGATGAAAAACACAGATGCAAGGAGTAGAACACAAATACTTTCTATAGAAAGTAGGGTAAGCCTGGCTAGCAAGAAGAGATTATCAGCAAACTTTTAAAATCATTTATTAAATAGGCATACAACCTTCTTTTACCTATAACCTTAATACAGCAGTGGCAAGTTATTCGCCCTTGGAAAAAATCTGAAGCATTATCCAATTCTAGCTTTTCCCAGCAAAGGTGCTTGACAAGACAGCAGCAGACAGAAGATACATACTTATATCTGTTCCAGGAATATACATGAAGGGCAGCTGCAACTGGAAATTAATCCATGAATTCAACCTTACCATATTGCTTTGTAGTAAGTGAATGATGATCCCATGATCTTTTTTTTTTAATTCTATTATCTTTTTAAAAATGCGCAGACTTATCTCATTTTCATGACTAGATAAGACAATACAATCTGAACAGTAGATGGTAATACAAAGAACTAAATAAAAGATAGATGATAAAAAAAATGTTCAAAATCTGGTGAAGAAACCAGTCTATAATTTGTAGAAACCTAAGTATATTGGTCTATAGATAGAACTGTGTCTGTGTTGTAAATCCACAGGAACAGTAAGAAAAACACATCCAGCCAACTCTTGTTTGGAAAATTTCTGGAGGTTTGGGAGTAGAGATTGGGAATGAGGGAGAGTTCAGCAAGGATGCAGCCCACCCTCCAAAGCAGCCATTTTCTCCACCAGAAATATGGTGAGATTTTGATTAAAAAGACCAATCTGTAGAACCTATTACATTTTATAGCTATGAAACTATAAGTCTATCTTCTGAACTCCATTCCCTTTTACTTGGGTTGCCGGGCAACCAGCAGGGAGGGGGCGGGCAGAGGGACTAACAGGGAGCAAAGAAAAGCCTAGGCCTACATTCCTGGCAATGCATCAGTGTCACATCTGGCACACACCTGAATGGTGTCATCACATCACTGAAAATGTGGGGACCATTCTGGTATTAGGGGGAAAAAACTCCCCTATGGTAGAAGTCATTTTTACCATAGACTTTTTGCCCAAATACCAGAGTATTCCTGCATCACCAGCCACATAATGACATCACTTCTTGTTGCAATATCAGAAATGCAGGCCTAGAAAGCAATATGCCAATTACAGGCATGTATCTTCTGCAGCTCATAAACATAGATGCTATGCCCACATGAGATGATTTTGTGTAAGAAGGGGAAGGACCAGGGCTTTTTTTTATTTTAGCAGGAACACAGTTTCAGCTTGCTTGGTGTCAAGGAGTGTGGCATAATATACAAATGAGTTCTTGCTGAGCTTTTTCCACAAAAAAAGTCTTGTGTGAACCAATGGTGATATCAGGGGGTATGGCCTAATATGCCAATGAGTTCCTGCTGGGCTTTTTCAACAAAAAAAAGCCCTGGGAAGGACTTTGTGCTTGGTCATGAACAGGGGGCTCACTCACTATAGTCCCCTCCATATACACAGAGCTACCTAACTTTTCTACCAAGCAACTCATGCATATGCCCCCCCCCCAACAATAACTAGGAAGTAGGTTAGGCTGAAGGAGAATGACCCAATGAGCTTCATGGCTGAGAAGGAACTTTAACCTGGATCTCAGCAATCTTAGTCCAGTACTAATCATGACATCATGTTAGCTCTCATCTATGCCATGAGTGTAATAGAGACCCACAGGAATAGGAGATACACAAAAGTCCACCAATGCTGATGGATAAGATCATCTCCCTAAGCAAACTCCTTATAGAGGTTCAACTCTGAGACAGGTCAAACTAAAACAATATAACAAAAACTGCCGGAGTGGGGAGGGGAAACCAGGGCTCACCAGGGTTGCCAAGTCCAATTTAAGAAATATCTGGGGACTTTGGGGGTGGAGCCAGGAGAATTTGGGGGAGGAGACAGGAGACATTGGGATGGAGCCAAGATCAAGGCTGTGACAAGCATAATTGAACTCCAAAGGGAGTTCTGGCCATCACATTTAAAGGGATGGCACACCTTTTCAATGCCTTCCTTCCATAGGAAATAATGAAGGATAGGGGCACCTTCTTTGGAAGCTCATAGAATTGGACCCCCTGGTCCAATCGTTTTGAAACTTGGGGGATATTTTGGGGAGAGGCACTAGATGCTGTACTAAAAATTTGGTGCCTCTACCTCAAAAATAAGGCCCCCAGAGCCCCAGATACCCGCAGATCAATTCTCCATGATTTTCTATGGGAATAAATCTCTATAGGGAATAATAGAATTCCCAGCAGACATTTCCCTCCCCTCCCCCCCGCTTTCTGACGACCCTGAAGTGGGGGGAGGGCCTCCAAACTGGGGGATCCCCTGCCCCCACCTGGGGATTGGCAATCCTAGGGCTCACTTTGTAGCAGAAGCTCCTTTGCATATTAGGCCACACACCCCTGAAGTAGCCAATCCTCCAAGAACTTGCAGGACTGTTTTTACAGGACCTACTGTAAGCTCCTGGAGGATTGGCTGCATCAGGGGTGTGTGGCCTAATATGCAAAGGCGCTCCTGCTACAAAGTGAGCCTTGGGGAGACACTCAAAATGTGCAAGTCACCCTATTTGCATGGGGGTTCTATTGTTAAAGAAAACTGGAGCATATTGGTGAGAGAAACTAATCCTGCTCTCTGATACACCTCACATGATTTCACTTTTTTGAAGTGTACTTTCTCCCACAGACTGATGGAAAATTGCTCAGGAAAAATGCACATGTCACAGGAGGGGCTGAGGGAGCTTTCTTCATAGCCCAGATGAGGAGAAGCTCCACTCTTCAGAAACAATAACACTGGGTGCTGCTTCAAAGCCTACCTGAACAAAGAGCTATTTCCCATGCCAGGACCCCCAGAATACCAGTAGCCAAAGAAACACGAGTAGCTGGGGATTTCAAAAATGTTCCTAATGTTATGGATGAACTAATACTGTCCACTTTGTTCCTTTTCAAAATCGAGTATATTGCTTTATAAAATATTTTTTCTTACATCAGAAGTTCTTGCTGTTTTATATTTCTGAGTTAACAGTTTATAATATCAAGCCATGTGTGTCTAAAAGCTTTGTTGATTTAGGGAAGGGACTCAGCATCCCAATTCCTTATTTAATTGACAGGGTGAGATTCAGTGGTGTGAACCGGAAGGAGCTACATCATTTTCGGAATGTTCCTTCAGAGATGCACCTACACACCCCCTACATGCATAGACTCTATTCTCACCAGCTGGCAATTGCATAGCTGGGGAGCAGGGCCAGCCAACTGGGGAGCAAGCCAACTCCTCCTCTATGTACATCTATTTCATGCTCATAATCCCAAGTGAAAGTTTGTGCAAGTTTGAAGATCTTCAACACTCTTCCATCAGGACAAATGACTAAAAAAGAAAAGAAAAGAAAGGGTAGGGGGAGAAGAATCTTTCAGACCTTAATGGGTTTATATCCTCTGTGTTCTTGACTAAATTGCTATGCTGGCTTCAGAAGGTAAAATATATGGCTACTATCAGGTATGGCTACTTGGAATTCTGGGATGAAGGCTAAAAAATTGAAGTCACCCAACTGCAAACCCAAGAACTGGTAGTCAAGGGACAGGGAACCACCCCTATAAGTACAGAAACTTTCTCAGGGAAAATAACAGTCATTCCTATCTAAGTAGACAGCATATTAAAACACTTGGTTAAAATTCAAATAAACTACATTTTAAAGAATAAAACCTAACTGCATTCCAAGACCTGCCATTTTTGTTTCAACATTCTTTATTTTCTGTTTGTTAGCTTTCACGTTATACAAATAGCCTTCTACCGCATTCGGAGTGATAAGAACATATATCAAAATATGAAAGTGCTTTTGACCAACAAGAATCAAATATTTTCCCATCTTAAAGCCCAGTTTTTCTAATGTCAAAATAAATCACTGATTTCAGTTTTAGAATGGGAAATAGTCCCACTTCTTTGTGGAGGAAAGGTAATCGTCCATTGTTGTACATGCATCTCAAATGCAGCAACTCAGATAATTTATCTGCAACACACTTAGCCTAACCCATGCGAAGTTAACTTGAACAAGGCCCTATTAACCAAAATGTCATACTCCGATAGCAATTTCACACATAGGAGCAGCACTGTCAGCATACCATATATTTGAATAAATAAATCCCTCTGCGTCTAAGGCAGATAACAGCACTTCCACTAAATCTCTACTTACCGGTGTTTGCAGAAGCATTTCCTTTAAAAAAAAATCAGATTTTTCTTAAGCTTCCCATATTTAACAACATTGATAAAAGCACTAGAGATAATCTTTTGATCTAGGTCTTCCCAATTAGTCTTTGGAGGATTATTATTTTCCTTTGCAATGGCTTGTTGGAGTATATGTGCCTTTGTCAAGCTCAAACAATCTTTGACCCTCCAAACCCAACGCAGTTCTAGGCAGACAGCAAAATATAGAAGATTTATTAAGCCTCTAGTAGGCCAGGGGCTGGCTGCATTCACCTTGATGGATGTAATGTCGTAGGACCGTGTTATGATGGTTCTTCACAAAACTTGGTTTGCAATTAAAAAAAAAAACTAGCTTCAGATACATGTACATTGCCCCCTCCTTTTGCTCTCTAGAGCTAATTTCTCCTTCAGTACTTTTCAGCATTATATATGACAAAAGGGGGGGGGGGACCCCCAAGGCTGTGGCTTACTCCATATTTGCCTCATGTTTTCTTTCCCCTCTTTGCTGCCTGGCCCAGCTTGCCTTCCTCCACCACTGAAGTGACACTGAGCACCATTTGAGGTTGCTACAGCCACCTAAAGATCACGCAGACTCTGAGTTTATTTGGAATGTCTCAACACAGAGATGTTGCTGTTAACATTTATATGGATTTTATTTTTTAATCTCAAAATGGTTAAGATACTTCCTGTCACTCTGGGAGTTTCCCTGGGTGGTAATGCTAACCTAGGGCAGAAAGTAAGGAAGAAAGCTCTTGAAATACTAGTAGAACAGAATGGTAGGAAACTTCCTGAATTGTAGTGTAGCTGGTTCCATTGTGTGTCTGCTGTACTTATCTCACTGATTTCTGTATAGTATATGTATTCTGATTCATTTTCAGTTGTCTCAAATCACCTGAGTTTGTATAGATATTGGGAAGAAATGTATTTTCTACTGGGAGGAGGTTGGCAAGGAGCACAGCCTCCATTTCGCATTTTAACAGGTTTTTTTTTTCTAGGCAGAGGAGGAAGTTGGTTCACTTATGCCTCAGCCCACCTTCATGCAATGCTTGTAGATCTAGACAAAGGGATGGTCAAGCTTTCCCATTTTCTTCTCCTTTCAGGCAGGGAACTGAGGCTTGGAGAATCGAATTCTAAAGTGTCTCCAGGAAAGAGAGTCCTGGTGATCTACAGGAAATGCCTCTTTGACCTAATCTGGTCAGGGGGTGGGGTATAGGGAGAGGTGATAAAAACTCCTTGCCACAAGGAAGGAAGCTGTCTTTCTTGGGGATGTTGCATTCATGAGAACTCTTAGCTGAGGGCTGCAAGCAGATTGCCATTGACCATGTGGCTAGCCTAGGAGAGTTGGATCAAAGTAATGAAGATAGGGCATGTATAGAGAGAGGGATAGAGGATTTTGTTTTCACCCACTTCTTTTGAATTCCTTTCTCAGTCTGGTGTTGTGCTAAAAGTTTGCTTGTGTACATTTTCTTTCTAATAAATAATTTAAACTTTTGATGCTCAGAGTGGTTCTCTGTACCACATTGTCTTGAACATGCTATTTTAAGAGGGGAGCTGGGGAAGGGGGGCAGGTGGTTGGCAAGCAGCTATTCCCCCAGAGGCTCCGAAGGCAGTAAACTTTCCCTGTGGTGACCAAACACTGGGCAGCCGGAGACTCAGAGGCAAGACCTCTGAAGTCAGGGAAGCTGGGAGTCCTCTCCATCAGCTATTCCTTACAAAAGAGCAGGTGATGGCAATGGGCTACCATGAGTGAAAGAAAATCCTCTCCAGGTGGTAGAAACACTCAGGAGTGCAGAACAGAATAGGGCCTGCAGACCAGAGCAGGCATGTTCTGCCACAGGTATATTTATAAACAAACATATATGAGAGTACAACAACGGAGAAGGTTGGAGCTTAACCTTCTATATGTCTGGCTAGTTTTCAATCTGTAATTCATTATTGTCTCATATATGGATGGAGTTGCTGGGTGCAGCCATCAAGCCCTGGGATGAAGCTTGCTGTAAGATGCTACAGAGTCCACCATCTCCGAAGACAGGACTGGCTTAAACTTGATCCTGGTGCGGAGGGGCTTATCCAAGCCTCACCTCCCATCTCCACTATTTAAAACAGGGAAGGAAAAAAACATAACCCCCCCCCCCCCCCTCTAAATGCTTTCCAACATCAGACTACCTCTCTGTAGTCAAACACCTACATTAGGAGAGTTCTAAAAGAACCCAGGAAAAAATAGAGAGCCCTGCTTTCAGGAAACAAAAAAGCTTTCAGGGAAAAAAACACTGCACAATGATTGCTTGATAGATCTTCAGCAAATCATCCATACTTGGAAGCTGCCCCAAGTCAAAGGCTGGGTAGGACTGACTCACTCCAGGACCACCGAGAAAGAAGCTGCACATTAAGGGAAACAAAGCTTCCATTTTCTGGTGGTCCTTACTACAGTCCTCATGCAAGCCATGCTGGGTCATGTGATACGGGCCAGGATGGAGTCAGAAAGCCTGGCCTGTGTCAGTCTGTTGGACCAGCCACCACGCTGTTGCTCTTGGAGTCTGGCGGCTGCTTCCATATCAGGCTGACCTTTGTCCCACTCCTCTTGCCTTTCATTCTTCTCCTCCTGCTGCCGGGGCCCGTGCAGCCCATCTCCTTTCAGCTGCCGGACCAAGCTCGTAAATGCCTATGGGAGGAGATCCCCCTGCTCTGTGGAATGCCCTCCCTGAAAACATCAGGGCCCTGCGGGACCTGCCACAGTTCTGCTGGGCCTGTAAGACTGAACTATTTAAACTTGCCTTTAACAGTTAAAGGGGGGTAGCTAATGCCCCACAGCACTGACAATCTCATTTGACAAATACGGATAATCAGAAACATTGATATGCATTTTGGATTTTTATGGTTAAAAATGTATGGAATTGATTTCACTGTATATTTGGGTTTTTTAATATTTTATGTGGTTTTTAACTATTGCTAGCCACCCTGAGCCTGTTAGGGGAGGGCGGGATATAAATTTGATAAAATAAAATAAATACTGGGACATAACAAAGCAGTGCATTCCAGGGCAGGTTTAGCAGCTTCCCCAGGCAGAGAGCATGCTGCAGAACCCTCCTACTGAAAGCAACCTCTGCTGAGGCCAGCTTTAATGCCAATACTTTTAAAGGGGCAGTGCCAATGGAGTTCCAAATGGAATTCCAGGGTTGTAGCTATAATGCAATCAGAATGTGATGATTTTGGATTATATACATGACTAACAGCAGGCCTTGGATTCAGCAGGAGCTCACAGGAGCACAGCTCCTGAACCCTTCTGTGGGTTCCCCCTCCTCCTTCCTACCTTCCCCATTGAATAGTAGGTGCAGCTGCATAACAATCCCTGAATGAGCTCCACCACCTATTTTCTACAAAATGACCCCTGGATAACAATGTTCACACTCTAGTGAATATTTGCATCTGTTTCAAGTTGCTCTTCAGTGATTATTCTTCTCCTGGAGAAAATGGCTGCTTTAAAGTGTGGACTCTATGGCATTGCACTGTGCTGAGGCCCCACCCCTCCCCAAACCCTGCCCTCTCCTGGATCCATCCCCAATATTTCCAGGTATTTTCCAATACAGACCTGGCAACCCTACATACCAGCCAAAGTTGCTGAAGAGTATTCCTGGTCACTGCTGCCACCTGTTTATCCAATATGAGGTCCAGGCCCAGCAGTGCCATCAAGCTACAGACCTGCTCCCTTAAGGGGTGTGCAACTCAATCCAAAATAGGGGCTAACCCATTTCATAGGCATGATTTTCCCTGTCGGAGAAGCCAGCTCTGACACCGTAGGTGCGGAAAGAAATATTTATGAGACAATAAAAACTCAGGGAGACGTCTGGATAAAGAAAAGTGCGCATGGAGGTTGAGCAAGGAATCAGAAGTAGCTCACCTCTTAGAAGACCCCTCTTAGAAGACTCCTCCTCCCTTTGTCCGTACAGCTTTTATTAATAACATGACATCACAACATTCCACCAACATTAGCCAATTAATCACCATAGTTATTCTACCTAGCGACAACCCTGCGCCTGCGTAGATCAATCAACTCTCTTTTTATTTATTTTTTTCTTCAGTGGCAAGTGCTTGATATTTTTGTTGGAATAATTGTCATCTTGTAACCATCAGGGCTGAAGGAGAACATTGACCACATAATGGGCAACTAGAATGATTAAAGGGCTGGAGCACTTTCCCTATGAAGAAAGGTTGAAACGCTTGGGACTCTTTAGCTTGGAGAAACGTCGACTGCGGGGTGACATGATAGAGGTTTACAAGATAATGCATGGGATGGAGAAAGTAGAGAAAGAAGTACTTTTCTCCCTTTCTCACAATACAAGAACTCGTGGGCATTAGATGAAATTGCTGAGCAGAAAGGTTAAAACGGATAAAAGGAAGTACTTCTTCACCCAAAGGGTGATTAACATGCGGAATTCACTGCCACAGGAGGTGGTTGCAACCACAAGTATAGCCACCTTCAAGAGGGGTTTAGATAAAAATATGGAGCACAGGTCCATCAGTGGCTATTAGCCACAGTGTATGTGTGTATATAAATTTTTTTGCCACTGTGTGACACAGAGTGTTGGACTTGATGGGCCATTGGCCTGATCCAACATTGCTTCTCTTATGTTCTTATGTTAATCTAAATACATTGATTAATAAAAGAATACATTGAATAAAACAATAACAAATTATTAGTAATATGAGTATCATAATTACTACCATTACAAAATCTAGCAATCACCCCCAATTTGGAAGCCAGGACCATAACCAATTCCATCCCCCTATAATAGCGTAAAGAAGTTACAGCATCTTGCATTTTTTCCATGGCTTCCTCTATAACCCCTGATTCATTTATATAAAAACAACAGGATTGATTTAAAAAAGATACAAACCTCATTCTTTAAAAATAGAAAATCTATTCTGAAAAATAGTATTCATTAAAAAATTCATTTCAATTAGCAAAGAAGCAATAGCTATTTTTGAAGCATTAGTAAATAATTATATATCTTTAGAAATGGTTAACAATTTCAAATCATCACTAACAAATGTCATAGCAGGAATAAAAAACTTGCAATATCCAATAACACTATCTGCAGCTTACTCAATGCTTGCTTATGTATGTGTGTGAGGATTATATAATACCATAACATCAGAATACTTAACAATATGCAAATTATAAGGACCAAGAGTGGCTAGGGTACATTGGCCCCTCCAATAAGAAGGCAAAACCTTATAAGCATTACGTTCACAGATAAAAAACACACCATCTTTCAAACCATAACTATAATTTTCAGCAATTTCCACATTTGTCTTTTGTTTCAGAGCTATATCTCCCACCCCAACTGTCACTCCCAACACTAAGATTACAAAGATAATCCGGATTCTCCATGCCATGGTCTGACACATCGAGCAGGGATCCACAGAGGTCCTTTCTCTAATGCTACTGCAGCGTATCCTCTTCCCCAGGTGATCAGGGGGACAAGTCCCTTCCACTCAGGATCAGGAAGCTTTCGATAGGTGACAAGCGGTCGAGGCAGTTGTTCCTCTGACCTAAAATGAAGCTCAACAGGGGTGTGAGACCTATTATGGGGGGTAAACAAAAAATTTAAAGTATAAAGCACTTTTGCCACAACGGTAGGGATATCTGCTGTTGGAACCCCTTTCCCCTCCGTCTGGTGATGCAATAGCGATTTGAAGGTCAAATGAGCTCTTTCCGCAATAGCTTGACCTGTTGAATTGAAAGGAATACCATGAGTTAGTTTTATTCCCCACAATTGGCAAAATTCTGCAAATGCTACAGAAACATAGGCTGGTCCATTGTCCGTTTTCAAACATTCTGGCTTTCCCATAACTGCGAAGGCTCGAATACAATGTTGAATAACATGACGCGACGTTTCCCCTTTCATGGGTGTAGCCCAGATAAAACCTGAAGATGTGTCTATTGTAAGATGTAACTTGTTGAGAGGAGCTAGTGCTGGCACATGAGTCACATCCATTTGCCAGGTGACCACTCCTCGGGTTGGAGATCCATCTGTGAAAAGAGTTAAAGCATCCTGCAAAGGGTGTGGAGAGAAACAAGTTTTTAGTTTGTAAGGCATTTGGGAAAGCAACAACAAGCGTTTATCTTTGGGGGGGTTACAAAGGATTGTTCCCAAAAAACCCGCAAAAGCTATCTGGAACTCTGACATCGTCATCCTGTGAAAAGGGAAAATAAACAGCGTTAATATCCTTTCCTGTCAGCTGGATTGTACGACTTCTGGCCATAGAAAATAGGTCAGAGACTGCTGTGACCCAAGGGTACAAATTTTTTGAAGGAGTATGTGGCAGATGAATCCATTCCACGATAGCAATTTTTTCTTTTGTTTCAGGGGCATACAGTACTGCTGTAGGCAATTGAAAAGTAGACAAAATAACACAAGTTAATTGTAAATCCCTGCCTGGCAGTCGATCTACTGCCAGCAAACGGAATCTTTGTGAGACCAACTCAAAGATAGTCTTCATCTCTTGGGTCACCTCAATCTTTTCTGCGGGAGATGAATGTCCAGCAAGTGCCAAAAACAAAGGTGACAGTTCCATGGTTGTCAAAGCTAGGAACGGCCTAGCCCAATTAATGTTTCCCAATATACTTTGTAATTGTACCAATGTCAAAGTCTTTGGGAGCTGTAATTGTGGAAGCACTGGAATTGACGAAGTTGTGGAAAGCTTGTGCCCTAAATACATATAAAGACTTTGACGTTGAATCTTTTCTGGGGCAATTATCAGGCCATATTCTTGTAACACTTTTACTAAAAAATCCACATGACTTGCAATTTCACTTCCCGCCAGTAGGACGTCATCCATATAATGACAAATAATCAGGGCTGGGAATGCAGCTCGAAATGGCTGAAGAGCTGCAGCCACGAACATTTGACACAGTGTTGATGAGTTAGCCATGCCTTGAGGCAGCACACACCACTCATATCGTTGAGTGGGTCTATCATTATTTAAGACTGGTACAGTAAAAGCAAATTTTTCACCGTCTGAAGGCGCTAGGGGAATGTTAAAGAAGCAATCCTTCAAATCAATGACCACAATATCATGGTCCTTTGGGATCATATTCGGGTTTGGCATCCCACATTGTAACGGTCCCATAATTTGCATACACTCATTGATTTTTCTTAAGTCCTGTAACAATCTCCATTTTCCTAATTTCTTTTTGACAACAAAAATAGGGGTGTTCCAAGGGCTGGTACTAGGGCGGATGTGCCCAAGTTGAATCTGCTCCTGTATAAGGGCCTCCACTGCTCGGAGCTTTTCTAATGGAAGCGGGCACTGATCTACCCATACTGGGGCTACTGACTTCCACTGTATAGGCAGGGCGTGTAATGGCGCTGCTGGGGAGGCCCTTAGGATAAATTTGTCGTGATTTTTGCTCCTAGTTCTGCCATTAAGTCCCTCCCCCACAATGTCACTGGTGTTTTCATGATTAGCGGTCTCAGAACAACAGTCTTTCCTTCAGATTGAAATATTATGGGGTGGATACTCCTTTCAGCAGCCGTGAAGCCACCTATTCCATACACGCTTGCAGTAGGGCTCTTAGGCAGGTTCTTAGGCCAATCTTTTTCCGCAATAACAGTAACATCTGCCCCTGAATCTAACATGCCTTTTATAGTCTTCCCTGCCATGTTGACTGAGAGGTAGGGGCGGTCAGCAGACATCTGAATTGTTGCCATGGCTGAAGTAAATGGCAGCGCTGCTAACTCAGTCACGTCTAAAGTTGGCATTAATAGGACAGACGCCACCCTCAGGCCCTCTGGTATCACTGCATCTGCAGAAGCCCATACATGTAAGGTGACATATGGTGAACACGAAGAGGCCAACACTCCTGGGATCACTCTCCAATTAGGAGAAAGCAAAATTGGCAGCACAAGTCCCAAAAATCCTGATGGGATGGCAGTAGGTAAAACTGCTTGGACCGGGATGGTGGCCCCTGCTTGCAGAGTAACTGCTTCATTAATAACAACAGGTATGGTAGAGACCTCCCCTGATATTGGGGGGGAAGGTTCATTGACCCGAGGGACGACACCCTTTTGGCCACTCCCATAGTTTTCATCCCCGTTTATTTGCCCCGGGCCTGGGGATGGCCCGTCATCTCATTTCCCTGCTGCTGTTCCATAGCAGGGCCATCCTGAACAGGGAGGGATCTGCATTGGTTGGCCCAATGAAAACCTTTGTGGCAGTGGGGACACTTTTTTGAGGGCCTATTCTGCCCCCTAGGGGTGGAGCGGCACTGAGCTCGAAAATGGCCTTCCTTGCCACATCCATAGCAGAGCTTTCCGCTTGCTGGATTTGATGATCCTTGGGCAGTTTGAACTGCAGCCGCCAGGAGGCGTGCTGCATGTGATTGAGATCCCACATTTTGGCACACTCTGAGCATAGACTGAATATCAGTGTTTGGATTGTTATAGACAGGTGTCAGGGCTGCCTTGCAATCCTCATTAGCATTTTCAAAAGCCAGCTGCTTAAGCAAGAGTTTTCTGGCCCTGGCACTGTCAATTTGGTGCTCAACTGCTCTCATCAGTCGATTGACAAATTCTGTATATTGTTCCGTGGCTCCCTGGCGGATATTGGCAAAACTGGACAAGGTATTGTCTCCAGCTTCTGGGATCTTTTTCCACGCTTTAATGACCAGTGCGGCTATTTGGGAGAGTGCTCTGTCTGTTAACATCACCTGTTGTACAGCTGTGGTATAATTTCCTTCTCCAATCAACATATCTTGGGTAATGTTAACTACAAGATTTGCAACAGCATCTAGGGCTGCCTGTTCATTGGCTAATTGTCTCCATTCTTCAAGACAGAGCAAACCTTGCGCTGGGGGCAATAGAGAGCGCAAAAGCATTTTCCAATCAGTTGGAGGGAGACGTTGGGGGGACAGGCTTTCCAATATAGCCCTAGTGTAAGGTGCCTGAATCCCATTGTCCCGGACTGACCGCTGTAATTCCTTCAGGGTCTGGAGTGGTAGTGGATCATATCTATCAGGAGCAGCTGGGGCTCCTCCCCCACCTGGAGCTCCTCAAATAATCGGGAAAGCAGCTTGAGTTTGGCCTACATCCCCGTCCTCCAGCACCGCAGTTTGGAGGGCTGCAGCTAGCTGTGCTGACCTCTGCGTCATCGGGGCAAGAACGATACTGTTAGGTTCTTCATTATCTGTATCTGGGCCATCTGGTGGTTTAGGAGGTGGATGACGAGTTTGATCATATCCAGGAGGTGACACTGGTGGCCCTGGGGGCACTGGTGGGAGGATTTGTGGTAAGGGGGCGGAAGGTATTACTCCAGCCTCCGTCTGCTGATTGAATAGAATGTTGGTGGGTTTAGCCCCTTTTAAACAAGCCCTCACTTTACACCAGGTGAACAGAACTTTGGCAGTGACTCTAGGATGATCCTGGAAAGCACTGCCTATTTTACACCATTCTTGTAATTTGAAGGTTCCACTTTCAGGGACCCATGGGCAGATGTCCGCTATAGCTTTTACAAGGTCAAAAACCTCTGGCTTCTTAACAGCAAATCCTTCTTTGGAAAGCAGATAATGCAGATCTTGACAAAAGTCTGCTTGGGCCGCTGATAGGGAGGAGCCCATCTTCTCTACAGTGTCTGTGTTCTTATTTGACAAATTACACTCACCCTTGAGATCCGGAGATGATTTAAAGGCCTTTTCTCTCTGCCCTTGCCGGGCATGGTGGGTGTATGACCGAAGCAGTAAATCAGCTTATCTTATCTTTTTTTTGCCTCACACAGGGCACCAAATGTCGGAGAAGCCAGCTCTGACACCATAAGTGCGGAAAGAAAGATTTATGAGACAATAAAACTCAGGGAGACGTCTGGATAGAGAAAAGTGCACACGGAGGTTGAGCAAGGAATCAGAAGTAGCTCACCTCTTAGAAGACCCCTCTTAGAAGACTCCTCCTCCCTTTGTCCGTACAGCTTTTATTAATAACATGACATCACAACATTCCACCAACATTAGCCAATTAATCACCATAGTTATTCTACCTAGCGACAACCCTGTGCCTGCGTAGATCAATCAACTAGCATGCTTCCTTATCATAACACTAACAAGCTTGCATGCAGAACACTCCGTTCACGGTCTCATCTCTCAGCTTTCAACCTGCATTCCTACATTTCCCCACTAGTAGCATCCCTGTTTTGTTGGGATTAAGTCTCATGCATTCCAAAATTGCCTCCAAATACCTCTTTACAGTTTCTACAGCCTCTGTGGGATCTGGTGGTAGTGTGAGATAGAGTTCAGTATCAACTGTATCTTGATTACAGCTCAGTCCCAATTTATGGATGATCTTTCTAAACAGTTTTATATAGCTATTGAAAAGCATGGGAGACAAGATGGAACCTTGAGGAAACGCATAAGCCAAAGGCCAAGTAGCAGAGCAGTAGTTCCCTAGCACCACACTCTGAAATAGTGCATCCCAGTCTCAGTCCTAAAAAGTGATCCAAAAGGATACCATAATCAATGATATCAAAAGGATACCATAATCAATGGTATCAAAAGAAGAATTAACATGGTTGCACTATCCCTATCCATTAGGACTGCCAACCTCCCACTGAGGGCAGGAGAACCCCCAGTTTGGAGGCCCCAGATCCCTGCCCCCAAAGAGCTCTGTTGACATGTGACATGCCAGGCACAATGACATCACCCAGAAGTGATGTCATCATGCTGTGCACATCGCACTGGGGATAGTCTAACCTATGGGTAGAACTCTATGGTACTATGCATCTTGATTGCAGCTCCCATTGAGTTTTTATCTGAATCCTAGAGCATCCTTGGCACAATGTGGCCAGCACAATAATGTCACTTCTGGGTGACATCATTGCACTGCACTTGCAGAGTGCATGCCAGAATTATTCCCCCACCAAAGCCAAGGTAAGACTTGGCAACCCTACTGTCCATCTCCCAGTGCATGTCATCCACCAGGGTGACTAGGGCATTTCAGTCACATAACCAGGAATGAAACTGGATTGAAATGGATCTAAACAATCAACTTCATACAACAATCTTTGGATTTGGCCAGCTACCACTCATTCAATCACCTTGCTCAGGAACAGAAAATTTAAGATTGAACTCTCTGCATCCAGAGAAGGTTTAGAAGTATATGCACCATTGCCTGCTTCAAGGCAGGAGGGATCACTGCCTCTTCTCAGGAAAACATTTATTGTCTCCTGGATGCAGTCTGGCTGATTTAACCAGGCAGCAAAGGGAAAAGTTATACTGACAGGCAGTAGGCCTCAAACTTCCCAGAATCCTACCCACATCCCCAGACTGCACAAATGGAAAGGTATATCCCACACAACTAGACAAATTGGCAGCATGGGACCATCTGTTCTTGTTATTACTAATGTAGAGTCCAGCTACCACTCCAAATCCTAACAGACGTGAGACATTTAATCCACAAATATTTAGAAAAATTATTGCAGTGGGCTGTGGAGCAGTCCACTTCCACCCGCTGGCTGAAACTCAGCCAGAAGAGTTCTACAAGTCTACACGGTGGACATGAAATGGTAGAGAGTGCCTATTGCTTCCTTGCCACCCTCACCATCAGGGAGTAGACTTTCAAATGAGTACTAGCTGATGAATTGCCAGATTCATCCCAAGTCTTTCTCTACCATTACTCTTGCTATCTCCCCTGTCTTTTCATTGTCCGCAGCCCTCCAGTAAACCAAGAGCTCCCCTGGACTCTTGATCTGAGAGACAGTGCCTATGTGCAATCATGCCAATTGATTTCCCCATTTCAGAGGCCAACCAAGACATTGAAAAGAGTGCCGATAGGAGGTTCTTTCTTCTAAGGACCAAATTAAACTTTACAGCAGCCATGGGTATGATGCATAGCCACCAATGCATTTTTGAGCAGAATCTGGCCATTTAAAAATACAGTGAGGGTCTGATCCTGAGTAAGCC
Organism: Heteronotia binoei; assembly: GCF_032191835.1. Lineage (NCBI taxonomy): Eukaryota > Metazoa > Chordata > Lepidosauria > Squamata > Gekkonidae > Heteronotia > Heteronotia binoei. The sequence goes on from NC_083224.1 coordinate 166,151,749, forward strand.
AGTGGTGCAGCAGGACCAGGTTGCCCCTGCTGAGTGAGAAAACCACCTGTACTCCTCACCATGACAAACCACCTGTACTCCTCACTTGTCTTGAAAGTTCCTTGATGGGGTTGGCATATGTCAATTACAATTTAGCAGCATTTAGATATGTATGTACCTTGGCTATATCACTGAAAACCATTCTTCTTGCTAAAAGCTGTTCAAATGAAGACAATATAAGTCCAGACCTTGATATTATCAGTTATGGCATTATATGTGGCTGCTACTGACAATCTTATTCTTTAGCCCTTTTTGCTTCTTTTCTGTCTCCCTCAATAACGTCTAGTATTACAGGTAACAATGTTGTCCTAGGAGTTTCTGCTACTCCTGTTCCAAATCTCAATGGCACACATTTTATAATGCCAAACATTTTAGAGGAGGGACAGGAGACCCAGGGCTGCTGCTTGCACTGAGAGCAATATGAATGCTATAATCATTCTAGGCTGCCAAATGGATAGGATGTGTTATGCTTGTTCTGTTGCAACTCTGAAGGAGATCAGGAGACTCATACTAAAATCTAGACTAGGTTTCCCTCCTAATATCTATTCTCATGCCTGGAGATCCAGGTAGAGGCTGAAGGTACAATGCTTTCATTGGTTAGGTAAAGAGCCGGAGAGATCACTGATACTGTACTTCAAAGCAACCCTCAGCTTCCAAATCTTTTCATAACTTCGGTTGCTATGGTAGCTACAAACAACCCTTTTTTCTCTCTCTCCAAGATAACACTTCCTTTTATTTTCCAGCTGCATAGATTTCTTGGTGTTGCTGAATAAATATCAGGAAGTCATTACATTAAAAATATTTCTGAAGGAAGGTAATGATAGTCCTTTTTTTTTTTTGCTAAATAAATTTGCTTTGAACTAAAATCTTCTCTAATCATTGATGTTTCCGTAATGATGACTTGAAACAAAAGCACTGCTCTTGCTGGCTCGAGAGTTTATAAAATACATCAATAATAACAACATTTTAAAAATATTAAAATTACTATGGAGGAAATAGGTAGTGTATTGTATCCTGTTCATATAGTAATCCTTGCCAGTGATTTCATCCTGGCTCTACAGTCATGAAGGGTGGAATCCACCCTTTTCAGCTTTTCAGGAGGTGAAGGTGTTGATCACCATACAAGGATATGCCAACAAACAGGGGACTTTCATTTATAAAAGCCATGGAGAATAGGCAGGCCTGTAGCTACGATGGGGCCTTTCAATACCTCTTCCATCTGTTTGGCCCCTCCATTGCTGCTAGTCTCCTCTCTGCTGCATTGCTTGCATGCTGGACCATAGTCTGGCCCTTCTGCAGCAGTGCTGGCTGGCCCTCCCCAGTGCTCATGCCCCAGGCCTGAGATGGAACTATCTCCTAAGAGCATGTGGATGGGCTACAGCAGATGGCAGCACCACAGCCACCTGGCTGGCACTCTCACAGCACATTCCTTGCCCAGTCCGACTCACTGAACAGCCTGTGTGCAGTGCCTTTCGCTGCCTGCTTGCTTGCTGGCTCATGCACCAGACATGCTCTGACTGGGCCCCTGCTGCTGCAGCAACTACGGTGGCAGTTGGTCCTCCCTGGGGTGTGAGTGAGGTGCTCACTCCTGGGAGCACCTCGCCACACCAGCACAGAAGAGCACCAGAAAAGAGAGAACCTCCAAGCACCGGGGTGCCGAGGGAAGAAGCCTTCCTCAGCCCAGAAAAAAAGCCCTTGCCCCCCCCCCCTCTAGAAAGCCATCTTGTCCCACAGTCAGGAGCCAGGCTGGAGCTCAAGACAAAGTTTAATTCCAAGTAAGACCAACAAAGTTTATTTCTGGGTAAAAGCTTTCATGTGCTCTGGGCCCTCTAAAGAGAAAATCTTATGTTTGTAAGTGTACATATCATGTTTGGCCATAGAAATCTTCACCAGCACCCTAAAGTAAAATGAATGAAACAACAGGCATCTTGACTTTTCCACTGATGGCATCAAAGTCTACTACGCATGGAATCTCTAGCCTTCTGCTTAACAGTGGAGCCAGCACTGGCTGCTTGGCCTCATCAAATAAGCACATTAATTCTTTTTGGTGAATGTCACAATCTCTTTAAAAAGCAATGATGAAAATGAGGGACTGTTTCTAACTACTTTGTGTATCTTCTGCTCCAATACAGTGGCTGTAATGAAGAAAGGTAATAATTTAGCCTTCCAGGAGCAGTGGAAAAGCACTGCAGAGAAATGGATGCAATTATTAGTAATTGTAGGAAGAGAAATTTTGCTGTGCTTTCCCCCATCCAGTTACACTTGACTAGTTCCATACTTACTCTGTAAACAGCAACTGCATAGTCATAAAACAGCCGCTAAGAAAAGGGCTTTTAAAAAAATAAAAATAAATAAAAATTCCATTTAAACTATAACAAATAGCTTTTTATGCTGCAGTTGTGCTTCACAAAACGGATGGAGCAGTTTATTTAAAAGACTTTTTAAATCATTGCTCATAATCATGACTAAATTAGTATTACATATAAATCTTTGCAGCATTACCAGCTTTCAGAAACTGGGGCGGGGGGGGGGGGTTAGCAACCCAACTGTATGCTGTTAATGTTTACAACAAAGAAACAGAATGCTGCAGACGTGGTTTTTCAAGACATTGGGATAATGATCATCTCTCCCCCCCCCCACCAACTAGATCTGAAAAGTAACAAATGGAGGAATTTCATCACGGACTGTTCCCTTGTTGAATAGAATCTTGGACTAGGATAATGATACTTGGGGATGGACAAAAACCAAGAAAATGCAGTTTAGTTTATGACATGCTGCATTCACGAACCACAGACTGTCATGAATTCAAATCCCCTATTTAAAAAAGTGTATGGAAACTAATTTTCCAAGGCTGGCAGGCTCGATCAGAGGTGGTGTGAGGAAGTCCTCTCAACAATCCAAGAAAGAAGAATTCACACTATGAATGGTCATTAATAACACAGCACAAACACTTTAAATTACTGAAGAGTCACAAACCTTCTGGATACTGTGAATCAAACTGAGACTTTAAATCTTCAGAATATTTTTAATAGAGACTTTGGGACTTTTTTGAATGTTATGGAGTAGGAATTGAATATTGTGGATCATATTTGTCAAATGAATGTACACTTATTGAGATTGCCATAAACATTTATTGAATTTTATATACATTAGTTATTCATAGTTATTTGTTCATGACTGTTTCTTTTTCATTACCAGCTGGAGGCTGGCATCCCTAACTGTGGCCCGCCAAAGTTTCAGCCTTAAGCATCCAAATAATGATGTGGACACCAGATATAGCTCATGGAGCTTGAATCTATTGGCATACCTCAAGAAGAACAGGAGGGACCATAAGCCTGGCTATAGCATCATGGCAAGGATACACGTTATATTGCCTCTTCTCCACATCAGTAGAGCAGAAACAAAACTACTCCAAGGTATAACAGCAGGCAACATAATTGGTTAGCCATTTCTCAAAATTTAGAGCAATGTACAAGAGACAGAAAATTCATAACTATTTTAAATGCACTACAGAAGCAATCATCACAAAAGACTTTTTAAAAAGTTGTTAAGACAACAATATTTAAACAGGCAAATAAAAGCTGACAAAATAGTTAATTAATGCATAGAAGAGAGGTATCTCCTCTGAACTTGGCTGGTGGGTCCTATGCTGACACTATCACTCCACTGAACAAATTTTAACACCCTCCTCTAACCTAAGGAGACTCCCTCTACCTTAAGTATCTCTTTCTTCAACTCAGCCACTTAAGTTTGAGGAAGACTCATTAGTCTGGAGAAAGGCACCTTGGAGAAAGGTTTGGTCCACACAGACATATCTAGGAACTTTTGGCAGGATGAATCATACCACAATCCCACTAACTTCCCACTGTATTTTCCTCACACTTGTACTTCCTCTATGACCTTGACACTCAAACCTCTTTCTATGTTCTGAACCAAATGGTCAGTTGTCCAGTAAACTGACAAATATGTGGCCAACTAGTTATCATCCCAACTCTACAGTTCCTTGTTTGAGACCATTCTTCAAGTTCTCAAAGTTTCAGAAGTGTTTTGTGTGAGCACTTGGGAGGGTGAATTGGATGTGACTCCATGCCCACACAGGCTCTTCCCTCACATCCCTTTTCATCCTAACTCTTGTGTCATGTGAGAACTCATTTTCAGGCTCTGATCATCCTCCCTGCTACTTATGAATGTAGTCTTTGAACATCTCTTTGGTAATTTATTGCTAATAATTACCTTTACTGTTCTGATACTTTACAACCTTGAGATTTCCAATAAAGAGCAGTACAAAAGAATGTTGACAAATAAATAATTACCAATTAGTGTTTTGCTTTGATGGACCTGCCATTGGGTTAATAGAATTCAAATAACTATTTGTTTCCAGATACTTAGGTCAAATTTCAATGAGAATATGGGCCTTTTAGGTCAATATTATTGACAAGTTTGTCTTTCATTCTTTTTCTCATCTTAATGAGCTAGAAATAGCGGCCAGTCTTTAGAAGTTTAAATACTATTGCTTTGTGTTCTATGTAATGGTGCTACAAAGGCAGGGGAAAAAAATGACATACTTGCCGATCTTTGCAAGAGCTTGCAGACAATGTGCATGTCCATTCCTGTTGCAGGTATAAAGAATGGACATGGTCAGAGCTGCAAACCCTTAAAAATGAACCCAAAAGCATTCAGTCCATGGCTTTTCAGATGAACCAGCCTTTGAAACCTGGACCAGCCCAAGTCAATGTTTGTTTCTTCTTTTTGTAAACCTCTTTGCCCCCACTTCAGGAAGAGAAACAGGTTATAAATATTTAAAATAAATAATAACTGCATAAAGATGATTAACCAGTACTTTTGTTTTTAGTAGGAGGGAAACTGAGACCTGTTTACTATATAGTTGAGAGTTGCTAAAACTGAAGAATAAGAACATCTTGGAATGAGTCCAAGTTGCCATGATTTTTCCTAGCTCTGTACCCACTTGATTCCTTTGATAGTGTGGGAACATACCACTTGCACAGTATGCTCAAGAACAGAGATGGAAGCAACAAAAGATTGGGTTATGTGTAAAGGTGGGGCAACATCTGAGAACAATTGCCTCATTAGATATATATAGTATTAATACCACATGAAGTCTCTTAAGCCTTCATGCCTCTGATTTTAAGACTGTTTGGTTTATATGGTAGTGTTGGAGAACTGCTGCATGAATGCAGAGCAGAGGCCGCTTATCCAAGTGCAGCAAATGGAGTATTCTAAAATATGGTGGGAAAATATATGTGAAAGCATGTATACTGGAACATGTGCTGGATTGACTTTCTTGTATCTAACCTAGTATGAAGGACCTACTGACTGGAGACATTGAAGACACTGTGGTCAGATCATTACCTGAACAAGGTGTATGTGGATATGTCTCTCCACAAGGGCAGAGAACTAAATACAAAGATCAAGAGGCTTTATGGGACCTGTAGGATTCTGGACAATTCTGGAGGATTAATAAAATGATGTTAGAAATGTCATTGCAAAGATCAGTACTTGGAACGAGTAACCGAGAAACACTGCAATATTATCACTTGGATTTACATAGTTCCAGCTACTTGGTTTGTTGAGTGAGGAGCTGGTAAAGGTAAAATGGATTGGCAGACAATTTGAATACAATGAGCAGATAACTCTGACAGAGCATCCCATAGAGCACCTTTGAGAACATAAGGAGAGCCCTGCTGGATCAAACCAGTGGCCCATCTAGTCCAGCATCCATTTTCACACAGTGATCCCTCAGTTCCTCCAGAGGGCCAAAAACAGAACTTAGAGGCTGCGACCTTCTCCTGAAGTTGCCTCCTGGCACTGGGATTCAGAGATTTAGTGCCTCTGAATGTGAAAGTGCCCCTCAGTCACCTTGGCTAGTAACCATTGATAGACTTATTCTCCATGAATCTATCTAATTCCCTTTGAAAGCTACGGCCATCACTACATCCTCTGGCAGCAAATTCCACATTTTAACCACTTTCTGTGCAAAATACTATTTTCTTTTGTCCATCCTGAACCTTCTGCCTATTGGTTTCATTGGATGCCTTGAGTTCTAGTATTTGAGAAGAAGGAGAAAAAGTTGTCAGCGCCATGCATAAGTTTGCGGGTTTTTTACTGCTGCAGTGCATTGGGTTGATACTTTCTTTGAATTATCTACTATGACCCCAAGATCATTTTTTCCCTTTCAGTAGCAACTTCAGATCCCATTAGTTGGTTCCAATGTGCATCACCTTATGCTTACCGACACTAAACTTCATTTTCCACATTGTCCCCCACTCACCCAATCAGTGGAGATACTCCTGGAGCTCTTCACACCATCCTTGTTTTTTGTTACCATCCTAAATGATGTTGTGTCATCTGCAAATCTACACCCTTTGCTGGTGTATGAGACAGTAGCAGTGACACCTATGAAATATTTTCTCTAGAGCTATTGCAGCAGCTGAATTGCATACAGTTGTTCATATTGAGCACTAAGAAGAACCACAGCAAAATGACACCTTACTGTTACATAGTTTTAAAAGATAAAATAGTTTAGCTATGAGGCTCCATAATTAGTACAATATCTATGCTAGGAGTGTTGGAAGCAGCTGCTTGTCACAATTGCTTGGATCAGTTATTTTCCATTTCCCTTAAGGGTGGTGACAGAGATCTTGAAGTACTGAGGGCTATCACATTTGTTTTAGATCCATGTCCATCATGGATGGTTAAAGCCAGTGGTACTAAAATGGATGCAGACGTCTGTCAAATGTTGGGCTTAGTGGAGGGTTTTAAGCTTGAGGAAGCTAAAATCTGCCCAGACATTATTCTCCTCCCCAGACAGTAAGTTCAGCTGTTCCATCCAATTTTAGTCCCTACTTCATACCCAGCATATAACTGCATATAGCATTTTTTTTAGAATTTAGCACTGTTCCAGTGTCTTCTGATGTATAAATTATATTGACTGTAATTAATGATTATATTCTGGGGGGGGGGGGAGGGTGCAATACACGTGCCCAGTGTTAAGGTGAAGTTGTATTACTATTTCCTAACAGTTAACATCCATTGAGTAAATATTGGCCAAGCATTCTAGGTCATCAACATTTATTTATTTGTTAGAGCATTTATATGCTGCCTGCCTCTCCAGAGACCTGCTTGATTGAGCAGCCAGTAGAACTGCATAATGGGAGAAAATATATCTTCCCCCTACATGTTTGCTGACTGTTCAAACAATTCTAAAAGGAAAATGAGGCCAAAATTCCCCTTACAGAAGACAACATAAGGAAATTTAGCAGCTGTGGGATAACTGTGGAATAGTGAAGTAGTGAAGTTTGTAGATGACAAATTATTTAGAGCAGGGGTCCTCAAACTACGGCCTGCGGGCCAGATGCGGCCCGCTGAGGATGTTTATGCGGCCCGCCGGGTTATGGCAAAATCAGACTTGGGTCAGTGACGTTCGACCTAAACTCGCGTTAGCAACGCACACTTCCGGCACTGGGCTGAGGCGGCAGAGACAGAGTGTGAGGTGATACCGAGGTGAGGTGAGTTCCCAGGCCAGGGTGTGTGGGGAAGGGAGAGAGAGGCAGAAGACGGAGAACTGACGGCCCGCGGCCTTGTAGAGTAACGGCAGCCACCACAACAGTCCGGCCCTCCAACAGTCTGAGGGACGGTGAACTGGCCCCCTATTTAAAAAGTTTGAGGACCCCTGATTTAGAGGATAGAAAATCCCACACTAACACTAACCAGAGATTTCCAAATTGTTGAATGTATTCCACTTCTGTGGTGCCAACCTCTTATCACCTATTTTGCAAGTATTATGGAGATATAAATAGATCATACAGAGTCATCAACAAGGCAAAAGAATGATCTGCCAGTGAAGGAACAGGTTAGAAAAAAATCTATCTAATCTCAAAATCTGAATAGCAGGCACCAATATTGGGATGGAATACTACCCTTATTATACCACACCACTGACTATTTTTAAAATTAATTTATGCCCTATCTTTCTTTCTGGCTCAAGACTAAAGCCTTCCTCGAACCTAAGGAGCCTTCCTCCAACTTAAGTGACTATTCTCTTGGAATGCTCCTTAGGTTGATGAAAGGCTACTTGAAAGATTGGATCCAGCCCATTGATATTTTGTGTGTATGTCTGAAAGCCTGATCTTCTCAGATCCCAGTATCTAAGCAGAGTCTGCCCTGGTGGGAGACCACCAAAGAATACCAGGGTCACTACAGAGAGGTAGGCAATGGCAAACCACCTCTGAACATCTCTTGCCTTGATAACTCCATGGAGTTGCCATAAATCAATTGGGGGGAAGGAAGGAAGGAAGATGGGGAGTGTAGGAATGACCACTGACATGAGTGTTGGGAGAGGAAAACACGCTTGCTTTCTGCTGCAAGCCAACTTTATTTATTTGATTTCAAGGTAGACTAAAAATACATTTTGTAATATCTCATAACTAGAAACATCTTACTCCAAATAAGGAGATGGAGTTTACATCTCTTATCAAGATTAAATGCTAGCCCACAATGCCTATTTCTAGAGATGCACTTCTCAAGAAAGAAGAACAAAACATGGAAAGGGAACAAAAACTTGAAAGGGGAACTATTTGTTCTCAGACATAATTGTTCTCAGACATAATGGATGTCCAAGCGATAGGCCAACTATATCATGCTCCCACACTTCTGCTTTTTCACACAGACAATGAAATTAGGAAGGGAATTGAAAACAAATCAGCCAGTATCATAATGCCCCTGTATAAATCGATGGTGCGGTCTCATTTGGAGTACTGTGTGCAGTTCTGGTCGCCGCACCTCAAAAAGGATATTATAGCTTTAGAGAAGGTGCAGAGAAGGGCAACTAGAATGATTAAAGGGCTGGAGCACTTTCCCTATGAAGAAAGGTTGAAACACTTGGGACTCTTTAGCTTGGAGAAACGTCGACTGCGGGGTGACATGATAGAGGTTTACAAGATAGAGGTTTACAAGATAGAGGTTTACAAGATAGAGGTTTACATGATAGAGGTTTACAAGATAATGCATGGAATGGAGAAAGTAGAGAAAGAAGTACTTTTCTCCCTTTCTCACAATACAAGAACTCGTGGGCATTCGATGAAATTGCTGAGCAGACAGGTTAAGACGGATAAAAGGAAGTACTTCTTCACCCAAAGGGTGATTAACATGTGGAATTCACTGCCACAGGAGGTGGTGGCGGCCACAAGTATAGCCACCTTCAAGAGGGGTTTAGATAAAAATATGGAGCACAGGTCCATCAGTGGCTATTAGCCACAGTGTATGGAGCACAGGTCCATCAGTGGCTATTAGCCACAGTGTATGGAGCACAGGTCCATCAGTGGCTATTAGCCACAGTGTATGTGTGTATATAACATTTTTTGCCACTGTGTGACACAGAGTGTTGGACTTGATGGGCCGTTGGCCTGATCCAACATGGCTTCTCTTATGTTCTTATGTTCTTAAACAATATTCCAACTATTTGTGGGGTGCAGAACTAAATGTAATCTCCACATTTCACTCTTTTTTTTCTTTTTGAAAGCTTAACGTGTAATGTGATTTTAAATGATTGTTTGCAAAAGCAGTAAAATAACAATTTGGTTTTGACATTCCCAGGAAGGAATGAAATGACATTACAATGGGGTGATGAGAAAGTGTACTAATAGATATGGGGTAAAGATAAGCCACAGCTGGAGAACAAACAATGATGGGTTTATGGCACATCTTAGTATTTAAATTTTTGTCCAAAAAGGATGCATGTGTAGGGGGGGAGGGTTAGTCAGAGGCATGCTTTGGCTAGGTAGCCTAGCCATCCACTACAGAGCTGTTCAGGTCTCCATCATGGGGCTGGGCATGCAGGCTAGCGTGAGAGGGCCCACCATGTCTTTTGAGGCTAAGCTATCCTCTCTATGGCATGAGAGGGCCCACCAGGTCTCTTTTGAAACTAGGCTACCCTCTTTATACAATAGCACTCTGGTATCAGCTCTCCCCCTCCTGCACTGTACAATTCTTGGAGAGTGTATGCCAAATTGCATGATGTGCTCTCATTTAGATTTCAAACAACCAGGGTTGAAACACAGCTGAGACAAGAGGGGGTTGGGAATGTCAATTACCAAAAAGTAAGCTTTATATGTATGCGGGAAAGCTATGTGTCTTGGTATTGACAATTCTTTATCATTACTAGTTATGATGCAAGAATACAAGATGGATATCTTAACTTCTAGGCACATAAGCAATAATGAGGGACATATGCAAGTGACATGCTATAAACTGAATCAATTCATGTGCCTTTATGGCAAGCAACTTATTGTGGTCTAGGTGATCAAGATACACACATTCACACATAGGTGAGAGCATGGTCAGAAATAGGCAGTCCATACTGGCTATATTATTACAATACAAAAATCATTTCACTGTTCATTTCTTGTTCCCCTCCTCCCTTAGTCTAACAAAAGGTCTTTTTTTCTTGAATTCATGGAGAGTTTGCGTGCTTTATGCATGACAATCTTTTCACAGGGAAATGTGTTTCTATTGCAGCAAAAAGGAATTCCTTTTCCTGGAAGCACAACTTGGAAGTGGCAGTGGGGCTGCTATTATGATCAGCTGGGGCAACCAGCCTTTTGCTAGGCAGAGGAATTTCCATGGAAATAAGTTTTCTCCATAACTCAGTTTGGATGGAGTTTTGGGGGAGGCCTTCCTTCCAGCATCAATGAGGCATGGCCAGGTAAATTTCAGGACCTCTGGGTAGATATGGAAGAGCCTGGAAAACATACTTGGAGAAACAAACAAACAATACAAGAATAATAGATGCTTTTTTCCTTTTAAAGCTTTTCTTGGCTGTCCACAAATTGCCATAACTTGAGCTCAACCCTGTTGAGATAGGGTTGCACACATTAGATAAATTACCACACTTGTTTTGAACTGGAGACTTTCTCCTTCTCACATGGAGTCTTAGTTTGACAAGGTCTCTACCCTTCCAATGTTAAAAGGCAAACTTTATACACCATACATACAAATCCACAATATAAACCTATGCATCACCTCTCATGATTCAGACTAGTGCACACCCATATAGAAAGCATGCACCTAGAGATTCATGAGAGGCTTTTTACTTTGTTGCAACAGATATGAATTAAAAAAACACACACATGAAATTGTGCACTAGATTGGAGCTCCAAAAAGAGATTACCAGAGTTGGAATTACCGCTGGATTCTGAAAATGGTCACAAAAAGGGAAGGAAAACTTTACTATAGCTTTGAAACATATGAAATTGTCAAAAATAAGAAAAACTTCAAAAACAAACAAAACTGAGGCCTCAATAGAACAATGCCAGCTTTAACATACATGTATACAAGGGATCATACTCAAAATGATTAGAGAACTGGACCAGAGAATTTAAACCATTGGAAATCAGTGGGGTGATCAAGTTCCACTGACCCCCATTTTTCTCTGTGCCAGCTCATCAAAAATTTGTTCTGTGGGTCTTACATAGGTGTGAGAGTGGGTTTCAACAAACTTTAACAACAAAATCCTAAAAGCTAATTCTGGTTAATACACCTTGACAAACACACAAAACATTTCTTAAATCTATTTATAATAAGCATGCAATATATATATATAAACTTAGAAGAAAACCTAGTAAGGAACTTGCACAGCCAAGGAGATGTGTGGGACAGTGCAAAGATATAAATCAAAACTGATGCATAAGGCATGATGCTAAAACATGCACCTTGATGAAGAAGGTTGAAATAATGGAGAGGCTGAAACTTAAAACAAGCAAATGGAAATGTGTTATCCAGTAGCAAGTCTGGCCAGGACTGTAGACTGGATTGAAACACAAAATCAAGCAGAACTGGAGTCCTACCATGGTAAGAATATGAAATATAGAAAGGATTTTCTAAACAAAACACTCAGAAAAGGTCAAACTCTAACAAGATACTATAGAGGCATAAAATAGATAAGCATGTAGATGCCTCTTTCCAAAGATAAGAGGTTCACCAAATAGCTAAATAGGAAGATTGATATGTGGAACATAACTATAAATGACATTAAGAGAGCAAATGAAGATATACATTTGAGGAATGCAGAACATTATTAAAGTCTAGATTTCTAATGAAGACCAAGAGTTTTCAGGAATTCTGCCTAGTGAATTACCAATAAATCTAGAAAAGATATTTCTATAAGAAACATGACACTGAGAATAATTGGGTCACTGGGAAAACAGGGTATTAGTTTTTTAAGACTTAAGAGAGAAGATGCACAGTGAGAGGGTAGTTTTATCCAACGAAGGGTACAGATGTTCTTCTATAACACATGCTATAACTTCAAATGAAAAGAGGTCTTGTAGGAACCAAAATTTGTGAGGTAGAATTTTAAAACACTGTTCTTTTCAGAAAATAAAAATTCAGAACCAACAACAAAAAGAATTTTCAAATTTAAATGAATAAAAATTGTGAAGCAATTCAAAATAAGATGAAAAATTGTGATAAATGTAAAGCTAATAGCCTTGACAGGAGACAAATACAAACAATAGAGACTAGTCATGGATTTCATTGTGAGTTTTAAAAACAGTAGCCACCAAATTCTCTGGAGAAGGCTCTTGCCCAGTCTATTCCTACAGACTATAAATTGCAGAAAGTCTCAGAACAACCAGCAAATTCCACAGAACAATCAGCACAGTCAACAACCATCTTCCTTATCTTCAAACCCCTTCCAACCCTCCCAGCAATTAACACGGAACAATGGTCACATTCAACAGCCAGTTTCCTTATCACTACCCTTCCAGGAAGCCCCACCAAACAATGGACACATCCACAAACCAATTGCCCTTTCATCACACCCCCTCCAGCCCACAAATAGCAGCTCTCCAACAGCCCTGGCCCCACTCAATGCACAGCAGCCAAGAAGGTCTGAGTGCCTGCTCCGGCTGCAACGCCACTGAGGATGTTCTCCGCAGCTGAGAACGAAATGTCTGGAAGGAAAACTTTCTCCAGTAGAACACGGCACTTGATCCCGAAAGATTCTACAAACCCTAATGATGTTACCAGCCGTGAAAACCTGAAATCTTTGATAATATTCCAACTATTTTTGGGGTGCAGAACTAAATGTGATCTCCACAGGGGAGGTGGGAGGGAGGAAGGAAGGTAGGTTGACGCAAGTGGTTCTGTAAACAAGGAAGAGCAGTATAAAAATTGGATCTAATAAATAAACAAATAAGAAGCATATTCAGCAGTTGAGATTTCATCACATGACTTAACAATTCAAGCTGTGCAAAGAAATGTGAAAATTCTTCTATATCCCTTTTGCTGAGGTTTGTGGGCTATTGACAAAGATCACTAATGCTCCTTAGGTGAGGCTAAACTACAACTAGAGTGTTTTAGTGTTTCATATTAATTTTTTATTTTACTGCTTATGTATGTCAAACTGTTGGAGCCTAGGAAAGACAATGGGCAAGAAAGATGGGGGTGTAAATGAATTAACTAATTAGTATTAATCTGGGAGGAGCAGAGCAGAGCAGCTCTGATAGCTGAGACAGCTGGAGAAATTGCTGAGAATTTCTGAGTTTTGAAGGACTACATTCTAAGGTTTGTGGGGCTGCCTAAAATTCTAAGGTGTGATAGCTGGGGAACTGCTCTTTGTTTGGTTGACTGCTCTTTGTTTGGTTGACTGCCTTAAGGGTGAAAGAGATTGAGAGTGATTGCTGCTGATTGAGAGTGATTGCTGAGGAGTGCCCTGCTCCACCTCTTTGCATTTTAAGCTGCGCCTTGCCAAAGGCGCGAGCCTTTGGCGCGAGCCGAAGGGCGAGAGCTAAAGGGCTCTTGGCCTGTGGCTCTTTGCCTAGGGGCTCTCTAAGGAGCAGGAACCCAGATCCCTGGCTTCCTTGTTCTCCAAATAAGGTAAGTTCCCAATAAGGTAAGTTTAGGTAAGTTGACCCGCCAGAAGGGGAGCCACTTAAACAGCATTTAAAGAGGACTGTATATTTTAATATATATATATATATACAATGAAGATAGAATGCCAGCAGGGGGTTGGGGGCTTTCCAGTGTTTTGCACTGAGTGTCACATGTATGACTATCTGCCCAAAGGACAGAAGTCTTGGGTGTGTGCTCGATGCAAGGAGCTCCTGGTCCTCAGGGAACGAGTTCGTACCCTTGAGGCCGAGGTGACTGCCCTGGAGAAGCAGAGACGGTCAGTTAGGCACTTGGGGAAGACTCTCGGGGGCGTATTAGATGAGCCCCGCTCTGAACGTAGCAGCCCCGTTGCTGCCAGAGAGCGTGAGGGTCGAGAGGGAACAGGGCACCGTGCTGAGGATAAGGGGAATGCGCCCTCAGAAGGGACCTCTTCTTCGGTCGGTGAGCGGGAATCCTTTCGCGCCAAGGAACCATCCCTGAGCAGGGGGAGAGGGGGGGTATTGGTAGTTGGTGATTCGATCATTAGGCAAGTAGACAGCCGGGTGGCGAAACCGCGTACTGACCGTATGGTGACTTGCCTGCCTGGTGCGAAGGTAGCGGACATTACGCGTGTAGTAGATAGACTGATAGACAGTGCTGGGGAGGAGCCTGTGGTCGTGGTGCATGTTGGCACCAACGATGTGGGGAAATGCAGTCGTGAGGTCCTGGAGGAAAAATTTAGGCTGCTAGGCGGGAGACTTAAGGCCAGGACCTCCAAGGTAGCCTTCTCGGAAGTGCTACCTGTTCCACGTGCAGGGCAGGAGAGACAGGCACAAATTAGAAGTCTCAATGTGTGGATGAGACGATGGTGTAAGGAGGAAGGGTTTAAGTTTGTTAGGCACTGGGATGCTTTCTGGAACAAGCGGGAGCTGTACAAAAGAGACGGTCTCCACTTGTCCCCGGATGGAACCAGGCTGCTGGCGCTTAAAATCAAAAAGGTGGCAGAGCAGTTTTTAAACTAAATCTTGGGGGAAAGCCGACAGGAGATGAAATGTCTCTGGTTCGGGAGGACTCGTCTCAAAGAGATGAAGGGTTAGCTGCTATTTTTCTACCGGGTAACGGACCGGAGTTGTCCACTGTGAAGGTGACAAACAATATGGACTGTCTGCCAGTGTCTCGAGGCGGCAGGAGGAAGGTGGCGGGCCTAGCTCGCCTGGGAAATTATAGATGTTTGTATGCAAATGCTAGAAGTGTTCAAAGTAAAATTGGTGAATTGGAATGTTTAGTGCTGGGAGAAAACATAGACATTGTGGGAATTTCAGAAACTTGGTGGAATGAGGAGAATCAGTGGGACACGGTGATTCCTGGATATAAGCTATATCGGAAGGATAGGGAGGGAAGGGTTGGAGGTGGGGTGGCTCTGTATGTCAGAGAGGATATACGGTCCAGTAAGGCTGAGATCAGAGAATTAGATTCACTTTTAGAAATGCTTTGGGTTGAAATAGAGGGCCCAAAAGGAAATTTAACTATGGGAGTTTGTTATCGCCCACCAAATCAAAAGAGAGAGGACGATTATAATATGATGGAAGGCTTAAAGATAGCGGCTAAACGTAAAAACTGTGTTGTAATAGGTGATTTTAACTACCCGCAGATTGATTGGGTCAATATGTGTTCTGGTCGAGAGAAAGAGATTGAGTTTCTTGATGCTCTCAATGACTGTGCTATGGAGCAGATGGTCTCAGAACCTACCAGGGGTGGGGCGATCCTGGATTTGGTCATAAGTAATGCCCAAGACTTGGTGAGAGATGTAAAAGTGATTGCGCCGCTTGGGAGCAGTGACCATAATGTTATTGATTTCACCGTTTGTATAAATAGGGAGTTGTCCAAAAAGACCACCACAACCACGTTTAACTTTAAAAGGGGTAAATACACTGAGATGAGGAGGCATGTGAGGAAGAAACTGAAAGGAAAGGTACATACGGTCAAAACCCTTGAGAAAGCTTGGACGCTATTTAAAACTATAATCCTAGAAGCTCAGATAAAATACATACCACAAGTTAGGAAAGGCACAAACAGGCATAAGAAAAGGCCTGCGTGGTTAACAAACAAAGTAATGGAAGCTGTAAAAGGTAAGAAGGACTCCTTTAAGCGGTGGAAAACCAGTCCAAGTGAGATTAGTAAAAGGGAACACAGGCTGTGGCAAATCAAATGCAAGACTGTGATCAGGCAGGCAAAAAGGGACTATGAGGAGCATATTGCAAAAAACATAAAGACCAACAATAAAACTTTCTTCAAATATATTAGAAGTAGGAAACCAGCCAGGGAGGCAGTGGGGCCCTTGGATGACCATGGGGTAAAAGGATTACTGAAGGAGGATAGGGAAATGGCTGAAAAGCTAAATGAATTTTTTGCCTCCGTCTTCACTGTAGAAGACGAGAACTTTTTGCCCGCCCCAGAACCACTAATTTTGGAAGGGGTGTTGAAAGACCTGAGTCAGATTGAGGTGACAAATGAGGAGGTCCTACAACTGATAGACAAATTAAAAACTAATAAGTCACCGGGTCCGGATGGCATACATCCGAGAGTTCTGAAGGAACTCAAAGTTGAACTTGTGGATCTTCTAACAAAAATCTGTAATCTTTCATTGAAATCTGCCTCCATTCCTGAGGACTGGAAGGTAGCAAATGTCACCCCCATCTTTAAAAAAGGTTCCAGAGGAGATCCGGGAAACTACAGGCCAGTCAGTCTGACTTCAATACCGGGAAAGTTGGTAGAAACCATTATCAAGGACAGAATGAGTAGGCACATTGATGAACACGGGTTATTGAGGAAGACTCAGCATGGGTTCTGCAAGGGAAGATCTTGCCTCACTAACCTGTTGCATTTCTTTGAGGGGGTGAACAAACATGTGGACAAAGGAGACCCGATAGATGTTGTTTACCTTGACTTCCAGAAAGCTTTTGATAAAGTTCCTCATCAAAGGCTCCTTAGAAAGCTTGAGAATCATGGAGTAAAAGGACAGGTCCTCTTGTGGATCAAAAACTGGCTGAGTAATAGGAAGCAGAGAGTGAGTATAAATGGGCAGTCTTCGCAGTGGAGGACGGTAAGCAGTGGGGTGCCGCAGGGCTCGGTACTGGGTCCCATGCTTTTTAACTTGTTCATAAATGATTTAGAGTTCGGAGTGAGCAGTGAAGTGGCCAAGTTTGCGGATGACACTAAATTGTTCAGGGTGGTGAGAACCAGAGAGGATTGTGAGGAACTCCAAAGGGATCTGTTGAGGCTGGGTGAGTGGGCGTCAACGTGGCAGATGCGGTTCAATGTGGCCAAGTGCAAAGTAATGCACATTGGGGCTAAGAATCCCAGCTACAAATACAAGTTGATGGGGTGTGAACTGGCAGAGACTGATCAAGAGAGAGATCTTGGGGTCATGATAGATAACTCACTGAAAGTGTCAAGACAGTGTGCGTTTGCAATAAAAAAGGCCAATGCCATGCTGGGAATTATTAGGAAGGGAATTGAAAACAAATCAGCCAGTATCATAATGCCCCTGTATAAATCGATGGTGCGGTCTCATTTGGAGTACTGTGTGCAGTTCTGGTCGCCGCACCTCAAAAAGGATATTATAGCTTTAGAGAAGGTGCAGAGAAGGGCAACTAGAATGATTAAAGGGCTGGAGCACTTTCCCTATGAAGAAAGGTTGAAACGCTTGGGACTCTTTAGCTTGGAGAAACGTCGACTGCGGGGTGACATGATAGAGGTTTACAAGATAATGCATGGAATGGAGAAAGTAGAGAAAGAAGTACTTTTCTCCCTTTCTCACAATACAAGAACTCGTGGGCATTCGATGAAATTGCTGAGCAGACAGGTTAAGACGGATAAAAGGAAGTACTTCTTCACCCAAAGGGTGATTAACATGTGGAATTCACTGCCACAGGAGGTGGTGGCGGCCACAAGTATAGCCACCTTCAAGAGGGGTTTAGATAAAAATATGGAGCACAGGTCCATCAGTGGCTATTAGCCACAGTGTATGGAGCACAGGTCCATCAGTGGCTATTAGCCACAGTGTATGTGTGTATATAACATTTTTTGCCACTGTGTGACACAGAGTGTTGGACTTGATGGGCCGTTGGCCTGATCCAACATGGCTTCTCTTATGTTCTTATGTTCTATGTAAAATAGTACATGTGTATAAACATGCCTGTACATTGTCCCATGTAGCTCATTGTACTGGCATGCTTCTCTGAGGCATTTGGCAATCGATGAAAAACTGGGGGAGGGGGGAGGACATGTGTGATGGATGCTGGATAATGATGTAATGTCACTTCTGAGAAAGCCTGGAAGTGATACCAGTCCTTTCTAGGAATTGGATTAAATACTATACTAAATTCTATGCAGACTGGCAACCCTAATTTGGTTGGCTGGCTACTGTCTGTGTTTTTCTCAAATAGGATGTGACACTAGAGGCTTTTCCCCCTCCTGCAGGGAGAGGAAGCAATGCTTACCAGCTTAGTTTCTGAATGTTAGTCACAGAAAGATGGCAAGAAAACCATATAGAAGCCCTACACATTCATAGCACAGGATTCTGCATTAAATTAATGATATATAGGCAGTGACAACTGTATTATGCAGAAGTGGTGGAAGTTGCAGTATAATTTAAAAAGTTCCCATTGTGCTGACCATATGCCTCATAATGTTAGCACTTTGTGTGTGTGTCTAAAGTGCTATCAAATCACAGCCAATCTATGGTGTCCCTGTCAAGCAAAAGGCAAGACTGAAAAAGCGGTGATTTGCCAATGCCTTCCTCTGCTGAGTCTTCCTTGGTGGTCTCCCTTCCAAGTACTAACCCTGCATAAGTTTGGTGTAGTGGTTAAGTGTGCGGAGTCTTATCTGGGAGAACCGGGTTTGATTCTCCACTCCTACATTTGCACCTGCTGGAATGGCCTTGGGATAGCCATAGCTCTGGCAGAGGTTGTCCTTGAAAGGGCAACTGCTGTGAGCGTCCTCTCAGCCCCACCCACCTCACAGGGTGTCTGTTGTGGGGGGAGAAGACATAGGAAATTGTAAGCCACTCTGAGTCTCTGATTCAGGGAGAAGGACGGAGTATAAATCTGCAATTCTTCTTCTTAACTTCCAAGATCCCTCATGTTAGTACCTTGGAGGATGCATTCTAAAATGTGAAATTTTAGTAAGGAACAGTTTTTGAAATGGTTATATACAGGTTACAAGAAGAGTTGATCAACGTATCTTTTTAAAAGACTGTATAGAAAAATGAGCAGGAGTTTTGTGGCATTATAAAGACTGTCAATTTTTTATTCTAGCATAAGATGCATCTGATGAAGTAGTAGGTTGTAGTCCATGAACCCTTCTGTGAGAACAAATTTGTTCATGTCAAAAGTTCATAGGATGTGTCTTGCTTTTTTTTTTCCCTGCTGGCAGACCAACAAGAGGACTTCTCTGGAATGCAGAAAGACTTTATATATTTCAAAAGATAAACTCCAAAAAACTTCAATTCCATATATCTACCATTTGAATTGCAAGGCAATTAGAGTGTCCTATGAGAGTCACTAGCAAGGATATCTAATTTGCTTTGGTTCAACTGTCTAGAGATTGCATATAACTGAGCAGAGTAGTTTAATCTCTCTTTATACGCATGAGGAAGGTTTCCCAAGGGTTTTAAGCAAGGCAAGATTAATTATTATGCTTTTTTCTCCTTTGTTTCTTTTGGATCCTTCATGTATAAATAACGACACCTTTGAGTACTTGATACTTAAGGTAGGGGATAGCTATCATCTTCAGGAAGAGGCAGTTTGGTGTAGTGGTTAAGCATGCAGACTCTTATCTGCAAGAACTGGGTTTGATTCCCCACTCTTCCACTTGTAGCTGCTGAAATGTCCTTGGGTCAGCCATAGCTCTTGTAGGAGTTTTCCTTGAAAGGGCAGCTTCTGTGAGAGCTCTCTCAGCCCCACCTACCTCACAGGGTGTCCAAAGCCGGTGCATAGGAGTCAGTGAGGTAGGCAGCCACCTGAGGGACCACCTCACCATGGGGGCGGGGGGTGGGCACCCCATCCCCACTCACGTCAACCCTTCCCCATTCTCACTGGCACTGCTTCTCTCCCCATCTCTGTTCATGCTGCTTCAGATCCTCCCTCTGAAGAGAGAGAGGGCTGGGCAAGGGGTGGGGAGGGAAGCACGCTTTGCTGGCTGGGCAGTGGCCACCTGCATCCTTCTTCCTTTGGCCCCAATCGGGGCGAAGGAAAAAGTATACAGGCGGCCACTGTTCAGCCAGCTCCCTCTGAACCAGGGGAGAGAGCTGGGCAAGGGGGTGGGCCGAGTGAGAATGCTTGGCCCACCCCTTGCCCAGCCCTCTCCCCCACTTCAGAGAGGTTGGGGCTAAAGGAAGAAGGATGCAGGTGGCCGCTGCCTAGCCAGCAAAGTGTGCCATCACGATGAAATCACTTTCAGATGACGTTATCATGCCACACACACAAAGCGCATGCAATTAGAGTTGGGGGCGGGGGCACAGGGTTCTGCCTGGGGTGGCAGAACCCCTAATGCTGGAGCTGAGGGTGTCTGTTGTGGGGGAGGAAGATAAAAGAGATTGTGAGCTGCCCTGAGACTCTGAGATTTGGCGTGCAGGGCGAGATATAAATTAAATATCTTCATCTTCTTCTTTTTAGCTCTGCAGAGAAATTTGGTGGTCATGATTATAAGTAGAATGTTGGACCCAATGCTTTCCTCATGTTAAGCCTCAATGTTCCTTTTTTTCCCCCTGCAGGCCTCTCTCTCTGCCAGTCACCTACTCTCCTTTGGCCCCTGCTCTTCATTTCTGCAAAGATTTAATAAGGGACTGTTGTAAAAGAACAGAGAAGAATACTTGAAATACAGCTGCCACAATAAGAACATACCTCAGGCCCCCATGTCAGGGTCTGTACATGTAAACATCTTCCATCCACGTAGGACCAGACATGGACCCTGAAAATCTTTTAAATCTATTGTATACAAGCTCTGGGCTGTAGCATAAATAAGCTTCCCAAGGAAGATAATAGGGAAAGGAGACAGGTGCTTAACCAGAAAAATAACATTTTTGTACGGAGTAGCAAAGAAAAGTAATATGATGGTAATGTGAGATAGTAAAACAGAACCATTCACGTAATTAATACAGCAGCAGTTTGTACTTGACAAGCCAATAAACCACACACTTTGTAAATCCTAGTGTCCAATTATAGCTAGCTACTTTAAACGAGAACAAAAATATTTTATTCTTTCAGTGTGGCTTAACCAGAGAAAAACCACCCCTGAGATCAGAGGTACGGGTAGTGCAGATTTGCCTTTTAAAAGACCAGAAGATGCAAAACAATGGCTGGGAAAGAGATGGCAAGATGAAAAGGAAGAATTACCAAATCAGTTGTGCATGGGAGACCTATGGAGGACAACAGGCTATAAGGCTGGTCAGCTAAAAACTGGGGAGGATGAAGGTAAGGAGTGAGAATTTTTTAAAAAAAAAATAACATTGAGGGAAGATTTATGAAGGCAAAGGATAACGGGAGAAATGAAGCTGCCTGTCTTGAAGATGGTATCCCCTGGTCTCATATCAGCATTGGGAGAACATTCAGGAGCAGAACTAACAACAAAAATGTTTGAGATGCCTCATTCATGAACCTTGATTTACTTGAGCACAGATTGGAGAAGTTGTGTTATTGAACAGAATTGATGTAATGTTAGGATCCACACTGCTATTGCATTAAATTCCAGCATGTGGCTTCTCACTAGGTAATCTAGGGTTGCTCTATGATTGGCAAATTATTAGGATCTGGGCCCTTATTGGAGAGATGCCAGCATCTGAGTTGTCATTGGCTCCATTTTGTAAAGTCCTGTCCTGGGATTCTTTTTTTTCTAAGCCTTCCTATGCTAGAGATAAGCTTCTTCCCGCAGAAAAAAGGCTTCCTCCATCAAATGAAGCCTTAGCAGGAGGAAGTAATTAGATCCAACTCATTGTAAACAAATAGACTGGGGAGGTGATTTCATAGGAGAATTAGTAAGCACCAGAAGGATTACACTCATCTTTCCTGACTGCCTGTTCTATGAATTCGCCTGTTCTTACTTTATAAGGCTAAAATTCAAATGGCTGTTGAATATTAATATGTAGTTCTGCACTGTATTTGTGGAGGGAAGAGTAATGTCTGGGAAATAAGAAGGGGAGCTGCTGGTTCTTTCTTTCTTTCTTTCTTTCTTTCTTTCTTTCTTTCTTTCTTTCTTTCTTTCTTTCTTTCTTTCTTTCTTTCTTTCTTTCTTTCTTTCTTTCTTTCTTTCTTTTTCTCTCTCTCTCACATGCTACTCTCATTGACTTGTTTTCTTTTGCCTCTTCGGTGACTGGATTGACTCCAAAGCCCACATATAAAAGGATATAGAAAGGACAAAGGCAGTCAGATGACATGTTAGTCTGTCAAGTGGGACCACCTAACTGTGAACTGCTTGCAGAAAGTACTGCCATCATCAGGAGTGGTGCCAGATCCAGTCTCCAGCATCTTCACATAAAAGCATCAAGTGGTGCATGATGTGAAAGACCTCCACCTGAGACCTTGGAGAACTGCTGCCAGTCAAAGTAGACCAAACTGGTCTTGGCAGACCAATGGGCTGATGACATCTTCATGTGTATGTATTTAATGGTTTGTGAGGGTCCAATTTCCAAGCAAATGACAAATATGAAGCAATATACATCTCCTTGCTGCATTGTTATAATGAAGATTTATAGTGCACACACAAAGAAAGTAAAAAAGCAATATACATGCCTTGTAGCCTTGCTTTCTTTACTTACATGTCATTTCTGGCATAGCATATCCACCACTATCTATCTATCTATCTATCTATCTATCTATCTATCTATCTATCTATCTATCTATCTATCTATCTATCTATCTATCTATCTATCTATCATCTATCTGTCTGTCTGTCTGTCTGTCTGTCTTTCTGTCTGTCCCTCTGTCTGTCTAATATTCATATTAGTAAATGATGTAACAGTGGATTTCAACCAACTTTTAGAAATATCATCATTAAGGCATAATAAACCACAATGACGGGCCCACACTAAAAAGATCAAATAATCACTTGCCTCATATACATCGAGAGAGGTCAGTAAAACCATGAGGGGACATTAAAACCATAGAGAGAATAAACCAAAATAATAACCACAAGGCTAAAGGGAAAACACAATAAACTAGAAAAGAAGGCGAAGGGAAACAGATTTATTCAGTCCAAGACATGTTTCAAGTTCATTTACATTTTTCCTATGGTGAATGCTAAGTTAGCATTTCTGCTCAGGTGAAGAGTTCCTGAAAGGGGAAAATGTTGATAAGAGTAGTAAAGTATAAGAGTAGGTTTTGTGACTCTTGGTGCCAAACTCCATGAACTCAAATAAGCATTTGAAAAATTTTTGAGTCCAGTGGCACCTTTAAAGACCAACAGAAGTTTATTCAAAGTATGAGTATATTCAAAGTGCATGCACACTTCCTCTGAGGTTGTTTGTTGGTCTTAAAGATGCCACTGGGCTCAAAATTTGTTCTACAGCTTCAGACCAACACAGCTGCTCACCTGGATGTATCAAAAAAGCATTGATTCTATTATGACATATTAAAATTCCATGCAATACTACCTTTAGGGTACAATAATTTGGATTGTCCTTGTGGGATACAAGATGTCGTCCCCACAGTTTTGTTTGTTGAAATTCTAATATACATGCTGACTATCTCTCTTCCTTCTTAGGCATCTTGTGATTTAATTAATGACGGGTTCTTTTTCCACCATGGTCTGCTTTTCCAATTAAAGCATTTTATGTCTTCATTAATCTATTAAAGAATTTCCCAGGAGGTAATTAGTTAGATCATTTTTTGCTGGGATGACAACAACTTGAGTGGACACAGCAGAGAGTGTATTTAAATAATGTGACTTCACACATCATCTTAGAAAATCATTTTTAATTGCTGTCTTTTTAAGGGATGGGTTGTTGTGCCTAGTAACTTTTGAGCTCTATATAGCAAAGTTAGTCAGGAGGAGCAATATCCTACTGAAAGAATTGATTGCAGATAACACTTATGAGAGCTGAACATTTAACATCCTGTAGGCCTGCTAGCACTTGTCTACTTGAGGGGGAAAATTATGACTGTGTATTTACATATCGCTTTCCCAAAGTTGCTCCTCCCCATCTTTTGCTGACATTACCTGCTGGTTAAATGGTGGATCCTACCCTTATCCTACCTCCCCACTGAGCAAATTTTGAAACCTTCTCCAGCCAAAAGTGCTTTCCTCCCACTTAAGAGATTCTTCTGTTAAAGAAAGTATCCCCTGAGTTGGAGGAAGGATCCTTGGAGGATGGCTGCCATCTTCGGTGGGATCCAGACTAAATTGTACATTTATGAAATGGAACTCACCCAGGCCTGTAGCCATAAAAATTTGGGTAGAGGGGCCCAGGAGATTTAAAAAAAAATGGTGTGTGGTGGGTTATGGGACTTGGCTGCTGCTTCCCAACTGGCCCCAGCTCGCTCTCTTTCTCCCTCTCGCTCGCTTTCCCCCTTACTAGCTCTCTTGCTCTCCCCCACACTTGCTCTCTTGCTGGATGAGATCCGGAGCTGCTAGGAGGGGGCATGAAGCCCCCTCCCATACACTGCCAGGTCTCATCCCAGACCTCTCCTTCAGAGGATCATATTGTTAAGAGAAATAATTTTAATTCTTCTTTACCCTGTTTCTCCCTGAAGTCCAATTATCTTTTCTCATTTCCTTTTTTAAAAGGAATTTGGAGTTTGTTTCAAATAAATCTTGTTTTGATCAAAGAAAGAACGGGGCCAGAAGAGAGGTTGTGCAAAATTTCAGAATGATGGTTCCTAAACCCTCCTAACATTCAAATCCAGAACTATTCATCTTTGAATACCATATTAAAATCTGTGAATATGCAGATATGAAGTCTTACCTCCCATGGTTTACTAAGAAGCTGAAGCATCTATAAAGAAGCTGAAAGACATGCATACACAAACATTATTGCTAAATTTAAATGTTTACTGTGAGAGCATTATAAAAAGTAGTCAAGACTCCATTGTCATGGTGGTTTCATAACAAGAGAGATTCTTGAAGTCTGCCATTCCCATAAAAGGAAGGGAACAACTTGTGGAAGAAGTTATTGTTCACAAACAAATGAACTCATGAAGCTTCATTATAATGAATCAGATCATTGGTCTGCCATGGTCAGTATTATCTACTCTGACTAGTAGAAGATCTCAGGGTCCCAAATTAACATCTTTTCACATCACCTATCACCTGATCCTTTTAACTTGAGATCCCAAGAACTGAACCAAGGACCTTCTGTATGCAACACAAATGCTCCACCATTGAGCCGTAGCCCCAGTCCAATCCAGCTCATAGTGCCAGATCCATAAAAAATAATTGGTCACTGTGATGAATAGGAGGTTGTCATGCCTCTGAAATGGGGTGGGGGGCTTTCAATCAGCTGTCTCAACCCAGAACCCGTGGAAGTGCTGCTCCAGCATCCAGTCACTTTTCAGAGGGGGGATGAAATGCTAGAGGGAAGCACAGCAGAAGTTAGTTCAGGTCTGCTGCAGATGAAGTGCAGTGATAGTTTGGGTCTGCCTCAGAAAGAGAGCAGTTTGAAGGGTAGTTCTGACTGGTAGTGTGACAAAGTTGTTTTACTCTACCTCTGGAAGAGGACAAAATACCATTCGTGAGGCTTGTCTCTGATGATGAGCATATCTGATACCATTTAGTTTTATTCTTGGGAAAGGGCAGGCTAGCATGGGTGGGATCCTATGTGTGAAAGGATCCCAAGCAATACTCCCTCTAAGCTGTGGAGTCTTCTGAGCAAAAATTCTACTTCGTGGCAATAAAGTTGTGAGCTGTTGCATAAATTACTTTGCTCTGGGGCCATTTTTCCTGAACTAAGGCAAAAAATGTGTGAGCCAGAGGCTAAAAAACTGTGAGACAGCTCACACCAATTCAGCTTAGAGGGAGCACTAATCTTGACCTAGTGTCTTCTCAGTGAAAGCATGTTTGGACCTGAAAGAATGAAAGAAAATTCACACCAAATTCTGAAGCCATAACTGGCTTGAATTTATGTACCTCAGCCATGTTTTTTTTTTTCCTTTTGACTACCTGGAGACCTGTGCTGCTGATCTGTTCTCTAAAACCAGCCTGTAAATAAATAAGTCTTTGTTATTTGCATACAACTCCCACCTGAGTGATCTCTGTCTTCTTGTTTATCACACAACTTATGGTAGCAGACCCCAAACCTTTACACTTGCTACCCTATGAACATTTTGCAACTGAAGGGAAATTCTAAAGAAACCTGGTTCCCCAACATCATGTGGATTGGGAGGGGCATGTTGTTACATAAATATCATTTCACTCATCCCAATTTGCCCCATGTCTTCTTTTGTTATATAAGCACCATGCAGATTTAGCAGATTTAGCATCCGTTGGTTGTCTGTGTGTCTTATATCATATGTGATGTTCATGGCTGAGAGAAGGATCATCCACCTTCCTTGTCATCATCTATATATGTGTTTGAACAAGACCACTGATTTCTTTTTTCCAGTATCCCATAGTCTTCTCCCCCCTCCTCCCCATGGGATAGTCTACTAGATTTTGATGATATTCTCAGAAGTAAATTTTATTAATTGGATTTACACAGTGGTTTTAATTGTAAACTGCTTCAAATAGGTCTCTGAAGAGGTGGCATAAGAAATAACTGAAATAAATGAACAATAAATGACATAATAAGTTTTGGTTTTCAGCCAGTGAATTAAATTAAAAAGAAAGGAAGAGCCACCAAAGGAGGATCTACAGATGTTTCTATGGAAGCAATGGAGAAAATGACTTTTTAATATGAGTTTTCAAGGTTAAGAGGAAGGAACAATGATATGCAGATGCTAGCATCTTCTTGCTGTTGTGCTGAGAAGCACAATTCAACTGTTCCAGCAAACAATGGGAGCTTGTCTGTTGCTTCTTTTAATTGGTTTTAACTTTTCTCAGTGATAGTTCTGCCACTGTGTTTGGGATTCTGAGTGAGGTCTTTCTGTGTATTCCATTTGATTCCATCCAATTCCCCTTCCCACTGGCACTGCAGCCCCCATTCCACATGACTTTGTCCACATGGGTCCTATGATTCCGGGCTCCTTCACTCTCTTTTGCCAGTAGAAGTATTAGCAGGATCCTAATGCTTTGACAGTATCATCTAAGCTGTTTTGACCTAAACATCTACATTTGGGTTCTGAATCTTTTTAGTGCAGACTGAACCCATCATTCTTTGCTTTAATGCTGTTTTCTGTTTCTTCACACCCAATTTCTCCTTGTAAAATGCAAATGATTTTGTTTTTATGCCAGCAAATTAGAATTATGCACTGCATATACAAGTGACCTACATGGTACACATAAATATCATTACATGTGCAGGGCAGTATGGCCAGTTAACTTACAGGGAAATCTTCCAGTGGGCCACTGGCCTACAGAGCCACTGGTAGCCAGTAGCAAGCAGAGTCAAGTCACAGCAGCTCTGCCTGAGCCACAGGGGCTGCTTGGCCTGGGCCCCCCTTCCACAATGTCAATTGGTGTCAGCTCACCGTCTTCTCTTGCAATATATCCAGTTTGGGAGATTATAGCCACTGCCACCCCTATTGAGCTAAGTGGCCCTGCAGTGTTGACTTGCAGCATAACAGGGAACACTTATTTTGGCTTGTTCCAGGGTTCTTTTCATTTCCCAGTTCATTTCTGTGCATATGCATGAGAACGGTCCAACATGCATATACATTCAAAATCCAATAGTTAAAAGTAATTGTCCCCCCCCAAAAAAAAAAAAAATATATTATATATGATTGTAAAACAAAAACGAAGTTGAAACTTTTTTTTATTGCTGTTTTGATATCAGAGTGTATGTTTGAGAGACAGAGATAAAGATTTTGCTGTTGGCTGTATAGTATTAGTTTATTATTGCACTGGCCTTTTAAAAATTAGACATATGCAATACTGGGTACACACTAACTGGCACGAATTGCACTGTGAATATGTTTGTCTGTTGAATTTGTCTGAAGGTGGCAATCAGATTTGAGCTGATCACTCTCTCTATTCAGTTTGTGCCCAGCAACAACAAATGCCCACTGAATCAATTTGCATTGGGTTTTCCCAAAAACTGAGCATGTGCAAAAACAATGCTGATTCAAACTGATTTGTGGGCATTAGTGTCATTAAGGTTAGGATTTTATTGAAATATAGCATTTATCAGAGAACTGACTTATATGATTTGCGAGTGATCTAACTGCCTATTTAAATAGTTGCCTACTGAGAAGAGTAATTATATAGCAAAGAGGGGTGGGTAATAAAACTCAGTTGGGTTGTGTGAAAGAATGCATGCACAAAAAGCCAATTGTGCTGTACTGCATGGTTAGTAAGGAATACAGCCTGCAGAATCCTCGCTAACAGAACAAACAATTATCAAACTGATTAGTGTAAATTGGACCTCTGTTCACATTTGGGACACAAGCTCAATTGGCAGGTATTTGAGCATCTCTGCTACATACCTGTTTAGCAAGTGGTAACAGAAATGTGGATGCCAAAGGTTTTTATTCCACAGGTCATTTCAAACTCCTGGAGAGCTGGGATATAAAACTCATAGGGCGTTTTCGCACTGACCTTCAAGTAGCACGACCACCCTCTTCACACCAGAGGATCTGCCCGGATTTTGCACAAGAAGCGCCAGCGCACCCAAAAGAGCCGGCTACTTCCGTCGCGAAACCCACTCAAACGGAAACCGCCAAGAAGCAGGAAAACGTTTGAGCGGGTTTCGCGACGGAAGTCGCCGGCTCTTTTGGGTGCGCCGGCACTTCTTGTGCGAAATCCAGGCAGATCCTCCGGTGTGAAGAGGGTGGTCGCGCCACTTGAAGGTCAGTGCGAAAACGCCCACAAAGAAAACCAAACTAGCTTAAAGAGCGCTTTTTCAGCCTGGGATGGCTCACTCATCTAACCTTACTGTATTACACATTAGATATGGAATGTTGTATTTAGGGATGGATATGAACTGGCTGACAAACTAAAGTTCATCTCAAATTATGGCAGGTTTGTGGTTCATGAAGTGATGTTCATGAACTGAAGAGTTGCCATGAACTTCCATGATTTTTTATGCAGTTTGTGAAGAGCAGAAAATGGGAGTTTAAATAGCTCTGAGTCACTTAATCCCCTTCTTTAGCCTCTTCAGGGGAAAAAAAATAGCTGTCAAAAGCTACAGCAAGCAGAAAGATGAGTATGATATGGCTTGGAGTCATTTAAACCTACTTTCTGCTTCCCATGGCTTTTCATGGGAAACTGAAAGCATGGGTTTAAATGGCTTTAAGCCATTTCAACTCCAATTTTCTGCATGCTGTGGCTTTTTGTTCACCACCAAAAGCTGCAGGAAGCAGTAGTTTAAATGACCTGGAGCCATACAACTGAGTGATGTAGAGCTTTAACCTTAAAATAGCTCACAAACCAATACAAACCAATTCGGTTTACAAACTGGCCTATCAGTTCGTCATGGTTTGGTTTGTGGTTCAACCAGGTGCCATGAACTGAACTGCAAAAATGTGGTTCATCCCATCCCTAATTTTCTCAAATATAGCCTATTACTGGTTAAAATAAATAGATATTTATGTGGGGAAGCAGGAATTTCCATATCAGTGGGAAGAAAGAATTAGCTTTTCATTTTTTAAAATAAAGAAGTCTTTATTTTAAAGAAAAGAAGGAGCTTGGATTTTGTTTTGCTATTTTGTGCACAAAAAGGGCCCATTAATTATCGCTCATTTATCTGGCTTACTAAATAGTATAACTCTAATCTAGTCAAGACATTTATCTAGCACTAAATGCCTGAGCCATCATGTTCACTGCATGGGGGTCATTAATGTGTCATGCAAATCGAGCATTACTGCTGGAAAAGTAGCACTGGGAGACTGAAAGTAACAATGTTTGAATGACAGTAAACCATTTATTACCAAAACAAGTATACACTTATAACAGGGGGAAAAAACTGACTGCAACATATAATTTATAGTTTAATGTACAATATCTTATGTAAAACAGAAGTTTTGAACATGACATGTGGCTTTTTGGAATTAGGAATGGGCCATGCTTATGGTACTATAATTTGCCTTATCAGTTGAGATGAGAAGGGCAAACACCAGGGACCCATTTGAGAATAAGTTATTTGCAGCTAAGACCTGCTATTAGCAATGGGATGTAAATTTGTTCTTACTAACTTGTCCTATTGATTTCACTATGGCAAACTGAACTGAAATTCTCTGGATTGGGTTCATGAAGTTAGGGAGTAGAAGTGTGTGTTTATTTTTATCTTATTCATTTTATACCCTACCCCACCTTGCTCCTCAGTGGGGACCCAAAGCAGATTACATCAATCGCCTCTCCATTTTATTTGTATAACAATCCTGTGAGGTAGGTTGGGCTAAGAGCACATGACTGACCAAAGGTCACCTACCAAACTTCCATGGCAGAACAGAGATCTGTTCTGGGAAATCTGTGTCTTCCAGATCATATTCAAAACTCTAAGCATTATACCACGCTTGGTTTGGGAAAACTTGTTATTATTTTTATTAGTTGGACCTGTTTTTATTTACTTGATGGTATTGTCTTAGTTATGAACAGGATTGAGCAGGCTTCTGGAGAGGTAGCATACAGATTTTCTAAACACATTAAATAATATATGTTGAAATGGATGTCAAACGTTCCTTGCCACAAGATTCACCACCAAATTTCTCCAGAGATGAAATTTTGAGGCGAACATGGAAGTTTCCCAATTCAGACAAAACATGGGTGGAAGCAGGGCAGGATATGAATGTCCTATATATAACATGGAAAATGTGATGTTTGCTCACTTCTCAAAGGTGTGGTACAGTGCTCTGATGCTGTATTAGCTTTGCAGTTTTCTGTTGCTATGGAGGCATTTGTCTCTCTGTATCCAGATGTATACAGTGATATATTCTGTCAATAATTACTTAATCTTGGTTGGCAGAAGTACACATTTGGATAGGAGGTTAAAACAAATTTCTGTTGTGCGTAGTTTAAATTACCTTGCACATGCTTTAGTCAAATGAAATCTGTTTCTTAATGGAGCCTTCATTGTGAGCCTGTACACATGTGTGTACCATCTCTGAAAAATAAAATAAATGAGGGGTAAAGGTCTACTTTCATTATACAAACTCAAATAAATACATTCAAATAAATCAAGTAGCCACCCTGAGCCTGCTCCGATGGGGAGGGTGGGATATAAATCCAATAAACATAAACATAAACAAGAATGGGCTTGATCCAGTGGTCTGTCAGTGCAGGACACTGGTAGATTTCACCTAAATTCCCCTCTCCCCCAACAGTGACAACCCAAGTTCAGTTCAGTACCTTTTTTGGCATACATTAAAAACAACAACAAACCTGCAACAATGAATACAGACTGAAATACTTCTTCAGATTTAAAATCCAATAAGAAGTCACCCAATAACAGATCTAATCTTATGCTACCTGATCATCATTGCAATTGAAAGATACCTTGCTACTAAACATGTGTTATGGGGATGCCAGTCAGATAATAGAAAGAAAACTATCCTCTTTTCAGATAGTCCATGAAGATTAAACAAGAGGGGGCTAATTATGGAGTCCCACACATTTTTATAAAAATCACAATAGAGCAGAATATGAGCTACCAATTCAGGTTTCCTTCTTCTATTGAAAGTTCACGTTCAACGCAAATGACTACTTTTACCATTTTTTAGTTGCTCAACAAGAGATATGTGAAAGAACTTTGATAATATAAGTGAAATGGTTTAGAGACGTGAATACCAAAGTTATGCCCAAGTTTTATATAAAATAAAATAGCAAGGTGCACTTCAAATTCCCTATCCACCCAAGAAATTTCAAAGGAAGCAACAAAATTTTCAAGATGACGAGTGACATTTCTTTGTCTAGGATCTCAAACTGCTTCAGACATATTCTACTGAAACAGCTCTCTGCATGAACTTGGAATATACCCCAGAATTCTCATCAAACCATCACATCCGTTAGAGCAACCAAGTAGCTCTCAAGAAGTTTCATCCTACCTACCCCTTTCCCTAAGTTCTTTAGGCAACATTTATGTGACATCATTTACATTATTAAAAACCCAGCCAGTTTTCTTACTAAATCTCAACCAACTATTACAGCCTCCTTCCTTCATGAATTTTGTTTATGCAGATGTTGTGATCCAGAGCATATCTTTTTGGTAGTCAAAGGGTACCCCCTCCTCCCCTTTTCACTAACTGAGAAATTGATTGGATCCCACCCCATGAGCTGTACCACTTCAGTTCAACTGTGGTTGTGAATAAAATCATATCTTGAACTCCTTCTCCCTTATTTTAAAAGCTCACTGTAAACTAATATATCTGGTGGAGGGTACACTGAACCTTTCTCCCTGTCTGCATGGAGACATATATGATAAGATATGACTCTCCAATAGTCATATTTTCCAGAATTCTCACCACACAACCTTCTGTATAGCATGTAGATTTTATAAACAGACATTCAGTGGTAATTTACTAAGCATGTTATCCAGCATTTCATGGCTAAAGTACTTGACCTTCAAACTTGACTGATTTGACCTCAAAGTCATAGCCCAGAATGATTAAGTTTTTCTTGTAGGAATTTAAGATGTAATGACAGTGCTCCAAGGAGGGGGGAAAGGAAGAGGGAATAAGAAAGAGGAGAGAGATAAATTGAGAGCAGATTAAAGTACAGAGACAGTGATTCAATTTAGAGTGAGCTATGAATAATTATTCTCAGGCGCAAGCTAAGCAATAAAGATGTGGGTGTTCAGCAGAGTAAGAATAGATGAATTAGTCACAGAAGTAATAACTCAGATAGTTAAAAAATATGATAACAGTCAAGGATTGTTGCATGGATGGAGAAATAGCAATTTTAGAGAGCAGCACAGAAAATTCTCAATTAATTGCATCATGCAGCTTGGATACAGGGGAGAAAAATCCAGCAGTGTTCGTACACGGAATATACCATTTGCAGGCTACAAATATCAGACTAGGGGGCAGAGAGGGGGCATTAGTATATATATTTATATACTATTTAATATATATATTAAAGACAATGGTTTTAAAGATAAAAAGAGGATGAGGATTGGGGAGCAACTTGAGTGGATCAGATCCAAGATTTGGAGGCAATTTGAGTCGTTTAGCTTTTTCTCAGTGGAACAAGGCTTCCTCTGAATCGTCAAAAGTCTTCACTAAGTGGGAAGGAGTCATAGGATCAGATCCATATAAATCAGTTTATAAAATATGTATAGCAAGCTCATGGAAAGCAAAGATCCACCACCAATGATGAGCTAGTGTGCTATAATTTGGAATGTTGCCCTCTTAACAAAAATAATTTCTTATAAAAGGGAGAAAGAAAGATGGGTATCATACAAATATGCTGAAAATTTGGGTTTTGTTTACAGAACACTGGGATAGAAAATGTGGTAACTTTGTAATAACATGCATTTATTTTCTTTGGCATAATAAAGATCAATTTATCATTTAAACAGACTTTATGAAAACTAAATATTCTTGCATTTACAATATATCTTTCCACTTATGATTCAACTTTCACATTTGCCATCTTGGGGGCCCTCTTTGCATGGAAAAGTGGCATAAAAATGTTTCAAATAAATAAATGTCCAGATAATATTGGAGAGCCAATTTATGTTGACAAGTCTGGATAAAAAGATCATTTTAAACATAGCCATATAAAAATAAACCTAATGCTTTTTAAAAAGTATGTGCAGATAAGTAAATGAAAATAAGTAAATGAAATCAGTAAATAAATAAGTATTTTTTTTAAAAAAAAAAACAGGATGCATACTTGAAGGTAATACCCAATTCAAGGGCAGGGAAGTACTCTTAGTTCTCTTAAAAGTTCCTTGGGTTTCATGGATTTTGAAAAGAGTGCAATCCTAAGAGCATTTTCATGGGAGCAAGCCCTCTATGGCCCTTCATTAGGCACCCCCACCTTCTGACATCAGTTGAGTGGTAATGTGGGAGAGGGCTTTCTTGGTCATGGCACCAAAACTAAGATTGTAACTTTCTCCCCAGGAAGGCTTTTCTGTTCCCTTCTCTTGCCCTTTTCTGCCAGAGAGTAAAGACTTTTTTTGATTTCCTTTGATATTCCTTCAGTGATCCCTCCTCTATATCTTAAGTTTTAATTGTAATTTTAGACTTTTTATGTGTATTTTAATAGTTTTTAAGATGTGATTCCATTATGCATGTTTTAAATCCATTAGTCAGTTTCATGGCTCCGATGAGAGCAAAAAGGTAGGGTATAAATCTTATAAATAAAAATAGTAATCATTGTAAATCCATCATATCTCTCTCCATCAGAGCAGCAAAAAATGTAGAGCATCAGTCTGACTTGACAATAGTATTGCCAATGACCTATTAGATAGGACCAGCTATGTAGATATTACATTGCCTGGAGTCTGAACTTTTAACTGCCACCTCTGACCTTTCTAAGTCTGTCTACTTCTAAAACAGTGTACTGTACAATGAAGATAGAATACCTAGCAAGAGGTAATTAATTTCCATTTATTTTGCTAATTCTATACCCATTAGTCAATATAGACCTTAGGATGTTACAACAGTACATTATTAGTAAGATTCACTGTAGAATTTCTGCTCACCCTGTGGCTGAGTTGGCATCAACATTTTTTGTGCAGCAATGCAGATTTCTCTCACCACCACCATGACCTGCATTGTTCAGTGACTGATTTGTGTTAAGTGAAGGTTTTAAAGACATCTTCATCTGAGCAATGATTGACAACTTGGTGCGCTAATAGATTCCCAAAGGGTCCAAAGGGTCTAAAATGTGATAAATCCATGAATGTCACCACATATAGAATATGATATATAGATTAGAGGCAGATTTAGAACACTCAGATCTCAAAATATGTCACTAGATGAGATACAGGAGATTGACAACTCCATTAACCATCTGCACACCTTATGCTAGTGGATTCCTAATTTTTGCCTTTAGAGAACTGTGTGTTTGAATAAATTTACAGTCTCTTGTGGGGAGGGAAAACCAGATATAGTAAACATGAGTTAACTCAGGTTTATTAAACACCTGTACTGTGCATCCTTAGTTCTGTCTTATTGGCCATCAAGACCTGCTCCAGGTTTTTACTGATCTTGATTGAGAGCACTTCCCCCCTTATTCTTTGTTACCACCCCTTGCTCCATTAGCTATTTCCCTTTCACACATTGGCTCTACCCCTCTGGCTTAAGCCTTCTTCTTCTAACAACACTCCTTGTGGTTAAGACATACAAATTAAGCTGGCAAGAGGCAGTGGCCAGAGCTTTCTTCCAGACTCCTGAACAGAGAAGATTAGGGTAGTCAAGTCCAATTCAAGAAATATCTGAGGACTTTGGGGATGGAGCAAGGTTGTGACAAGCATAACTGAACTCCAAAGGGAGTTCTGGCCATCGCATTTAAAGGGACCGCACACCTTTTAAATGCCTTCCCTCCACTGGAAATAATTAAGGATAGAGGCACCTTTTTTGAGAGCTCATAGAATATTCAAAAATTTTGAAACTTGGAGGGTGTTTCGAGGAGAGGCAGCAGATACTATGCTGCAAATGTGGTGCCTCTACCTCAAAAACCAGCCCCCACAGAGCCCCAGATACCTGCAGATCAAGTATCCATTATATTCCATAGGATTTGGTCTCCATAGGGAATAATAGAATGCCCAGCAGGCATTTCTCTCTCCTCACTCCACTTTCTGATGACCCTGAAGTGGGGGAGGGCCTCCAAACCAGGGGATTCCTTACCCCCACCTGGGGATTGGTGACTGTAAAGGAAGTAGTCGGAGAAAGAAGAAAGTAGGTAAACATCTCCTGCAAGCCTCTCTCCCACCTCTGCAGAGGATAGGGAAAAGCAAGCAGGGCTGTTGTTGCTAACTTTCTCCTTTCAAAAATGGTAATGTCTAGTATTGGTGGTGAATCAATATAGCAATGAATTTCCAGGCTGCCCTCAGACCCTAAGCGGCTGTGACAGAAGTCCCTGGTCCAGGTGTCAAAAGGAAAAAGCCTAGACTGGACAGACTTCCAGGGAAGACAAGAGGAAAATTAAGCCAGTCTGTTTAATAAACCTCTGTTCAGTTTTCAGTTATTGGCAAGTGTTGGAGTCTCTCAGTCAAGGGTGTCCAGTTCAGGTAAACACTGGCCATATAGGCCATACAGTGGCACAATAGATTTCCTTAGTGGACAGAATTCTGAAAAAGATCAGGACCCCTACCTTTTGTGGTCTTTTAAAAAGTTACATTTGCCAGTTTAAATGCAGTGTTCAGAGATAACATAGGTGTGACAACAAAGGGAAAGAAGCTATAAACCTATTTTCCCTTTTTTTAATCTAGAAGGAGAACAGAGGAAATGTATTTCAGCAATAAGCAATTTATATTATGCAAGCCCAGGAGAGGATTCATAGCTCATGTGATTAATAAAGAATGCACAGGGTACAAGAAGGGAATAGTCTGCAGATGTTTCAGTAGTTATATGAGGATTAAGGATAGCTAACAGAGTGTGATTCTCCCAGAACCTATGTTAATTTTCTGTTGGCAACCAGTAAATAAATTTGTTTTTTTCCTGCTCCAGTGTTTACTCAGTGGCTTTGCAGGCAATTGACCCCTTTTTGTGTGTTACAAAGAAAATTGGTTGGCACTGATACATTTCTAATGCACAAAGCATCAGAAATACTGAAGTTATAAACTGAAGCTGTCCGTATGTCAGACTGAACGTGCACCAATTTGCTTACTAGCCAATACATATTTCAGAATTCCCTTTTTCCCCTTCCTTGTGCCCTCTTAAGAGTAAGTGTCCTCCCATTTTTTTTCCCTCACAACAATCCTGGATCAGTCTAGTGATCCATCTAGTCCAGCATCCTGTTTCACATAGTTGCGAATAATTTAAGAAACTCTCATCACCCTCTGTTAGTTTACAGTATCTGTACTAGAAGGAGTTCTCTTCCATAGGAATATCTCTTCCTGTAGTAAAAAATCAGGTAAGGGAGAAGGCTGTGCTAAACCTTTATTCCTAATGTGCTAGTTTTCTATAGGCATGGAATTTCTTGACGTGGAAAAGCATTCATAAATGTAGCACCCAGCCAGCAGTCTGAAATAGTGCAGTCTTTAACTCCACCTTGCCAGATCTGTGGGAATCATGGGTGGACCAGCTCAGCTACTACATCGAACTGCACAAGATGGAGGAAGTCGTGGACAAGAAGGTGCTCCTCCTGAGTTCGTTTGGGGTGGAGACCTTCCAGCTGGTGAAGCGACTCATTGCACCGACCACACTCACAGCTGCCACCTATGAGAACCTAATCAAGGATATGATGGACCATCTTGCAGTGTATCGCTAGGATGCCATTACGATATAACGCAATGACGTTAGATCAGACACGCATGGCCCTGTGAAGAGGCGACTGGGATGTCCCCAGGCGACTCCGCACAGGGCGTGAAACACCCCGCCAATCACCAGCAGTGGTGGGAAGTTTAACTGGCCAGGATTGGGCTGGCCAGCTAGGAAGGTTGTTCCGGGAGTTGTATATAAGCGGGACCCGGCCCGCATGTTCTCTCTCTTGTAACGTTCCTCCATTAAAGCATGTTGCCCTACCAACGTCTCCTGTCTCAGTACGTTACAGTGGCAACGAAGGTGGGATACTAGCCACGTCGGCTACATCGGAGACAGGGCAATCCACAGGCCACGATTGCCGCTGCCATCAGCATGGCTCACCAGAGCGGTACCACCAGCCACATCGAGACATTCAACCCCGCGAATCCCGAGGCCTGGGAGTCCTACTCGGAACGGGTTGAGTGCTACCTGAGGGCCAACTGGATCACAGAGGACAGCATGAAGAGGGATGTTCTCCTGAGCGTCTGCGGGGCGGCCACATTCGAGATCACTAAAGGTCTCTTGGCCCCCGCTCGACTCACGGAGAAGTCCTACGAGGAGGTCGTCAGGCTCCTCATGGGCCATTTCTTGCCCCAACCTTCTCGGGTGGCCCACCAGTTCCTCTTCCACAGGAGGGACCAAACCACAGGAGAATCGGCCGCCGACTACCTGGCAGCCCTACGCCAGATCGCAGGCAACTGCAACTTCCCTCACCTGGAGGAGACCCTGGCCGATCGGATCACGTGGGGCCTCCGCGACGAGAGGCTCCAACAGAGGCTCTTCGCGAAGGAAGAACTCACCCTTCAGAGCGCCTTCAGTGAAGCTGTGGCATTTGAGAGAACCTCGAGGACCTTCCCCAATGCGAGGGCTGATGCGGTCCACCACGAAGAGCTGGACCCCGACCGTCAGGACGAGGGAGAAGCATTCCAGCTGCGCCGCCCAGCAGGGCCAACCAACCGTGCGCCGCAACGACCCCGAGCGGCCGAACGACCCCCAGCGACGGAGAGACCACCGGCCACCAAGTGTGCCAGCTGCGGCAACCCCCACGACAGAAGGGACTGCCCGTACCAGACCTGGGACTGCCGGAGCTGCAGAAAGACCGGCCACATTGCAAGGGCTTGCCGAGCCAAGCCCAACCGCCGGAGGCCGACCACGCACCATGAGTCGGCGGAGTCCCACTCCACAGCCTCCACAACCCTACAGGTACTGAACTTGCCCCTCACTACCCCCGACAAGATTAAAATGGCGGTCCTCATCGAAGGAAACCCCTGCCAAATGGAGGTGGACTCAGGTTCCTCCATTTCTATTATAGCAGAGGAGACCCTGAGGAAACTGTGCCCCGGCCAGCGGCCTCAACTAAGGCCGGCAGACTTCATACTGCAGGACTTTCAGAAGAACCCGGTACAAATCGTGGGGTGGGCCCGGGTGCAAGTTGAGAGGGGGTCCTTCTACGGCCCGCTGGACATCCTGGTGGTAAAGCGCCAGCTTTCCACCTTGCTAGGACTGGTGTGGTTCAAACCCTTGGGGATCCGTTTGGAGGGGGTGGGGCAAACCCTAACACCCAGGGGGTTCGGGGAGATATGCCAAGAGTTCCCTGACGTGTTTGACGGTTCCCTGGGGAGCTACAAAGGGCCGGCCATCTCCCTACCGCTCGACCCGACGGTCAGGCCGATCCGGCTCAAGGCTAGACAGGTTCCGTTCGCCTTGAAACCAAAAATAGAGGCCGAACTAGACCGCCTCACTGCCCAAGGGGTCTTGGAACCGGTGGACTACGCCACCTGGGAGACCCCCATCGTAACCCCAATCAAGCCAAACGGGGAGGTGCGGATCTGTGCCGACTATAAGTGCACAATAAATAAGGCACTGCAAGACAACCCCTACCCCGTGCCGGTGGTGAGCCACGTCTTGGCAGCCCTAGCGGGGTCTAAGATCTTCGGGAAGCTGGATCTGGCACAGGCCTACCAACAGCTCCCGGTAGATGCTAAAACGGCGGAGGCCCAAACTATTATGACACACAGGGGGGCCTTCCGAGTGCGGAGGCTACAGTTCGGGGTTAGCATTGCTCCGGGGATTTTCCAAAGTATAATGGACGCTCTCCTTAAAGGGATCCTCAGAGTCCAACCGTTCTTCGATGATGTTTTAATCGCCGCCCCGGACCCCTAAGAATTCAGCAACCGCCTAAGAGAAGTGCTCCGCCGGTTCCAGGCAGCGGGGCTCAAGGTCAAGAGGGAAAAATGCTTGCTGGGGGTACCCCGGGTGGAGTTCCTGGGATTCGCCGTAGACGCAGAGGGAATCCACCCAACGGAGGAAAAGACCTGAGCCATCGTGCAAGCCCCGGCCCCCACCTGCAAAGCGGAGCTACAAAGCTTCTTGGGGGTGCTCAATTTTTACCATTTGTTCATCCCCCACAAGGCAGCCCTGGCAGAACCCCTACACCAGCTGCTGAACAAACAAGCCCCTTGGGTTTGGGGCAAACAACAAGCTGCCGCGTTTCGGGCGGTCAAGGACATCCTAGTGTCCAATGCGGTGCTCCACCATTTTGACGAGAGCCTCCCGGTCATCCTGGCTTGCGATGCGTCGCCATATGGGGTGGGCGCAGTCCTGGGGCACCAACTCCCAGACGGGAGGGAGGTACCGGTGGCATACTCCTCCCGTACACTCACACCGGCCGAGCGCAATTACGCGCAGATAGATAAGGAGGCTCTGGCAATCGTG
This sequence comes from Heteronotia binoei, assembly GCF_032191835.1. Lineage (NCBI taxonomy): Eukaryota > Metazoa > Chordata > Lepidosauria > Squamata > Gekkonidae > Heteronotia > Heteronotia binoei. The sequence goes on from NC_083224.1 coordinate 166,191,885, forward strand.
GCAGGGGTCCGCAAGTTCCATGACTATCTGTACGGGCGGAGGTTCACAATTGCCATGGACCACAAGCCGCTCTTAGGTCTGCTGGCCCCAGACCGCCAACCCCCCCAAATACTTTCACAGTGTGTGTTGAGGTGGAACCAATTCCTCAACTCTTACATGTACACACTAGTCCACTGGGCCGGCAAGGCTATGGGCCACATGGATGCGCTCAGCCGTTTGCCACTGCCCGACACAGAACCAGACCCAGCCCCCGCACACCTGGTCATGTTGGTCGAATCCCTCCCAGAGCAGCCCCTCCACACTGCAGTGGTTGCAAAGGCTACAGGGAAGAACAAAACACTGGCAAGGGTTCTAGACTGAGTGGTGAGGGGGTGGCCGGAAGGGAACATGGGGGAAGAGTTCAGGCCCTACAAAATAAGGAGAGAGGAGCTAGCAGCCCACAAAGAGTGCCTCTTATGGGGAAGCAGGGTGGTGGTCCCCCCCCCCCCGCTACAGAAGTGAGTTCTGGAGTCGCTTCACGAGACCCACCCTGGCATAGTCCGGATGAAGGCTTTAGCCAGGAGCTACGTCTGGTGGCCGGGGATGGATGAGGAGATCGAGAATTGGATGCGGAGGTGCAGCGTGTGTCAGGAGTCGCACCCTGAGCCACCTAGTGCCCTGATCACACGATGGGAAACCACTAAGAAGCCTTGGTCCAGGCTCCACTTAGACTTCGCGGGGCCCTTCCAGGGACAGATCTTCCTGATCATGGTGGACGCCTACACCAAATGGCTGGAGGTCATTCCAGTAGCGTCCACTTCATCAGCAGCCGCAATCCAGGCACTGCACCGGGCCCTTAGCACCCACGGTATTCCAGACACTATTGTCTCGGACAATGGGGCGGCCTTCACCTCTGGGGAATTTCAGGCATTCCTCCAGAGGTACCTGATTAAGCACATAAGGTCTGCCCCGTTCCACCCGGCCACCAACGGGCAGGCAGAGCGAATGGTCTGAACGACCAAGGAAGCCCTGGGCCGGATAGTGCAGGGCGACTGGGACCACAGACTAGCCGCCTTCCTGTTTGACAACAGGGTAACCCCCAACCCGGTCATGGGGGTAAGCCCGGCAGAGCTCCTCATGGGGCGCAAACTCATTACGACGCTCGACAGGTTAGACCCCGACCGAGCCTCTGACATCCGAGGGTCCCCGGAGATCCGGGAGGCAGCCCGGGGGTTCTTCGTGGGGGACCCCGTGTTCACCCGAAACTACGCCCAGGGACCCATGTGGGTGGCTGGTCGGGTGCGGTAGGTAATTGGGACCTGCCATTACGAGGTATCCACAGAGGGGGGCCAGACCCTTCGGTGGCACATCGACCAACTATGCCGCCGCACCTTACCGGAAGTGCCAACGGACGTGGAGGAGGCATTACCCAGTGGAGAGCCGGCTAGGGGTCTGCCGGAGACCACAGCGCCGGCACCGACCCCACACACTCGTGAACACTCAGGACCGGGAGAGCCCGAGCGCCCCCCTGAGATCGACCTCCAGCCCACAGCAGCATCGCTTCCCGGAGAGACTCCCGCCGCCGAAGCAGCGCCCGTTCCTCAAGCTGCCCCTAGACGATCCACCCGGGAGCGCTGGCCACTCGCCTACCTAAGGGACTATGTAGAGAGACTAGGGGTGGAGGGGTGTAGTGTATCACTAGGGTGCCATTACGATATAACGCAATGACGTTAGATCAGACACTCGCGGCCCTGTGCAGAGGCGACTGGGATGTCCCCAGGCGACTCCGCACAGGGCACGAAACACCCCGCCGATCACCAGCAGTGGCGGGAAGTTTAACTGGCCAGGATTGGGCTGGCCAGCTAGGAAGGTTGTTCCGGGAGTTGTATATAAGCGGGACCCGGCCCGCGTGTTCTCTCTCTTGTAACGTGCCTCCATTAAAGCATGTTGCCCTACCAACGTCTCCTGTCTCAGTACGTTACACATCTATCCCCACAACTTACCCACCTTGCACTCAGACATGCTTTCTGCACAAAGTAGGCCGAGTCCGCGGAGGATTACCTCTCTGAGCTCTGAGGTCTCACCCTGCAATGCGACTTCACAGGGAACCTGGAAGAGTTCCTACTCGGCCAATTTGCGGTGGGCATCTGGGAGGAGAAATTGTGCCGCAAGTTGCTGGCCGCTGAGGATAAAGACATTACCCTCACAAAGGCACTCTGACAGGCAACCGCCTTCGACAAAACTGGAGCACAGCCATGATCCCGGCCATGATGTGTTGCTACTGAGTGTGGAGAGGAGCACTGGAGCTCAATGTGTGGAGCATACAGTGTGGCTGAGCAATAGGCTGGTTCAACAGGATCCCACCTTCATCGCTAGTGTAATGTACTGGGTTCAGAGACATTCAACAGCAAACATTCTTTATTGGAGAGTACATCACAAAGACAACCTGGCAGGGCCGGGTCCCCGATTGTATACATTTCCTGGAACAACCCATGTCCCAGTCAGGTCCAATCCTGACCAGTTACATTTTCCACCACAGATCTTCATAGGCGGTTAGCATCTGTCCCTTACAGTCACATGACCCGTGGTTTCCCGCGGCTCACCTCAGCATGCACAGTCACACTGTGTTGTAAATTCAGGTACTGAAATGCAAGACACAACACGTTTATACCAGAGCTCAAGGATTCTTGAGTAGCTCCACCATCCATCACTTGATGATTATAGCACCAAGATACATTTGTCACGTGTGCCCATAACAGATATAATACCATGATATTACCATGCAAACCCCCAAAACCAATACTTTTCAATGGAGTCAGGTCACATGTTCACTGCAAGTCATCAAATGTACAATATACAGGTTTAGAGAAATCAAATGAGGTACGTATTTTAGTGTGAGCCAGCTTTTGAAAATAGATGCAAATTGTTTTCTAGAATAAATTTTATTCACCTCTTGCTGATCTATGCCCAGAGTTTGAAAACTTCCTCTAAACTTAATTCAGTTTTGCTTTATGAAAGGAAATGATAAAATAAGTAGAAGAAAGAAATCAGTCAGTACTTTCAGGGACAACTTGGCAGCCTTGAAGGACCTAAGCCTTGTACAATTTTTACAATGCAGGAATGTGCATAGTTAGCTAAACTAAAAGCAAAGGTGTGCAAAATCCCTCAAGTGGTTCCACTAATCATACTGAAATACTGCTTTTTCCCTTGAAAATCCCTGCTTCTCTGCTGGCTCCCACACCCTTTTAAACACAGTGCAATCCTGAATAGGGTGACAACCTTCTAAGCTCATAGACTGCAGTGAAGAGGGGGACTGGTGAAATTGTTCTATTTTTCCTGTTCCATCGGCTCAGCTCTGCTTCTTCCTCCTCACTACAGCCCTTCAACTGGTATGGCTATTTGGCCACATTTGTCCCAGATCCCAGCAATAATCATTTTGGGATACTTTGGGTCAAAAAGGGCTGCAAGGGTATAAGAAATGGAAGGAAATCTGCATATGCTCCAGTGGTGGCTGGTTAAATACAAGCCAAGCTTCTGCAGTGCTTCTGACAGCCATTAAAACAAGAACATTTTTTTCAAGTCCCGCTGAGCAAAATAGGAAAATTAAAGACTGCACTATTACAGACTGCTGGCTGGGAGCTACATTTATGAATGCTTTTCCACTTCAAGAAATTCCATGCCTGTAGAAAACTAGCACATTAGGAATAAAGGTTTAGCACAGCCTTCTCCCTTACCTGTTTCTTTACTACAAGAAGAGATATTCCTATGGAAGAGAACTCCTAGTACAGATACTGTAAACTAACAGAGGGTGATGAGAGTTTCTTAAGCTATTCAGACTGTGATAACACAAACTAAATAGTGTACTTTCAATGTACTCTCCAACTGGATTTTACTGTGTGAACTGGCAAAATCCAGTTGGAAAGTACATTGAAAGTGGATTGAAGAAGAAGAAGAAGACCGCAGCTTTATACCCCGCCCTTCTCTCTGAATCAGAGACTCAGAGAGGCTTACAATCTCCTATATCTTCTCCCCCCACAACAGACACCCTGCGTGTTAGGTGGGGCTGAGAGAGCTCTTGCAGCTGCTGCCCTTTCAAGGACAACTCCTGCAATAGCTAGGCCATTCCAGCAGCTGCAAGTGGAGGAGTGGGGAATCAAACCTGGTTCTCCCATATAAGAGCCTGCACACTTAACCACTACACCAAACTGGCTAATGAAAGTGCATTATTTAGTGTGCATGATAACAGTCACAGTTACTTAAATCATTATGTTGAGAGATTGTTGTTCCAGTGTTTCCCCAAACACTCCAGTATACTTTCTGTAAGTATTCTCTGACTCTTTTGGTTTCCAAAAGGCTGGTACACTCTTTCCAGTACCAAACACCAATACTTATCTAGAGCTTTTAACTGGTTTTTAAAGTCCCTAAAGGCAGTTTCTAACCACACCAGACCAGGGATCTCTGCACTCTTCAGAGCTAACTCCGTTTGTCTGAGTAGGAAAATTCTCCTCTCACTAGAAGATCTATCACCTGATGAAGTGTGCTTAAGAGGGTGCACGAAAGCTTACATAATGAATAAAAATTGGTTGGTCTTAAAGGTGTGCCTTGATTCCTGCTTTGTTCTACTGCTTCAGACCAACACGGCTGCCCACATGAATCTATCTTTATTTGGCCAGAATGGGCATCTTTGCCTGCTTCCCAAACTTCCTTGCCAACATTCCTCCTGTTCTCCATCTATATCAAACTGTTCTCAGCTAAGGCTAAAATCAGACTTAACTCAGCCAAGGCAGAAATCTAACTGACTCTCTCCTCAGCATGCTAACCAATCAGATTGTTTGGAGTAGCCTGTTACTCAAGGCTCTCTGTTTCTGTGAAGAATTATCCCTTCACAGTCCTTTAGCTGTTTGTAAAGCACTTCTAAGCTTTTGAAAACTGCAGTCTGTCACTGGGGGCTTCTACATGACTGCTAGAGGAGCTGTCCTGCATTCACTGTCATTTGATATCAGTTTGATTCATTTCTAGGCCTATGTTGAGATGCACACATGCACAAGATGGGGAACAAAATGTGAGCCCCTTGTGGGGTGAAGGTCCCTGGGAGCATCACTACCATTTCATTGTTTATAACAGAATGACTATAAGATTTCTGTAAGAAGAGGAAAACTGAACAACATGGTTGGATGGTGCAGTTAGAGCACATCTTTCTGCAAGTGAACCCATGCCTGAATACTTCAGTATTTAATTGCATTTTTGCATACATTCTTGATTCGTATCATGATCTCCAGAAGATTTAAATAAGTGAAGATTAAAAGGAGGGGGGGGGGTATCCAGTGCCTTAAATTCAATGCACTTTCCATTTACTGCATTAAGCGTCTAGATGGCTTTTGGGGTATAATGAGCAAGAGGGAATGAAGCAAAATCTCAATTGACTGCTTAGCAGCTGGCCACCTTGATCACCCAGCTCAAAAAATCACTAGCCCAAATCTGATGTACCCCTGAACACTTGGCTGTTCTATCTGAGTTCACAATGCTCAAAGAGATGAAATGAATTCATCCCAAGGGCAAACTACTGGAGCTTGTTTACAAACTTGATTGTCTGTCTTTGGGTAGGCATCCAATTGCAGTGAAGTCATTTTCCCTGGCTCCCGTTAACTTGTTAAATTGCCTGTTAGATTCATCAATTTCCCTTGTGCCATCGCACAGAATGAGAGGTCTTTTCCACCCTGAAGAGCGTGCTTTTGAAAGTTTTCTCAGTTTGAATTTTATGAAGCATTTGTCTCCCATGGGAGAGAAGTAGAATAGGATCCAATTTTTATGGATTTCAAAGCAAGCAACGATTCATTTATGTTTCAGTGTTATGGATTGAACTAAAAAAAACCTGACTCAGTTGACATTAAGGCCAGTTTAAAGAGGCTGCTAAATTTCATTTTATTTGGCAGCTGATCTACATGTCAGGCTAGGACAGGAATTATCTGACCCATACTGTGGATTCAATCGAATTGGGGAGATTCTGTGATGGTTCAAATTAGGGATGCTGCAACTCTCACCATGCATAGGGTTTTTTTAGGCTGAGCCTTAGATATGTCTGTCTTGCCATTGCTGGCATGCCATCATTAGAGGTGTGAAAAGTCTGTGAAGGAGATGGAGTCAGGAGTCATGGGTGGGAGAGATAATGGATAGGTGGTATTTTGTAAAGAGGTGGTGGACAATGTTATGTGGGCAAGATACAGGAGGATTGCTGAGGAGTCCAAACAGGGTTGGCCTTAGACTGTCTGGTACCCTAAACACGGCTAACTTCTGCCCTCCCCTATACTGATAACATCACTGAGTCACATGGGGGTTGCCCAATTTGTCACCCCCAGAAGGCAATCACCTCTAGGCAATCACCTAGTTTGCCTAGTGGCAGGACTGGCCCTGGGTCCAAAGTTATTTCTTGGGCCACACCTCATATGTAGCAATCACCTGTCTTTGTGACTAGTGTGCAGTGACTGAGCCAAGCTGATGATTGCAGAGCTGTCGGCATTTGTCGGCAATGAGGGTACTGGGGGGGGGGGCAAAATTCAGGTGGCACAAGCCATCTGGAGGGCCCCGGAGGCTGGCATAATGCTCATGGAATGCATGTTTTCAAAAATGAATGTAGAATCATAGAGTTGGAAGGGACTTCCAGGGTCATCCAGTCCAACCCCTTGCACAATGCAGGAAACTCACAAACACCTACCCCCATGTAGTTGTGACTGCAGCCACTAGGGGTGAAGGGAAGGCAGAGCACAGTAAAGAGCCCTATCTGACTCTGTGGCCGGGGCTTTCTGCAAAGTTTACCAGAAGGTTGAAGCAGGGCTTTTTTTGTAGCAGGAACTCCTTTGCATATTAGGCCACACACCCCTGATGTAGCTTACAGGGCTCTTAATACAGGGCCTACTATAAGCTCCAGGAGGATTGGCTACATCAGGGGGGCATGGCCTAATATGAAAATGAGTTCCTGCTACAAGCCCCCCCCCCTTAAGATAACCCTTTCTTCTCAGATCCTGCCAAACTAATCAGCCAAGACTACCCAGGACAGACTACAAATCAATGTCAGGATGCAGCCTTGTAACAAAGTCTATGGTTTCCTGTTTCCTTTCATTCCACCCAGCTCCTGCACTGCACAGCCAAATCTTGCAAAGGGCTAGCCTTTTTGGTGTGTGGTAGCAAAACTTTTCTGCTCCTTTGTCTTGCTCTCTTCCTTTCATGATCTGCCATCCATCTATCCCCATTTCTAATCTCCCACCCATTTTTTTAGTTTAGTGCCTCCTGACTGATCCTGGTTGGCAACTTAGAAAGTATTTAATAGTAGCATAGGTGGCAAATCTTTTTTAATATTATGAACAGAAAGGGGGAGTATATTTCCCCATAATCAAAGTAATAAAAATATGCCCCGCCACAACCTCAACATGCATGATTATAAATGTTAATCAGCCTCAGTTGTAACAAATGCGGATCAGAAGTAAAAAACGTATTTATTTATTTACTTTATTGATATCCTGCCTTTCTGAGTAAGGATGCACATTGTATACCAAGGGTGGCCAAACTTCCTTAATGTAAGAGCCACATAGAATAAATGTCAGATGTTTGAGAGAAGAAGGAAGGAAGGAAGGAAGGAAGGAAGGAAGGAAGGAAGGAAGGAAGGAAGGAAGGAAGGAAGGAAGGAAGGAAGGAAGGAAGGAAGGAAGGAAGGAAGGAAGGAAGGAAGGAAAATAGATGGGGAAGGAGGAGGGAGGGAGAGGTGGAAAGCAAGCAAGTGCATTCTCCAAGTTGCTGGCTTGATTGGCTTGGATAAGTGATTTATAGAGAGAAATGCCTTCTCCAAGCCAGTTAACAGGGTAGTGGGGGCTTCAAGAGCCGCACAATATGTGTGAAAGAGCTACATGTGGCTCCCAAGCCATAGTTTGGCCATGCTCTGTTGTATACCCTGCTGAACTTCTCTCCCTGCTGGGCTTTGGGTATTAGGTGGACTCAGGGCTCTGAGCTAGAGATGGGCATGAACTGTTCATGGTTTGCAAACCAAAGTTTGTAACAGATCTCCTGTCTACCATCACAGACTTCCACACATTTTTAAGTCAGTTCCTAGGGTTCATGCCAGTTCATAGCCAGAGCAGAAAGCAGGGTGTTAGCAGTCAGATCCCTCCTCTCACTGAGGGGCACTACTGTTGCTATTATATGCCTTCCGATTTTGGTCCAGAAGATGTGGATGCAAACAACTAATCAGAGCCAGTGTAGCCAATGACTGCTCACCATTTATGGTACATTGGTTCTGATAAGTTGTTTGCATCTCTGTCTTCTGGACCAAAATTGGAAGACATACAATGGCAACAGTACTCTGCATATATGACACAAGGCTAGACTCCAGGAGGCCTCATAAACATTCCTGTGCCTTGAATCAATTGTTACTATAAAACTCATTTTTGGTCCTACATTTACTTGTAAATTGTCTTAATATTGTATCATGAACCTATATGTACAAATATTGCTTGTCCGCTGAAGAAGGGCTGTTACAGCCAAAATGCATCAGATCACAATAGTTCCCACTTGTGTACATCATATACTTTTATTCTGTAATGAGGCTCCAATTGGGCCCATAAATGTTTTTAACCATTTTATAATAAATACATGCATTTTTGAGAATATTCAGGTTATATACATTGTAACTTTGTGGAGGCCCTATCAGAAGTCTTGTCATGTCTGCCTTACTGTCCTTCCAAATGTCGCTTTGGATAATTTTTGGTAGCCCAGCCAGCCTGACAGATGTTTCTTTTCCTCTGCACAGTAGAATAATTTGCCACAAGTTGTTTCAGCCCTTGGGGTGTGTGAGAGTTGTGAACACACTTCCCTTCCTTATCTGGTAAGGCTGGGATGCCTGCCAAGCTGTCATGGGGAGCCCCTGTCAGAAATCTATTGTCATGTCTGCCTTCTGTCCTTCGAACCTGTCTTTGTGGGGGACTGTGTGTATATGGGTGGTGTGTGTGTGTGTGTGTGCAAGCACTGATGGGATGCTTGCCTTGCTTCCACTGTCTGACTGTGGGTGGTCTGCCCTGTGAGTTTGGTGTCACTGGCTTGTCCCTGAGCCATTCCATAGACTCCTGTAACTGCAGCTGTGTTTTCCAGAGAGAACACTGGGCTGGGAGACTATTAAGTAGTAAGTTCAGTCAGCATAGTGATTCAGCATCTTTATTAAGTAACTACAAACTATGACCCAGCACTCAGAACACACAGCAATATATACAGTTGGGGCAGGGAAAATCACTCTGTGATTGCACCCTTTTTGGATCCTTCATTAGAATATGCACACTCATTGGCAGATCCTAGGATCCTCTGATAGTGCCTCCCAATTGGCCAGTTTGAATTATGCAGCCAATCAGGATGCAGATCTTTGGATCCTCTCAGTCTATTGTGTTGTGCCTCAAGATCAGGACACAACAGAGACCTTCTTTGGGGTTCTGCAACTGGGATCCCAGAAATGTAATCTGCCCTCAGCTTGGAGATTTTGTCGAGGTGCAGATGGCAGAGTGAGGTTCCCTATGTGTTTGGTTTGTGTAGCTTACAGGGTGTCCATTCTACACACTTTTGAACCTGTGCCTCACATTTCCCTTTTCCCTGCTTGACCTTAGTTACTTTCCTAGCTTGATCTTAGTCCTGTTCAGTTTGCAGTGCTACAATGACATTGGCTCTGATGGATACATTGCACTCCCAAGTTAATTTGGGAGATTTTAGTCAATTAAACAAGACGGAAAAAACTAGCGTGGGGTCAATGTATTGGTACATATGTATACCAAAGTCGGTATTTCTCAGGAGCCCTTAAGTCAATGATGAGATTGTGGATTAAGTGAATTATTTTTATTAAGGAAAACTCAAGCATACAAGGTAAAAAAAACCCACACACATTCAACACACAATTCAGAACTAGGAAAATTTAGCTAGAAAGGGATAGGGGTGTTTGTATTAGCAGGTGTATCATTGGTGGGTAATACATTATCTGTCCAGCAGGAAGCAAAGATCTGGCAGCGAAGAGGGGGGAGGGGAACCACGAGATGATCAGCATTACATGGACAAGGACCTAAACTGATCAGGAGTCAGGGTGGCTATTCCAACAAGGTAGCAGTCAGGAAAGAGTCACACCTAAATGGCAGTGGAGTCTGCCTTAAATAGCCAATGTTATGACCTGAGGCAGGTTCCTGTGATGGGCTATCCTAGCAGGTTAATGGTTCCCAGGAAATTTAACAATAAAACTTAGAGAACGATTAATGTTTCTCTGATTAGAAACATACACTAAATAAAAAAACTGGGATGGATAGTTTAGGGTCTAATGCTTTATGATGGTGACACCTTCTGGGGAATATGGGGGAGACAAAGGGGTCAGAAAAAGGGAAAATGGGCAACAGGATCTGGCTGATGATGATGAGATTAGTCCAACAATGTACTAGTCAGAACTGAATGAACAATGTACTATTGACAAAAGTGTGGTTACAGGATGGGAGCAGGAAGATTGTTTTGTTGGTGAGTACTTGGGGTGGTTGCAACACATCAATTCTTTTGTCTGTAACTGGGCAGCTGACATCTGCATAACCAAAGTTGAGATGAAAATACTGGAATGCAGTATGTGATGGAAATGCAGTCTCTTCATGACTGCTTGCAGGAAGTTGAATCCCACCCAGTGACAGACTGTCAAGATCTAGGTCCAGTCTGAGCTGAATTCCTAGGTCAGAGTTAAAGTTCAGTTCAAAGCTCAGTCACCAAGAGAGCAGAGTCCAGTTCAGAGTGGTAAACAGAAAGTGAGGTCCTACAGTCTGAGGTCATTCAGGCACAAGTCCAAGGTACATCATTGGTGAGCAGGTTCAAGGGTCATAGTCCAGAGTCAGGTAGTTGATGAGTCTCAGGAGAGACTGGTGAAATGGTTGTTGCATCAGCAATAGTGTGAAGTGTTGTGAATGGCTAAGTCCTACTGGGAAGCAAGGGCTGGTGCTCAGCAGAGTAGTCCAAAATCAGAGATTACAAAGAGAGTGCAACATAAAGTTGAATCCAATGTCAGGAGTTCCAGACAGCAGGTTAATGAAGTCCAGGGTCAGGGATTCCAAAAAAGCTGGTGCCCAGATCCAGTTCAGGGTCTGAGGTTCCAGAGATCAGGTGTCAGCAAGGTTGGTGGCTCAGTGGCAAGCATACTTGTTGCACCCACAAACAGCTGCTTTTCTCAGCTAGTTTTATAGCTAGGTCTTACTGAGCCATGCTTATAGTGACTTATAGTGAGTTACTTGGCACTCATCCAACAACTACTCATTAGTATCATCAGTTAACAGCTGGCAATGGGCCAAGAGACATGTGCTCTATTTCCTTGCATGCAACTCTGCATGCCACTGATGTTGCCAGCTCTGCATGGGTGTGGGGGAGCCCGGTGGCTGGGAATTGCCTCTGTAGGCTTTTTACTGATTCAGATCTACAGGATGTTGGCTCAGCCTCAGCTGTGGGCTGTGAGTTATGGTCAGTTGGAAACTCAATTGCCTGTTGCTCCTCTGCTCACTCAGAGCTGGCTACAGGTGGCTTCTCTTCCCCCAAGGAGTCCTCACTTTCACTGGTTATAGGCTGACTTATGATATGTTGCTTCCATGTCTGACTTGTCTGCCATTTCCCCTTTTATGCTAGGCTCACATCTGAGACTCATTGGGCTTGTGAGTGAGCTGTCAGCCTGGATCGTTAGTCCCAGGTGATCCGCCTGAACTGTCAGACCCAAGTGTCATTGGGTGGCTAGGCGTGCTCTGCCTCCTTTTGAGGAGTTTCAACTGTGCCATATGGTGCTCAACAGCTCTGGGGATCAGGGTGATGATGCCACCTGTGATGTCCTATCTGGATCTTGGGTTGTCAAGGTGCCACCTTCAGGGGGTAAGCCCTAGGCAGACCTGATGCTCATGGGATCAGAGGGCACACTATCAGCATCCAACTCTGCATCGGGCCTCCCTCTGCTCTTTCTATGTTGTTGATAGCACTGTAAGTCCCATCAAGACCGGCTGGCTCCGGCTGACCCATGACACAGTCTGCCTATGTTTATTGTGCAAAAACACTGCTTCCCTATGGCTTCCTCCCTTTCCCATCTGCCTCTCCTCCTTCCTCTGCCATCTGCTGCATTCCTTATTTTTTAAAATTTACATTTCACAGTAAGTGACTTACATATGGGAAGTCTTTCTGCTTCCTACAGCTGCCTGACTCAGAGTTCCTTAGTGATGAAAGCTGGTGAACTTTCCAGATTTAGAACAATTGATACATGTACATTCTTGATGTGTATCATGGGAATTATAGTTAGGTGAAAGGAAAAGGCCTAGCATTCTCCAAAGAACTGCATTATTATCTTGCCTCAGTATAGTAATGCCCAGGCGTAAAACTACTCAATATGACATCCAATTTGTCCTTGGCATAACACCTCTAAACAAGTTCAGTGAAGGGCTTAACTTGAATGTACATGATTAGTTCAATAATTCAATCATAGTGAACAGATTTCGGCCCCGCACAGGCCGCACCGCAAAGCGGCTGCGCGCCACGGGGCCGCTTTTTGCCTCCCTGGAAGGAGGAGAGGCTGCCTATGAGCTTCCCATTCATCCAGGAGTTGCAGGCGGGTGGAGTGTTGGGGCTATTTGTAGCCTCGACCCCGCCCTCCCAGCTCAGGCTCATTGCCGCTCTCGGCCCACCCACCCACCCTGTGTAGTACAGGTTTAACCGGTTGTCTTATTAGGGGCCAGGTAGGAATTTTTTCATCTCACCTGATTGGCCTGTGGTGGGTGTTTTTTCGCCTACCTTGTACTACCGACAGTGGTGTGGATATTAAGTAAATTGGGGGTTTAATTTTGGTCACTTGGCAGAAGGTGCAAGGGGGTTATACCTTGCAGGTGAGCACCCAGGCAGCTGCACCTGTTCGTGCAGTCGATACGCAGGAGCGGCAGATGGGCTTTATGGCTCAATGCTGTATAATGCGGATCGTATTCATGCCTCCTCCTAAATTCACCTCCTTCTGGGTATCGGGGCAGAAGTTTAGGGGAGGGTTTGGCCTGGCCGGCCTGGCATTAGCCAGAATCTTATGGCTCGTGCTGGGGCAGGGTGACTCGCCCTTCGTGGGACTTGGCGGGGTCTGAGGAAGACCCCAGGGCTTGTCCCACCACAGGTTGCCCTTGCCGTGTTAGTTGTGTTAATTAAATAAAGTGGCCCGTTTCCCAATATTTTGTGTCAGCCTCTTTATTCCGACTAGGGGGGCAATTATTTACTTCATTTACGTATATTCCACCATTCTCTCCATTGGGGACCTGAAGCAGTTTACCTCATTCTCCTGAGCTCCATTTTGATTTGTTTGTAGGTCACATTTTTTTGTTCCTTGCGGTATCCTTGCTTGTCATGGGACCACCCACCACCTTAGACACCTTCCAGCTGGACTAGAAGGGAACAGGCAGAAGAACTCATCCTCCTATTTTAAAAGATTGCAAACCACTGCCATGATATTTGCTGTTCTTGCGGTCTGCAGAGCAACTTTTTCTTCTTTGTAGCATTCCATTATCACATGCAACATCACAAGACACTAAGATGAAAGGATACAAAGTTTCAGTAGTACACATTAAAAAACAGAGACAGATTAATTATAATCTTTTTTGATTTACAGGTCACTAGTTCAAAATGCTCCAGGACATTTACCAAATTTAGGATGAGAGCTGGCAAATGTAAATAGATGGCTCTTTTTTAAAATTTTTAAATTCCCATTGGCTAATTTGTAATTTGACAGAACTAGACAGCTTCAACCTTTCAAGTCCCATTAAAGTCAACAGGATCCATCTGACTAATACCCTCTGCAGAGCTTTCCAATGGAACATAAATTGTTCTGAATTGTTGCCATCCTTGTGTTTTCATCTTGAAATCTGGGAGGGGTGGGGAGAATTCACTCACAATAATTGTTGAGTACCTCTAAGTAAGTTGGAAGACCCTTCCTTCATTCTAACATTGTCACACTCATTGAAGGAAGTCCTCTTATCTTCTGCTCATTCTACTTTGGTCTTTACTCTCTATGTGATTCCTATGACATTTAGATTTTAGAGCAATCTGGGAAAAATGCATATTAACTCCCCAAGAGATTGTACAAACACACCCTACAGCAATGACTCAGAAAGCAGCTGCCCATTGTGATGCATGTCTTTGCAGAAAGAGTTGGTGTTCCATCTTCCAGCTGCTCATAGTCCTGTAGGTGGGGAAATGAGACCCGCCTGTCCTCCTCCTGCATTCTGTCGCCACAAGGCAACAGATGTGCACATATTTTTGGGAGGGAAGAAGAAGAAGCATTCTGCATCTGTGGGTCCTGCACATTGATGTGACATGAGCTTGTAAGGATTATAAGAAGCAATAACTTGTGGGGTCACAGAACAAGAAAGCACTACATGGTTAGAGATGTTCAGTCAGAACTTTACTGATCAAGATCTAACGTGAGTGATTCTAATTCATGCGCAAAACAAATGTTTCACATATTCATAAACTTTTTAAAAAAAAACATTCAGGATTCCTGGAAAGCTTTTTAGGTGAACAGTAATTTGAAACCTTGCTGTTGGGTTTTGTTTGCCTGTGGAGTAGAGGGGCAGTGAATGACTCATCTATGCATGTAATGGAGATGTGATCCAACCAGAACACTTCCCACCAAATAAGATTGCCCCAGCTGAAATTTCTGTGCAAAACATTTCAATTCCCTGCCAATCATTATATCATCTCACTAGCTTTGGCAGAACTTTTTGGCTTCAATCAGTCCATCTAATATTGACTTTTAATTTCCATACTATCAGCATAATGCACAAATTATTAAACATAGATCATATACCCCCAATATGCTTTTGAAGTACATGAGGGATTATGTGTCGTGGTGAGAGACTTTGAAATGTGTTGCTCCTGTTCTACTTCACATGTAAGAAAGTGGTTCCAGGGATGAATCATAGACAAATCTGACAAAGTTGCTAGATTCTGTCCCTGGTAGCTATAGTTTTGTTTTGGGGGGTTTTTCACCTCTGCCTCTGTGGTTGTTGAGCTGGTAGTCTCCAGGATGCTGAAAGTAAATTTGTGTGTGCCAGCGATGTGTACTCATGTTTAATAAATCTGAGCATTCAAAGACCAGCTGTACAGCTCTCTCAGTGGCAAGTCTCCATATTTGCATTCATTTTGCTTGGCAGCTCATCAGAGCCTGAGTATAGCAAAACTGTCAGAGCAAGATATAAAGCATATTTATTTTGTTTAGCATTTGATGGGACTGGAAGGGAAAGGTTGTCCCATTAAAATGTACTTTTGATGGTTTTCTTCAGACTCACTGATGCTTAACTCCTAAGACTGACCTACCAGTTTTGTAGCATTTGGGCAGCAGGGGGGGGGGATTGGACACCACACCACACAATTCAGATCTAGCATCTTTTCATTTGAAAGGTTTTTTTTTTAAAAAAAAAGCGTACTTTTTTTTTAAATTCTGATAAGCAAAAGATAGGACCAGGTGCAGTAAATTCATGTGAAGTCAGTGGATGCCAAGAGATCACCCTATGATGGAATGAAGAGGTCAGAGGGAGAACCAAAGATAGTATACTGGACCCAGAGGAACAATATTTGCAGCACATGACCCAATATCGTGCAGATGTATAGTCATCAATTGAAAAGTAATAAGAATAAAATTAGAGTTTGGTAGCATCTTAAAGACCATTCATTCCCCTCAGTGTATAATCTTTTGTGAGTCAAATCTCACTTTGCAAATAACTGGAAAACTATTATTTTGTCTATCTCATACTTTTTCATGCTGTATATGTGGTTTTCCCTACCTCATTTTATCCTTACAACAACCCTGTGAGTTAGATGAGTCTGAGAGAGAGGCATTAGCCAACAACCATGCAGTGAATTCCAGAGTAGAAGGGGAATATGAACCTGGGTCTTCCACATATTTGACTGAAATGCTAGCCACTATAACACATTGGTTCTCCTATTATTACAATTCAACAAAAGAATGCCATGACCAAGTGCTACTGAATGCATGATGAGTTATTCAGTATCATGACTGAAGCCCAAGCTAGCCAAGATGTGTAGTTTCATGTGTCTTTCCCTCACTTTAAAAACAAAACCCTTTATATATGTTGTATGTGATTCTTCCATTGCAAAATAGAACATAGAGTTCAACTCTATGTATATTTATGCATATGAGACCCTCCCTGGCCCCTAACCAGGGCCACCACTTTCTGCCAAGTTTGTCAAAGAGGATGTAGTTCAACCCAGCCTCAGAAATGGAGAAGGAGAGGGGTTCCACCACCCTGAGTCCTCCTCCTAACCCCTAGTTTGCCCACACTGACCTTCTATCTTCTTCATTTCTTAGGCCCCAGCCTCTTTTTCATCCCTGAATGGACGAGGAAGCTGCCCTTTTATTCCCCCTTGGCTAGGGTTGCCAAGTCCAATTCAAGAAATATCTGGGGACTTCGGGGGTGGAGTCAAGAGACTTTGGGGGTGGAGCCAGGAGACATTAGGGGTGGAGCCAAGATCAAGGCTGTGACAAGCATAATTGAACTCCAAAGGGAGTTCTGGCCATCACATTGAAAGGGACCATGCACCTTTGAAATGCCTTCCTTCCATAGGAAATAATGAAGGATAGGGGCACCTTCTTTTGGGGCTCATAGACGTGGGGGGGTATTTTAAATGTGGGGGGTATTTTGGGGAGAGGCACTAGATACTATACTGAAAATTTGGTGCCTCTACCCCAAAAAACAGCCCCCCCCCCAGAGCCCCAGATACCCACAGATCAATTCTCCATGATTTTCTATGGGAATAAATCTCCATAGGGAATAATAGCGTTCCCAGCAGACATTTCCCTCTCCTCCCCCCACTTTCTGAGGACCTTGAAGTGGGGGGAGGGCCTCCAAATCAGGGGATCACCTGCCCCCGCCTGGGGATTGGCAACCCTACCCTTGGCCCTCCTCCCCCCCAGCAGAAACCAGACATCTTTCTTCTGCCTTCCCCTGCCCTGAGGTGATAAAAGGGGATAGCTTGCCCTTACCCAGTTTACAATCATTTCCCCTGCCTACCCAGTCCTTGGAGGCATCAAGGTTAGTAGGTGTGCACCTTCACTTCTATCTCCTGTCTGATCATGCTTGCCATAGCCACCACTCCCAAGTCTTCCAAGGTTATCCCAACAGCCACCAGGCAGGCTTGGCTTTGGGTTCCTGAGGCTCCTCTAGGGTTTTCCTGGTTTCCTCCCTGTTTCCAGCCAGCCAGCCATGACTGCTTTCAGTCATGCCTAGGTGGAGAGTCTCCCTAGCCAGCAAGGCCTCATCATTAGTGTGCACTGAACTGGGTTGTCTGCCCAGGTATCAGCATTCCTTGCAGCTATACTTCTCTCTCCTCCACTCTAGTCTGTATGGTCAGACTGAAGTCATGTGTGAGCTTCACCCACATTCCCAGCTGTCTGCCAGGAGGGTGGATCCTACCCATAGCCAGTTGCCAATTGTTCCCAGATTTTGGGATAAGTCAAGCTTGTCTTCTGAGCCCTGACAACTCAGATTTAAATCCCATTGATTTTAATGGGATATATTTCCTAAATGTGCATAGGATGGCAACCTTAGTCTGCATTTATACCTCCTTGAGTATTGTAATATCATTATACTATAGCAGTGGACCACCACTGTGGTGCTCATAGATACCATGATGTCTGCCAATGGGCCTCCTGATGCCCATTTGCTTTTTTTATACCCCCCCCCCTCCAAAACAAAGAGAGCCAGCCATGTGGGATCGTTGGTTTGCCAGCTCCTAACATATTGTGTTTGACCCCAACAGTTCACTGAGCTTACCTGCCATTGCAGTCATTTTGTGGTAATACCTACAAGTTCTCAGAATTCCTGAAATGTCCACTAGCTAAATAATATTGGAGGACAGGGTGCTATATCAATCACTTATTAATTTCTTCAGGCATTTCTATTCTGTATTTCTTCCCATGGACCCAAACTGGAGTACAGAAATATCCAGACTAAATTAAACAAGAGGACTAAAATAATTCACATAGGTGAAATAACCAAGGGTCGTTTTGTAGAAAAATAGGTGGTGGAGCTCATCCAGGATTGTTATGCAGCTGCACCTATTATTCAATTGACAAGGTGGGAAGGAGGAGGTGGAACTCTCAGGTTCAGGAGCTGTGCTCCTGTGAGCTCCCACTGAATCCGAGGCCTGGAAATAACCAACAGCAAATGGATTATCTTGTAACATGCAAATCTAATATGGCTCCAAATAGTGAAATTTACCCAGCCATGGGCGACAGTCCTCGCTCGCATGCAGAGCCTCCACGAGCCCGGAACCTGTGGAGACCTGGAAACAAGAGCAGTTAGCTCCAGTGGAGAGACCTCGCTCTCCCCTGTGCAAGTCAAAGATACTGTCAAAGCTACGGTACACCCATCACCAACATGCCTGCCTGTCTCTTGCTCTAAGTCTGTATAGCAGGGAGCTCGCCGGCAGAGCTTCCCGCCATGCACTCCTCTTCCTAACAACTGAGTTGTACGAGGCAGAGTGGAAGTATTTCTAGGAGGGGGCCACGATTGGCCACAGGGGAGGGGGCTCACCAGGCCGAGGAGTGAGGGAATTGGTGAGGCAATCACACCGCTCCCTAAGGGGTTTGTGAGCTTCCTCAGCAGTGGAGGCGACCTTTGTTTTTGGCTTCAATGAGTACCTATGGGACATGCCTCTCGGGGGAGCGTGTCATGGCCCAAACTACTCAGGGAGCTGCCTAAGCCTGGCCACACCCCCAACTCCACCCCCTCCTGCATTTGAGCACTGTGCTCTGCCTCACTTCCACCAACGCCCGGGCGCAGCCCTCAGGCACTGCTGTTCTTGGGCGGAGTGGCACTCTGGCAGCCCCCCACGCACATAACTCCTCTCCACTGTGGTGCCACCAGTCATACGTGGTTGCAAATCCTTCCTGCGCCCACGTAGCAGATTGTCTGCTCCCAAAAGACTTCCCCCCCTTTGGATTGTGCTCTTCAGCTGTAGCAATGAATAGTGACATGGGTTAAATGAGTAAAGAAAGTTTTCTCTCAAAATCATCTCAAACACTATTTAATTTGCTATCAAACCCTGATTCCTACAGGATTGTCTACATAAGGAAGCCAGGTGTGGAAATTATAGATAAGATGTGGGGAAAGATACATCCCTTTATCTTTTAAGAGACAGAGAATTTTAATATGTACCTTCCTAAGGGAACTTTGAAATGAAGTAATATATAAATGGTATATGATGCCAACAAGATTAAACAGAGTATTTAGAGCTAATTCATGAAACTGTTGGGAATGCAACACACCTCGTACAGACTTTAATCATGTCTAGTAATCATTTGCCCACAAATTCAGATGCCTTGTTCACATTATATGACATGGCTAAGATGAAAATCAGATACTTTAATGATGGTTCTGGATTATGTGAGATCAAATCTTTTGGTAACTTTATTTAAGAAATTAAGCACTGGGGGATGGAGAAAGAGTCCTGCAAATTTGGGTATTTCCAAAACAATATAAATTTTAGGGTTTTCTGCAGTGCTACTTATTACATTAAAAAAAACCCAACTCCACAAGAATGTCCCTGAACAAAAAAATGTAAGTAATTCTGTGTATTTCTGATCTGTGGGAATGAATTCCTGTTTGTTTTGCTTCGGAATCATGAATACTGAGCTGTACACAAAATGGGGATTCATTACCACAGTGAGAGAGAAATTATCTTCTTAAAGGATCTAATTTGGCTTGAACAAAGAGCCCTTTCTGAAGTCTGTTTCCGGGAGAAACATCAGCAACAAACAACTGAACAATAGAGGCATTTTTAAAAATCATTTACAACTTTCATTGTGTATCTTTTCCTTCCCATGTTTTGGCCTGATGCCACCAAAAACATTTGGGATAGAAACAGTAACACATTGCTTAGGGACACCCCCCCCCCAAAAAAAAAAAAACCACACGAGTGAGACCACAATGGAATAAACTATAGATCAGACATGAGGTAAAATTCTGTGATATGATTTCAAGCAAGTTGGATCTAGTTTCCCCAGGCTCAACTCTCTGACAACATAGCAGCTGCAAGGAACTGCATTTTAGAAATCCATACCATAGGGTAGACTTGCCAAACTCCAAATGGAGCCTTGAGATCTCCTAGGATTACAATTTATCTCAAAACTACAGAGATTAGTTCTTCTGAAGGAAGTGGCCATTTTGGAAAGTAGACTGTATGGCATCACATCCCTGCTGAGTTCCCACAACTCTGAACACTCCACCCCACCAGACACTTTCCTCAAATCTACTGGAATTTCCCAACGCAGAATTGACAACCTTACCACAAGGGCCTGATTTTGCTTGGATCAAATGATACACACAAAGTCACAGAGCTGGATCAGATGATATGGCTGCTAACTGCACCTCTTCTGCGTGATGTGATCTCTCACTATTACAGTTGATCTTCAGATGACTGAGATCAATTCCCCAGGAGCAGATGGCTGCTTTCAAGTGTGGACTCCTCTATGCAGGGCCGTCCCTGCCGCTAGGCAAACTAGGTGATTGCCTAGGGTGCCAGCCTTCTGGGGGCAATGAACTGGGTGCCCTCCATGTGACTCAATGATGTTATCAGTGCTGAGGGGCACCAGAAGTTAGCGTTACCTAGGGTGCCATACAATCAAGGGCTGGCCCTGTCTCTATGGCATTGCACCCTGCTGAATCCCCTCCTCTCCCCAAATCCCACTGTCCCTAGGCTCTATCCCCCAAATTTCCAGATATTATCCAATGCAGATCTGGCAACCCTAACTGATACTGGCCATCTATGCAAAGGCATAACATTTTCATTAAAAATTGCTCCCTACCTTTCATGCTTTGCAGAAAGTCAACATAGAGGGAAATGATGTGGTAGTTAGCAGTTTTGACATCCTGTCAGGAAGCACTACAAATGGACAGAATTGTAGCTACATGCTTTATCGTGGAAAACAGCAAATAAATCAGTATTATTCACTGGCAAGTGATATATAATGGGCAAATTAATATGCTCAAACTTCTGTAACAACTGGGAAAGTAATTTATGTTGAACCTAATAAATTAGAATATGGGGAAGAGGAAGGTAGTCTCAGTTCACACTAATCCACAACCCATTCTGACAATATCTTGCTGGTTACGACTAAAGAGTAAATCTTATCCTGTCTGTTGCATTTCAATGTAAACTCTTGCAGTCTTTCCTGAAGTTCTGATAGTTGAGATGCATTGTAAGAACAATTCAGTTGTTCATCCACAAGTGAAGCAATGCTTGTTCAGGATGTTGAGGATAAATAAAACCTCCACACTGAGTTTGTAAATGCTTTTCTGTCCCCTAGATGAGGACAAACAGGAAGGGAGAGTCAAATGCTCCCAAGCCTCACCAAGTAACAACCATCAAAACTTTGGAAATGCTAATAGCCAGACATAATTAAATCCTAATGGCCAGACACAATTAAACGGTCAACTATCACCTTAACTTGGAATGTGACACCTAGAAGGGACACCGAAATTTGGGGGTATGAGGGGCTAGACTGCATTTTCCTGAAGATTTTGTTTAAAAAAAAGATTAATTGACCCACAAGATATGGGCAAACAGTGATAGTGAAATATCTTGACATGGAGGGAGGGGGTCCATTTTACAAAGTCCTTTCTGGAGAAATGAGTTCTCATATCTGAACTCCAACAGTCACCATTGTCACATGAAACAGACAAAGGCTTGCTGCCTGAAGAAAGACTCAGAGGTAATGGATGCTTTCAGAATGCTGCAACTCCTAAGTTTAAAGAACCTGCCTTAGAATAAGATCCTGTAGGGCATGTACAGAGTGAGGGACAGGGGAATTCCATGTTTTCACCTTTCTTTTGTATTCCTTGCACAATCCATTGTTGTGCTGAGAGTATGTGCATGAGATTCAAACTTAAATAAATTCTTTAGTATTTTGAATGCTGGTAGTTATTCTCCAGACCACATGGACCTCCACTGGTTGAACATGCTATTCAAAACAGGTATCAGGAAAAGAAGGTGATCAGTTGACAAATCACTATTTCTCCAGAAATGTATTTAGTTCTCATGGGCCTTTTTATTCCAAGTAAATGCCATTAAATGTCCAGGTAAATGCTGTTCACCACTTTGGGGTAAGGCAACAATTTTTCTTTAGACCAGTTTGGTCAAGGATCCTAGAGGTTTTTTTGCTATCTTCTGGGTATGGAGCAGAAAAATACAACAGATGCTATGATCAGCAAAGGACAGAAGAGTCTCCCTCACTTCTACAGGCATATACTGCATACCCTGCAGTCAGCACCAGCACAAGGGTGCATGGTGTCCCAGGCAGGTGCCCCCACCGCCGCCTCCTGCCACCCTCCCCTGCTGTGCTGCAACACATTGCTCCATCACACCCCCCTGAGGGTGCCCCTCCTTCTCATCACCTCCCCCCCATGCGATCAGAGTGCATCATGCCTGCGCCATGCCAGCCACGCTGTGGTGTGTATCTTATCTTTAGAAGAATATGCTGGAGGCTTCTCCCCCCTCCTTTCCAGAGCCTGAAGGGAGGGGGAGTCAAACCTTCTTCAGTGCAACCTTCGAAAGATAAGATGCATGCTGCATCATGGCTGGCAGGGCACGGCTCTGATTGTGCTGGGGGGGAGGTGAAGGGAAGGGAACGGAATGGAGAGAGGAGGGCGGTGGTGGCAGCGGGCAGGCGGGTGGAGGAGGCAGGCAGACTAGGTGGGGCACCGGGAGGAGGGGAGCCCAATTTGGCACCCCCATCTTTCCAGTGCCCTAGTTTGCCTATTGGGTGAGCCAGCCCTGCCTGTAGCTATAAACAGGTTTACATTGGGACCACATAATGTAGCATCCAGACAAGAATAAAAGAACATGAAAGACACTGCAGACTAGATCAACCTGAAAAATTAGCAGTGGCTAAACACAGACAGGACATAGTATCTTATTCCAAGACACTGTAATGCTGGACAACACATCCATGTCAGATTACACAGGGAAGCCATTGAAATCCACAAAAATAAACATAATTTCAACAGGAGAGTTTAAAAATGAATAGGGCAAGGTTTCCAGTCCTGAAAAACACAAAATGCTCTACAGTTTACAACAGCACTACAGATCAGTTTAGAATTCCAATAGCCATTTCATATGCAAAGAACCTCCTCAGGAAATCTCCACAAACAAAAGAACCTCCTCAGGAAAGCTTCTCCATTAACATATCACAGCCTGGGAAATTCCTACACAATAATGACTCAGCCCTACCCCACCTTCCTGAGTGGATATAAATTCTTACTATTTATTTTTTCTTTCCTCTCACTTTGACACAGAGAGAACTCTTATCTTTCTGTGTTATACCTCTGAGGATGCCAGTTGCAGCTGCTGATGAAAAGTCAGGCACTACTATGCCAAGACCACGGCCATACAGCCTGGAAAATCTACAACAACTAATAATTCTCTGTTATAGCCCCGTGCCTTTGGAATCAACTTCCGGAGGAAGTACGGGCCCTGCAGAATTTGGACCAATTCCGCAGGGCCTGTAAGACCATCCTTTTCAAGCAGGCTTTTGTAGACGTTGATAGGATGGCTGTTTAATCCACCAATAATTTATCTAGTGACCCCTGCCATAATATAAGTGTACAGAATAACATCAGGAAGATCACCGCCGTTTAAATTATGGAATGACCCAGACATTCGAACTGGTTTTAGATTGTTTTAAATTAATGTATAATTTCAATGTTGTTTTAAATCACCTTATATTGTATATTGTATATTCTATATTGTATAATTTTATTGAACTGTTGTTAGCCGCCCTGAGCCTGCCTAGGCGGGGAGGGCGGGATATAAATAAAATTTATTATTATTATTATTATTATTATTATTATTATTATTATTATTATTATTATTATTATATAATCAATAGTTCATCAATAAGTTCTTGATAAGCTGAATTTTCACAAACAACATACCACACAGTAAAACTGTTTCTGGGCTGAACCACTGCAAGTAGGATAATCACATATCTAAATGCTTCCCTGGTGTTTGGGAGGTTAGTATATCACACAATGTATTGCCATGGTTCGGTTTCCCAAATCTGGGTGCCCTAATATCTCAAATGGAAGACCTCCCCATTGCTATCTAGATTTGCATTTGTATCCTTGTGAACATTTAAATAATGCAATCCCCTCTTGTATTCTGAACAGGAACAGTGTTGCCTTGTGATCTGGTAGCAAATCTATCAAAAATACTTGAAATTCCACTCCAGTCATTGGCTGCAGTTTTTACAAGGCACTAACTCATGTCAGATACCAGCTGAAATGATCACAAAATGAGCTGTTGCTCATCAAGCAGACAATTCATTTCTTTTGGAAAACAAAGCCATTTGCAAAAATTATCACTTTGGGAGAAGCATGCAGAAAACCATTGCTTGGTTTTATATTCTAATCATATTTGTTTCCATCACCAATGCTGTCACTGCAAGGCTGAAGGCTTGGTGTCTTTCCAATTATATGTAGGAAACGCTCTTTGCAGTTTGGGCTTTATTATGAGCATAGAAAGGCCAATGGCATAAGGATCACAAGCAGCACAGAAAGCAGAGGTTTTTCAGCACCCTTCGATTAACAGTAGAGCTGCCAAGTTTACCAGGTTAGTGGGTGACCTTCCACCAGAACCCCTCTCCACCATATGGTGGGCCCTTGGGGGGGGGGGATGGAGGATCACTGTCACTGCTAGCATGATGACATAACCATAGAGTTCAAACCAGGAGTGTCAAACTCATTTGTTATGAGGGCTGGATCGGACATAAATGAGACCTTATTGGGCCAGACCATGTGTCTTAAAATGTAATGCCAGGTAGAAGAGATATTTTTTTAAAAAACAACTTTTTTTAAACTTAAAACAGGATTGAAACATTAGTGCTTTTGCAATATTTTGTTCATTTAACAGTCTCTGATAACTTGCACCTCTCGCTGTGAATTATTGCATCAAAAACTGGACACAATGTCTGTGCTGTAGCAATTCTGAGTTTGCTGTTCAGGTATGTATCTGTAAGTTTCAAACCTACTTTTGATATATTGAGATTCATTACAGAAATCTCATAGTCAGTGGCTTCATTTTACAAAAATACTAGTCAGCTGATAACAGAAAGCCGGCCAGAAAGATGAAGAAGATAAAGATATTGGATTTATATCCCGCCCTCCACTCCGAAGAGTCTCAGAGCGGCTCACAATCTCCTTTACCTTCCTCCCCCACAACAGTCACCCTGTGAGGTGGGTGGGGTTGGAGAGGGCTCTCACAGCAGCTGCCCTTTCAAGGACAATTTCTGCCAGAGCTATGGCTGATCCAAGGCCATGCTAGCAAGTGCAAGTGGAGGAGTGGGGAATCAAACCCGGTTCTCCCAGATAAGAGTCCGCACACTTAACCACTACACCAAACCGGCTCTCCAGAGTTCCCAGAGCTTCCCTGGAGTTCCCCGGAGCTTCCGGACGGCACTGCAGGAAGGGGTGGACCTTGGGTGGCCGGGGAGTGTGTAGAAAGCTCCCATGTCCCACTCGCGGCTCCCGGGGCGCTTGTAAGGCACTCTCCGGGCTTCTGGACAACCAGGCGCCGCCTCAGAGCTGCCCTAGCAAAAAGGGACCACTTTCTGAGTGATTCCTTTTTGAGGAGGTTGCAGGTTTCTCAGAACGGGGTAAGTGCGGGACAGGGGCGGCTGGCAGATGTTACTGCGTGGCCGGTTTTTTTGGGTTGACTTCAGAGCCGTCTCTGAGTCGACCCAAAGTGCCAGTCTGTAATCAGCCATCATTACTGATTTAGTGACTGGATTTAGTGGTCAGAAAAAGAGTTTTCTGAATTAGAAGAAAGGACCGTCTGAATTCTAACTTGTGGTGAATGTACCTTTTGGGGTTTTTGCACAGTGTGAAGGAAGTTGTGGCAATTTTTCCTGCTCCTTCCTTTATGTCAAACAATGAGTTTGGATGCATTTCTCTCCCTTGCCAACCTTTCAGGGCAGGTTGATCATATGATCCAGAAGAAGAAGATTTATATCCTACCTTTCATTCAGAGTCTCAGAGCTGTTTATAATCTCCTCCCCTTCCTCTCTCCACAACAGACACCCTGTGATGTACATGAGGCTGAGAGCTCTGAGAGAACTGTTCTTGAGAGAATAGCTCTGAGAGAACTGCACTGAACCATGGTCACCCATTTGGCTACATGTGGAGGAATGGGGAAATCAAACCTGGTTCTCCAGATTAGAGTCCACCACTCTTAACCACTACACCAAACTGACTCTCTCTAGGAAGAGGCGATCCTAGTTCTCTGACAGCTCCTCATTCTTTGTAAGGAATATAAATTCATTTATTTAGCATATTTTAATTCCATCCTCCTTCCAAGGAGCTGCATTTGGAGGAGCTCCATTGTGAGACAAGTTAGGCTGAATAACAGTGGCTGGTTCAAAAAAGGCTGCACAGTTGAGGTAGATTACAGTAGTGAACCTGGGTCTCCTGAATTCTATTCTAATGCTTTAGCCACAACTCCAAGCTTAGATGAATCACAAATAGCTTCTTCCTTCCTGGGAGAATATAGGAGCCAAGGAAGAATTTCTTATCTTTCCTTTTAAGGATGTGGCTCAAGACCTCTGGTCAAGGGAGCTTATTTTGATAAAGGAAAGTAAGGATGGATTGGGGAGGTAGCCTGCAGTATTTATTTTAAAATGCAGTGCTTGTTATGGGGCAGGATAACTTTTAGCTTGTTTTGGTTTGGGGCTCCTTTCCCCACCTTGTGAAACAGATAAGAATTTGTGCTGTTAATGCCATCCTGCAATATCTGCTGGGGGGGGGGGGCAGAATTTCTAAGTGAAGTGTGCACACGATGTCACATGAAGTTTCCTTCAAATGAAAGAATCCATCATGGCAATTGCTTAAAAAGAGAAGTAAATGCTTCAAATTAGCTTTGGGCTCATATAGACAGGGTAAAGTCCTTCCCACTTAACTGGTGTCAGCGCACTGGCCTTAAAGGTAGCTGATATGTCTTTAACATCTCTTGTTGTAAGAAATAAATTGAATGAGCCCATTGAAAGCACAACCCAAGTCCCTCCCAGATGCTTGACTGGCAATTAAGAGTGAAGTAGCAGCTGCCCATCATTGCCAGGCAGCTGTGTACAATTATACTTTTAAAATAGTCTGAAGTGAAATTGCATTGCCGGGCAAACACATTAGGCAGTCATTAACACCCTTGCTCCACGTCAACATAATAAGGAAGCCCCGATTAGCATATTTACAAGGTATTAAGTCTTTGCTTTGCAGTCAGGTCTGAGAGCAATGCTGTGCATGGCCAAATGCAACAAATTCTAAAGCCTGGAAAACACAGAGTTAAGCTCTTTTGCCCTTAAGATCCTTGCCACTCTATTAAAAGGCAGTCTGGCTTTTGTATTGTTTGTATTTACTTCTGTCTTGTTCCTTAGAGGGCTAAGATAGTAGCCTTTGCTATCCGCATTTTCATGCTTTTCTACTGCTTCTAATTTCTTTTTGGAGTGATAAATATATTTTCTTAAAGAATAGTTATTTCATTGTTAAAATTTTAGCCCTTTTCAGGTGTTACATTACACACATGAATATTACAGACCAGCAACCATGCATACTGGGAGCATACAGCTTATCTGTGCAATTGCCATGTAGTCTGGAAAGTCACTGCTGTCAGTCACTGCTGATGTATGGTGACCCTGTAGAACAGGGATGTCAAACATAGGGCCCAGGGGCCAGAACCATACCATCCAGGGCAAATATAAGGTACTCTCCCTTTTATGGTACCCTTGGGGGGGAAAAACAAATCTTGCATATCATTAAATACATTTATTGGACTTTTGTGGATTTGTAAATCAATTGCTCTCACAGCTAGGAACCAATTCTTTTTGTTTGTATTTGAGTAAATACACACACACACACACATACATATATACTCAAATACAAATAAAAACAATGTATACATACAAAAACAATATATACACACACATACATATACAGCACTTTTTTTGCAGAAAAAAACAGAGCAGGACCTCATTTGCATATTAGATCACACCCCCTGACATCACTATTGTTCCATACAGGGCTTTTTGTAGAAAAAGCCCAGCAGCAACTCATTTGCATATTAGGCCACACCGCCTGATGCCAAGACAGCTGGAACTGCATTCCTATGTGTCCCTGCTCCAAAAAAGCCCAGTATGTGTGTGTGTTGTTAATTGGGTTTGCCCATCCTCCATAAATTTTATATCTCTGGTACCTGGAGTTACACTTTATGGCACACATGGCCTGGCCTGACAAAGTGACATTTATGTCAGATCTATCGCTCATAACAAATGAACTAGGATTTTCAAAGCAAGAGACATTCAGAGATGGTTTGCCATTGCTTGCCTCCACTTCACAACTCTGATATTCCTTGGTAGTCTCCCATCCAAATATTAGCCAGGTCTAACCCTATTTAGCTTCTGAGATCTGATGAGATCAGACTAGCTTGGACAGTCTGGATAGGGGAATGCACATATTTTGCATATTTTTGGTCAGATTGCATGTGCCAAAGTTGTACATGTATGCAAAATATGTGTGTTAATCCTGTTCAGACAACACGGTGGTCCTGCATACTGAGAAGGTCCAGGAGTGGTTTTAAACAATGGACAATGTGGCAGCTGTCCTGGCACCCATGTTAGGGAGGACCTGACTGCCCAATGGAGGTGAACATCTGGCTTGGCAGCAGTGGCCTCTATGATTTATAGAGAAAAATCATGATTGCTGTCATCCTAACTCAAATGAATGCAGGGAGTATGCACTTATGGATGGCTGTAATTAGTTTGGTAGCTTTTGGTACATTAGCTGTGGGAGTTGGCCTTCCATTTTCTTTCCCAGTTCCTTACTAGTCAATTGCAATGACGCCAATCAGGACTTCCCTGTAGGGTTCTGCAAACTTCAAGGGAATTCTTCAGGTGTGCAGAAACAGAATCTGATTTTTTTTTTAAATGTACTGAAAAACTTTCAGTAACTTAGTTATGGCTCTAAGCTGTAGGTTCAGGCCTGGCTCTATTGGGTAGGCCAGGAAAATGGCCACCTAGGGAACCACTTGGCCTAAAGGAGTGCCACATGCTCCCTCTCCTTGTACATGGCCTCCTTTCCTGCAAATAAATGTAGGGGCTAGTGGCAAGAGGTGGGACAGTGGGTAGGAAGCAGTGTGTCTGCCCAGTCTCACTGCTTTTGGCTCCTTTCCACAGCTGCTCCACCTCTTCCTGCATGGGCTTCTGGCTGGAGGAGTTTTCTGCCACTACCGCTGTTGAGGGAGGGAGGCTGTCAGGCAAACAGTGGCAAGAGAAGGAGCTGCTGACAGCAGCCACCCGGCCCTTCCCAATGGGGGCAGCAGTGCGCTGCAGTGGCAGGTGCGCTCCCCCTCCCAGTGAGCCAACTGAGGGCAAGGTACTCTTGGCTCAGGCGTGCTGCCTCCAGCCCCCCTCCCCCCCAGGGGTGAGTTGCAAAGCCCTGGCTTTGTGCTTGGGTGAGGGAGAGGGAGAGGAAGAACACTCTGTGCAGGCAGTATGGCAGGGAGTTGGGGGGGGGGCTTGTCTGGGGTGGCAAACCCCCAGCGCTGGCCCTGTGTAGGTTATTTAGCTTGTAATTAAATCCACCTTTTGGGGGAGGGGTGGGCTCCCTCTTGGGTATCCTGCCCCCCCAGGGAAAGTGTATGCGCAATACATAGCCTCTCCTTTCCCGGTGTAGTGAATGCCGCATGGTCTACGAAGCCCTGAAGGCAGTATATGGCCCATCATATCAGGCTCAGAGTCCCTTGCGTAGTGCAGATGGCCAAGTGCTCCTCACAGACAAGGCATCCATTCTGAACCGGTGGTCGGAGTATTTTCAGGTTCTCTTCCGTGCCAACCGTGTAGTTCAAGATTCAGCAATCCACCTCACCCCACTTCAACCAGTGAAAACAGAGTTGGATGAGATCCCCACCCTAGAAGAGACTGTTAAAGCCATCAAGCAACTGAAAAGTGGCAAGGCAGCGGGAGTTGATGGAATCCCACCAGAGATCTGGAAGCATGGGGGCACAGTACTACATAGCACACTTCACAAAGTACTTGTCACCTGCTGGGAACAAGGCAAACTACCACAGGACTTTTGCGATGCAATCATCATCACTCTACACAAGGGGAAAAGTCAAACTGCTCCAACTACCGGGGGATAACCCTGCTCTCCATCGCAGGCAAAATCCTTGCCAGAATACTCCTGAACAGACTGGTGCCCACCATTGCAGTGTCGATGCGCTTAGAGCACGAGAGGGTGATTCTTAGCGATGCAAGAATGAAGGCTGTACACAGTAGCTGTAAAACCACTATATACATTTATTTACAACACCACTCACTCTCCTGACTGACAATATGCTCTGCTGCAACTCCAACACCATTAACCCACAATCACCACAGTTACTCTGTATATTTATACATTGGACAGCCAATCAGCAACTTGCTATGTCATGCTGACTCTGCTGGCTGATGCAATTCCTCTGGCAGCCAGCCACCTGCTGTCATGTAGATGATCTAAGCCTCTAGATCTACTTTCTGTTCTGCAGCACATGCTATAAGCTGTCTCTTTACATATAATAGTGACACCCCTCCTCAGGTTATAGCTAGAGCTGTCATCCATACATTACAACATTGCTTATACATATTGATCATTTCACCATCAATACATTTGATTACATTCATTCCCATATATACATTAGTTACAGTTCAGTATTTCCATTCTCCTGAACACACACACATTTCCTCCGCTTGCCAATTAACTTGCAAGCATATTCTTATCAGTTGGCTTTCTGCCCAGACTGACCATATCTCCTCAGTTGGCACTCTGCCCAGACTGAGCACTTCCCTTATCTTTTTGCTAGCTTGTTTCCCAGACTTGTTAGTAACACACAGTACCGTGTAATTTGGTGTACAGATGCACATACTTTTCCAATTCACATTTTTTACAGATTTCAGGCTTTTCTACACATAGCTTAACATTGTTTCATTTTTAACAATCACAGTTTGGAAATGTTCACATTTTAGCTTCAGTGTTACAATAGTTTTGTTACAGCTTAACATACATTTTCAAACAGTAAGTTTGTTTTATTTTACAGCATTGCTTTTGCATTCCAACATTTATTCATTGTACATTGCACCCTTTTTAATTCAGTTATTGCTTACAGCCTCTCCTTCCAGGCTTTGCTCATGTGTCTCCTTCTTCTCCAAGAGACATCTCATTCAAGAGTTCCAGCACACTGGGATATGTTTTAGGGTGGTCATCATATACATAGGTATAACCTCCTTCTTCCCTAGTGAAAGAAGTATCCACATGTACATCTGGTGCACTCACACAGCCTCTGGACTGTTTATTAGGCAAACTATTTCCATTGCCCAGATAGTTAACATCAGCCTCAAAACCGTATCTTTTGGGCGGTACACCTTTATTCTCCCTTGCAGAGACTCTGACCGGCTCCCTTTTTACAGCCTCAGAAGTCCCCTGCTGTTTACTGCTGCCTGCTGTACTGCTCACACTGTCTTCATCCTGCTTCAGTGAGCTTTCTGGCTTTTGCCCCTCCTCACTTTCTAGAGACAGTTGCAGTTTTGTTTTTTCTAGGCATTTCATTAGCATGAATCCTGGACCAGTTTTCATCCTCACAAAACGAGGCAGACCTACTCCATTTAATCAAGTCATTACTGTCCACAAACCTCCAGGACTTCATGCCATTCTGGTACCCCACAAACACAAGCTTTCTGGCTTTGGGACCTCCCTTTCTCCTCTTATCCAGAGGAATGTTCACCCAAGACTTTGAACCAAATATTCTTAGTTGATCCAGGGATGGCTTTCTCCCATACAGGACCCTGTATGGTATGTCGTTTATAGCCTCCGTCCACAAACGATTGGAAATATAACAGGACGCTTTCAAGGCTTCACCGCAGTATGCCTGCTTTAGACCACTATCTGCTAACAAAGCATGGCAGATACCTTGGAGTACCACCCCGTTCTCCCACGGGGAGGAAACATTAGCCACTCTATGCTCTATGCCTTCTTGCCTCAGATAATTGGCAAATTCTTTGTTTAGGAATTCACCTCCCTGATCGGTCTGGATTGAGGCAATTTTGGCATTTAACTGTTTTTGTACCCTTCTAGCCCAGTACTTGAAGGTGGCACAGACATCACTTTTGTGCTTAATAGCATACACCCACGCAAACCTGCTTTGGTCATCGACCAAAATCAACCCAAACCTATTTTTAGAAACACTGGGTGCATACGGCCCCACCAGGTCGGCATGTATTAATTGGAGCGGTCTCTCAGACACTTGTTCACTCCGTTTGGTCGATGGAACTGCCCTTGACTTGGCTTCTTTACAAACATTGCAATCTAGGAAGGCATTGCATTTATCAACCTTCACTCCCTCTAATATCTCCAGAGTTTTATTTATTGTGTTGTAGCTGGCGTGACCCAGCCTTCTATGCAGCCTATGAATGAACCTGCTATGTGGCTGTCTATTCCACACAGTCTGTGCCTTCCCCACATTTTGCATAAGCTCATATACATTAGCTCTTAGAGTGCCTTTAGCCAGCTGTTTACCCTGTTTCAAAATTGCACAGCCCTGCTGATCAAATATTACGGTAAACCCAGCTCTTGCCAGAACGGAGACACTTAACAAGTTAGTGTCTAGCTCTGGCACACACAGCACATTATCAAACCTGTGATTAAGTCCAGGAAAATAGACCGTGCCTTGTCAAAGCACACTAGCTTGTCTCCCATCAGCCAAGCTCAGTCTTCTGCTCAGCTGGTCTGCAGTCTTGCAGCTCCTCTTCTCGGCAGCAAAATATCTGGGTAGCCCCAGAATCTACAACCCAGGGCAGACTCTGCAGTCCCAGACCAGTTCTTACCAGAGTCACCTGGGGTGTCCTTAAAGACTGCTGCTGGCTCTTCCTCTGCACATGTCCGAGTTGATTGCACAGATAACAACGCCTCCTCCGCACTTGCAAGGCTTTTTCCTCTTCTTTAGCTTGCCAGCTGGAACCAGCCCCAACAGACCTCAGCTTATCTTCTTCCTTGGGTCGAGTCTGCGCTCTCTTGCTCTCCAGCTGCCTCTGCTCTTCTGCCAGGAGTTTGCCGGTCACATAAGGCAAAGTTAGCTTGTCGGCATCTTGCCCTTCAAATGCTATCACCAGCATGTCATATCTCTCATCCAGAGAGCTCAATAATATGTACACCTTATCTTCCTCAGCCACAGCTTTACCCCTTGCTTCTAGGTCTTGGAAACAATTAGACATACCGTCGAGGTGGTCCCTCATCGACTCCCCGGCCAGCATACGTTTCCTGTAGAGCCTCCTCCTTAGGGATATCAGCGAGCTTGCTGACTTTTGTACATACACAGCCTTGAGAGCTTCCCAAGCCTCCTTTGCTGTCTGGTGCCCACGGACATGCACCAGCTGGTCGTCTGCAACACTTAGAATGATTGTGGCTAGAGCTTTTTGATCCTGAACGGCCTCTGCCAGTGTGGGATTAGCTGGAGGAGCTGACACACAGTCCCAAAGCCCCTCTCTCTTCAGGAAATGCTCTAACCTCAGCGACCAGGTGTTGTAGTTGGTAGTGGTGAGCTTCTCCACCAGCACAGTAGCTCCTGCTGTAGCCATCCTGCTCAGACTCCTTTCAGCCACTGCTGGTCTCACCTCCTAGGCAGCCTCTGGAGCAACTCAGCGTCCTTTCTTTACCACCTCTCTCTCAGGTCTTCTAGGCGCAGCAGAAGCGTGCTGGGCCCATGACCCTGTCGATGCGCTTAGAGTATGAGAGGGTGATTCTTAGCGACGCAAGAATGAAAACTGTACACCGTAGCTGTAAAACCACTATATACATTTATTTACAACACCACTCACTCTCCTGACTGACAATATGCTCTGCTGCAACTCCAACACCATTAACCCACAATCACCACAGTTACTCTGTACATTTATACATTGGACAGCCAATCAGCAACTTGCTGGGTCATGCTGACTCTGCTGGCTGATACAATTCCTCTGGCAGCCAGCCACCTGCTGTCATGTAGATCATCTAAGCCTCTAGGTCTACTTTCTGTTCTGCAGCACATGCTATAAGCTGTCTCTTTACATATAATAGTGACATGCAGAAGAACTCCTCCCAGAGAGCCAGTGTGGCTTCAGAGCTAACAGGAGCACCACCGACATGGTATTTGTTCTCAGGCAGCTCCAAGAGAAATGCAGAGAACAGAACAAGGGTCTATATGTGACTTTTGTCGACCTTACCAAAGCTTTCGATACCGTTAGCAGGAAAGGCCTGTGGCAAATCTTGGAATGTTTAGGATGTCCCCCAAGGTTCCTCAGCATGATCATCCAGCTACATGAAGACCAGCGAGGCCAAGTCAGACACTGCAACGACCTCTCGGAGCCCCTCCCAATAGGCACAGGGGTAAAGCAAGGCTGCGTTCTCGCGCCAACTCTCTTTACGATCTTCTTTAGCATGATGCTTCAAAGAGCCGCAGTAGATCTAGATGATGACGATGGTGTCTACATCCGCTATCGCACCGATGGCAGCCTGTTCAACCTGAGGCGACTAAAGGCTCACTCCAAGACAATGGAAAAACTTATCCGCGAGCTACTGTTTGCTGATGCTGCTGCACTCGTCTCCCACTCAGTATCAGCTCTGCAGCATATGATGTCCTGCTTTGCAGAGGCTGCCAAGCTATTCGGCCTAGAAGTTAGTCTGAAGAAGACAGAAGTTCTCCACCAGCCTGCACCCCAGGAAGATTATCACCCTCCCTGCATCACTGTGGGTGAATCAGTTCTGAAGACAGTCCAGCAGTTCAGCTACCTGGGGTGCATCATCTCCTCAGATGCCAAGATCGACAAGGAGATTGACAACAGGCTGGCAAAGGCAAACCGTGCATTTGGCCGACTGCACAAAAGAGTGTGGAGCAACAAGCATCTGAAAAAAGGCACAAAGATCAATGTTTACAAAGCGGTTGTGACGACAACCCTCATCTACGGCTCCGAATCGTGGGTTTTATACCATCATCACCTGCGACTCCTTGAGCGCTTTCATCAGCGCTGCCTTCGCACCATCCTCAACATCCACTGGAGTGACTTTGTGACCAACACTGAAGTCCTCAAGAGGGCGGAGGTTACAAGCATCGAGGCACTGCTGTTGAAGACACAGCTGTGCTGGGCAGGGCATATTTCTAGGATGGAAAACTACTGCCTTCCCAAGATTGCTCTGTATGCTGAACTTTCCACCGGCCATCGAAATAGAGGGGCACCAAAGAAGAGGTACAAGGACTCCTTGAAGAAATCCCTTGGCACCTTTCGCATCAACCATCACCAGTGGTCTGACCTAGCCTCAGATCGCAAAGCATGGAGGCACACCATCCACCAGGCTGTCTCTTCCTTTGAGAACGCACGCATAGCTGGTCTTGAGGACAAAAGGAGATTGAGGAAGAATTGCACTGCTGCAGCACCAACCCCAGATCGGACTTTTCCCTGCAACCACTGTGGCCGGATCTGCCTGTCCCGCATTGGTCTTGTCAGCCACCAGCGAGCCTGCAGCAGACGTGGACTACTGCACCCTTCTTAAATCTTCGTTCGCGAAGTCAAGCCGAGAGAGAGAAATCCACCTTTGATTATCTATGCTTCTTGCCTTTCTCCACTTGCCAGGTGCAGCCTCTTTTCTTTTCACCACTGGCCCATTGACCATCTCACCATAGCTAGTAGGCTGGCTATTCATCTTCTTCATCTGCAGCTGCATGCAATGCTGCTCCCTTCTGCCAACACTGTAAGATGCAAACTAAGCAGGGAAAAAAGACTCAAACTGATTCCAAATTAATAGCATCCAAATAACTTTTTGAAAGAAATGAACAGCACTGAATCACAGGAAGCATTTTATGTGCTACTGGAAATATTTGGATACTGCCAACAGTTGTCTTTAATTTAATATCAATAAAATACTGTACTAATGACAGAGAGGATTCTGAATTCCCCCAGCCTGATTTTCTCATATGTGCTAAATCCTCATTAAAACTTCTTTGGCAGTGTGGAAAGGTCCTTAAAGTGGATGCAAATGAAATGGCACATGTGATTGCTGAGACAGTGCTGATGGAGGATTATTGGTAAATGCAAACAGGACAGACATATGGTTTAAACCAAATGCAAACAGACAACCTAAATGTCTTTTGGAGAGCACCTGGCAGACAGAGTGACTCACAAGTAATACTTTGGTTTCCAATTGTCTTTTTTCTCACTCTGGCAAATTGATATAATCCATTTTACTTCCCAAATCATCAGTGTAAACATGGTCTTTTAGAAATGGAGTGTGAATTCATATCCTACACTTAGCACATCCTGTGGCAAGAACATCAACAAGGTATATCACGTGGAAGGTATAACAAACTGTCCAGAAATCTGTGTGTCTTTCTTCCCTACAAATGCTGTTTCATGAAGATTCCTCCATGATTAAGCTTACAACTCTGATTATCTCTGAAGTATATATTCTGTTAATCTTGGCTGTGTTGAGGCATTAATTGCCCCAAGCTGCAGAGATCTAACAAGAAGGTTTTATAGATCACCATTTTTTTTTTGTCTATGGTGCTAATTGTAAGGTTAAAAGATATGACCCCTTCCCCACAGGGCCAGCTCATCTACTAGGCAAACTAGTAGAGGTGCCACCGAATTGGGCTCCCCCCACTCCCAGTGCCAAGACAAATGCCTAAATTTGCCTCTTCCCCCATACCGCCACCGCTAACTTCGCCACTGCCAGTCCCCTCCCTTCCTTTCTACCACGCGATGCTCTGCCTGCTCCCCCCCCCGTGTGCCCCCCCTCGCGATCAGAGGAATGTGCCATGACAAGACTTGGCCCTACTGGCTTTGAGGCAGCTAGCATCTGAGCTTTTTTAAAAAGAGAGAGCTGGAGGAGGCTTTGCTCCCCCCCCCCCCCAGTTCCAGAAAAGAAAGAAGAGAAGCCTCCTCCAGCTCTCTCTCCAAAAAACATTCAGATGACGGCCACATCAAAGCTGGTAGGGCTCAGCCTACTTCCAGCATGCTCCTCTGATCAATTGGGAGGGGGAGTGTGACAGAGAGCAGCATGGTGGACGGAGGGCAGCAGTGGCAGGGGGTGGTGGGGAGGGAGCCTGCTTGGGGCACCATGCTCCCTAGGTCTGGCACTGCTTCCCCACTGTGTTGCCCCCTTGCTAAGAGATGTACTCTGCAATTTGTTGCCCTTCGATTCCATTTAAACTGATCATCAACCAATGAACTAACCAAAAATGTACAAGCACCAAGAAATGGAGTAATTTGGGATTTACTCCCCTCTCATTCATTCAGAAAAAAAATTCCATTTTCTAAACCAATAGAAAACATGTACAATTTCAATTTGAAGACTTAACGTCATTGGATTCAGCCCTCCATGTGACCTTGTTCTGTAAAGACAGAGGATTACTGTAATGGGCACATTATGAATGCTTCTACTGTCTTGGAAAGCAGCCTGTATAACAGACTTGGTGGTCTCTCTGTGTATGATCCAGCAATGTTACTCATACTTGGTATTGCTCTTCCCATAACTCCATGAGCTATCCATGACTCCATGCCTGATAGTTCCCTTCCACTTAAGGTTTTCATCTGATATCTGGCACTACCAGGAGATAGGGCACCTTTGTTGTATGCAATATGACACACTTCCACTACATTTTTTTTTAAAAAAATTATCCTGTGAAATACAGCTTGCTGGTAGGAAGTCTTTTGTCATAGCAGGAGATTTGCCTTTCTCTCTCTTCCACTTAAAAACCATTGTGAAATTAGAATGCTTTGGAACTGCCACTATATGCTCCCCAAAATTCTCAGACAGTGGGGCTTTTTCTCATAGATGCAGCCATGAATTTACAGCACTAAGAGTCCTCCAATCAACATTGGAAGAAGGCTGCATTTATGTACCTGGATGTGTCTTATACTCTAAAGGAATTTATTTCCTCTGAAATTCTTCACAGTAGCAATATTGTGCTAGAGGAGTTGGAAGTGTTATAGCATAGCTTATGAAGAATTTGGTCCAGTGAGCAGTGTTTTATTTATTTATTTGGCATATCTTTAGATCGCCTTTCAAAGGTACTCACATAGCAGTGATTACCACAAACAATCTAAAAACATAGGTGAATGAATGTATGTTAATCAGTGATGTCCTAATATTAATCTGATTCGAAGGCCTTGTGGAAAAGAAAGACCTTTAATTTGGCCAGCAGCAACCTCAGCTCTAGGAAGAAGTTCTAAATTATGGGATGGTTACTGAAAAAGGTCCCTCCATGGCTTCCAGTCAAACTAACCTTACCTAAGCTGTTTCCAGCATGAAGTTTTATGCATGGATCTCCATTCAAGCTGATACATGTGGAGGTTATCCTTCAGATACTTCAGACTCAACCCATGTTGATCTTTTATATACATTTTGGACATTTGCACAGTCTCACATTCCTGTTGTACTAGAAACATGCAAAATATCTTACATAGTGGCTCTCCTGATGATGGAAACTAGGCAAAGGAAGCTGGAGCCCTGACCTTCCTTCCCCAAGGGACAAGGAAAGGGAGGAGCTTCAGCCACTAGAAAGAAGAGAAGCTTGGCTCAGTAGCTCTGCAGTGTGATTGTTTGAGTCCGGCAAATTTAATCAATACAGCAGAACTATAGAACCATGCTCCTTCTATACTTGGCTGAGACTCCTTCTCCCCTTGGGAAAAGGGAGGAGGGAGAGGGAAAGAGCAAAGAGAGGCTGCTTTGCTGGCTGGCTTATCGAGGGAGAAACACAAAATGGCAACTGAAGAAAGCAGGCAAGAGAATGAAGCAGTTGCTGGAGGACCTGATTGGAACCCTTTGGGGGCCGGATCCGGCCCACCAGCCATATGTTTGACACCCCTGCGATGTTTCCCAAATCTCTGTGGTCTTTATCATAGAGATAGGAAGCATTCCTAGAGCACAGTTGATATTGTGATTCCACTTCTGGTATAATCATCCGTAAGTAATGTCATGGCATGATACCCTTTCCCTAGACTCTGCTTTAAACACTCTTGGCATTGCCCAAACAGGTCTGGCAACCCTACAACACATAATACAGTTTCATGCTTTGGTAGCACTGATATATACGACCTCTTTGCCAAGGGAACTTTCCAGCTGCTTTTAAAGTTGTTTCTATATGATAACCATCATGAGCTTGGCTGGTACAAAGAAGGAACTATATGCAATCCATCACCCAGCTGTGCCCATAATTTTGCTTTAGATTAATTTTAATGGTAATTTAGTGAAGCATAAATCTTCCCTGTTTCTGTTTTAACTTCCTATAACAGTTCTATGAATCAGCAGAACTTTCCAAATTTGTGCTGTTGGTTTTTTATTTTTTTATTTTTGCTTTAGCCACAATTAGATGGCAATTTTACTTTAAGGGTGAGTACAAAATCCTTTACAGATTAATGCTGTGGTTAGAGACCAGCACTAAGATGTCTAAAAGCTGCCATTATATGGGATTTAGTTACAAATCTACCTGTCTTGCAAGTTGCCTTTTTAAATTCTTAATTCAATCACTTATTATTAACTCCCCCCCCCCATAGATCCCTTGTGTGCAGAAGTATTCATACTCATCTACATATGCAAAAGAAATAATTTCATTGGGTCTCCATGCAGGAACAAAATATTAAAAATAAAACATATCCAACAGAGAGAACAAAGTGTGCATGCATTGTTTCTACAACTGAGTTGAGAAATTTCTAAGTAAAACTGAACACCAGGAAGAGCAAAATCAGGATTGGGAGAATCTATGGAACAATAATGAAAGGGAATTTGGAAAATGCAATTACATGAAGCTGCCTTATACTGAGTCAAACTATTAGTCTCTCAAGGTCAGTATTGTCTACTTTGACTGGCAGCAGAGTATGGATTGAATTTGGAGCATTTTGCATGGAAAGCAGATGTTCTGCCACTGAGTTACATTCCCATCCCTACTCAATTTTGTTTTTGTTCAGTCAGTCACACAGTCGAGTCCAACTCTTTGCAACCCCATGGGCAAAGTCACGCCAGGCCCTCCTGTCTTCCACCATCCTCTGAAGTCTGCTCAAATTCATGTTTGTTACATCAGTAACACTGTCCAGCCATCTCATCTTTTGCCATCCCCTTCTTCTTTTGCCTTCTGTCTTTCCTAGCATCAGGATCTTCTCCAGGGAGTGCTCCCTTCTCATTTGGTGGCCAAAGTATTTGAGCTTCAGCTTCAGCATCTGACCTTCCAGTAAACAGTCTGGGTTGATTTCCCTTAGGACTGACTGATTTGATCTTCTTGCAGTCCAAGGGACTCTCAAGAGTTTTCTCCAGCACCACATCTCAAAAGCATCTATTTGTCTGGACTCGGCCTTCCTTATGGTCCAGCTCTCACATCCATACATTACTACTGGGAATACCATCACTTTGACTGTATGGACTTTTGTTGGCAGAGTGATGTCTCTACTTTTTTATTATAATGGCCAGGTTTGCCATAACTGTCATCCCAAGGAGCAAACGTCTTTTAATTTAATGGCTGTAGTCACTATCTGCAGTGATCTTGGATCCCAGAAATGTGAAGCCTGTCACTACTTTCATGTCTTCCCCTTCTATTTGCCAAGGTGTGATGGGGCCAGATGCCATGATCTTAGTTTTGTTGATGTTGAGTTTCAAGCCTACTTTTGTGCTCTCCTCTTTCACCCTCAACAAGAGGTTATTTAGGTCCTCCTCACTTTCTGCCATTAGAGTAGTGTCATCTGCAAATCTGAAGTTGTTGATGTTTCTCCCAGCAATCTTAATTCCGGTTTGTGCTTCATTCAGGCCAGCATTCTGCATGATGTACTCTGTTTATAAATTAAATAAGCAGGGTGACAGTATACATTCTTATCGAACTCCTTTTCCTATTCTAAACCAATCAGTTGTTCCATATCCCGTTCTGACAGTTGCTTCTTGACCCTTATACAGGTTTCTCAGGAGACATATGAGGTGGTCTGGTATTCCCATCTCTTTAAGGCCTGCCACAGTTTATTGTGGTCCACACAATCAAAGGCTTTAGCATAGTCAATGAAGCAGAAATAGATGTTTTTCTGATACTCCCGTGCTTTCTTCATAATCCATCGAATGTTGCAAACTGATCTCTAGTTCCTCCACCTCTCCAAAACCCAGCCTGAACTTCTGGTAGTTCCCAATCGACATACTGCTGAAGCCTAGCTTGTAGGATTTTTAACATGACCTTGCTTGCATGTGAAATGAGTGCAATAGTGTAATAGTTTGAATATTCTTTGGCATTACTCTTCTTTGGGATTGAAATATAAACTGATCTTTTCCAAACCTGTGGCCACTGTTGCGTTTTCTAAATTCGTTGACATAATGTGTGCATCACTTTAACAGCATCATCTTTTAGGACTTTGAATAGCTCAACTGGGATACCGTCATATCCTCTCGCTTTGTTGCTAGTAATGCTTTCTAAAGCCCATTTGACTTCGCACTCCAGGATGTCTGGCTCAAGGTCATCGATTTCACTGTCATGGTTGTCTGGGACATTGAGATCCTTCTTATATAATTCTTCTGTGTATTCTTGCCACCTCTTCCTGATCTCTTCTGCTTCTGTTAGGTCCCTACCATTTTTGTCCTTTATCATGGCCATCTTTGCACGAAATGTTCCCTTGATTTCTCCAGTTTTCTTGAAGAGATCTCTTGTCCTTCCCATTCTATTATTTTCCTCTATTGCTTTGCATTGTTCCTTCAGGAAGGCCTCCTTATCTCTCCTTGCTGTTCTCTGGAATTCTGCATTCTGCCTTCTATACAATGTCACGAACCTCCATTCATAGTTCTTAAGGCACTCTGTCTATCAACTCTAGTTCCTTAAACCTATTCTTCACCTCCACTGTATATTCATAACAGATGTGATCAAGGTCAAACCTGAATGGCGTAATGGCTTCCCCAGTTTTCTTCAGTTTAAGCCTGAATTTTGCCATGAGTAGTTCATGGTCTGAGCCGCAGTCAGCTCCAGGTCTTGTTTCTGCTGACTGTAAGGAGCTTCTCCATTTTTGACTGCAGAGTATATAATCAATCTGATTTCTGTGTTGCCCATCAGGTGATGTCCATGTGTAGAGTCACCTTTTAGGTTGTTGGAAGAGGGTGTTTGCTATGACAAAACTCTATTAGCCTTTGCCCAGCTTCATTTTGTTCCCCATGGCCAAACTTGTCAGTTGTTCGGTCACCTTTTGACTTCCTACTTTGGCATTCCAGTCCCCTATGATGAGGAGGACATCTTTTTTTGGTGTTAATTCTAGAAGGTGTTGTAGATCTTCATAGAACTGGTCCACTTCAACCTCTTCTGCATCAGTGGTTGAGGCATAGACTTGGATTACTGTGATATTGAATGGTTTGCCTTGGATATGGAGTGAGATCATTCTGTCATTTTTTTACTTAATGTT
The DNA here is from genome assembly GCF_032191835.1 of Heteronotia binoei. Classification (NCBI taxonomy): domain Eukaryota; kingdom Metazoa; phylum Chordata; class Lepidosauria; order Squamata; family Gekkonidae; genus Heteronotia; species Heteronotia binoei. The sequence goes on from NC_083224.1 coordinate 166,234,393, forward strand.
ATGACCCCACAAAACAGAGATCTGCCACCGCCTCTTTGTGCTGGAAGTAACTTGGGGCATAATACATCAAAAGGTCATTGCTCATCATTGGAGATATGCATTTTTTCCCCAAGTTTTTACTCATGCAAGAGTAACTCTGATTACCCGAAGCAAGTCTATATTTTTTGCCCTCTTGTTTATCAATGCTTTGACCGGCTGTCCATGGAACAATGTTATCTGGTCTGCAGCAACCTCACCAGAAGAGTTTCCTTTCCACTTCAGATGATCTTGATTTTGATTTATAGCACCTTCTCCCATTCTTAGTGATGGGGAAAATTAGCATAGTCAAGATAGCTGTTTTCTCAGCATGAGCTACCTTCTTTCATACTCATACATTATCATCCTGTCTGTCATTACAGACTTTTTTTTCCTTTCTAATTTGTCCTTGGCACAACATTTTGTAGACACTGGAAACAACTAAAAAAAGTATGCCTAAAATAAGAACCAAGCTCAGCCTCCTTGCATTTTAATAACCTTTCATTAATAATCACACTTTAGTATCATCACTGTGTCATTAGACTGGTGGATTGATTGTTGTAATTTCACAGTATAGCCTGTAGAAACAGAATTGTGGCTGGAGGTGTTTATAGTGCAAGTTGTTTAACAAATCAGAACAACCAAGGTGCTGGAGTACTGCCATGATTCCAACTCCAGTACAAAGCAACATGGGCGGGTTGAACCAGATGTCTCCACCAGCATAGTGCCAGCCTAGCTAGTGAGTATCCAAACCTACAAAAACAAAAACAACTGAAACAGATTTTCAGGTTGAAACCATCTCCCACCACAGAAGAGATACATACTAAGAATTGGTTTACACCAGGGGTTTCAAACTTTTTTGAGCCTGTGGGCACCTTTGGAATTCTGATGCAAGGTGGTGGGCACAGCTACAAGAAGTGTAGAGCCAAGAAGTGCCACGAGAAGTAGAGCCAAGCGCAAAATGTCAGGGAATGAAGGCCGCCATAACTCAAATGGTAACTCTTCAACATTTCAAGCAGGATGCCTTTTAAAATTTAACATATTTAAAATATTTTCATAGAGATATCTTCAGACTTGTACTGAAGATCTTTGCACTATGCGGGATGCTGTTGCAGAAGCAACTTCTTAAAACATCTGCACAGCTAATCAGATCTCCCATGGCCAATTAGAAGCTTTGCTGAGCAAAAGCCCAATGGGCCCTAACTGGCCTGCTGAGGTCTTTCCTCTTCCTAAACTTTGCCCTCCGAGTCCACCCCCAAATCTGCAGGAATTTTCTATTCTAGAATTGGCATCCCTACTACCTACAGATCCAGTAGGGTCCTCTAACTGCTCAATAGACTATCCAGCTGTTTAGAAACAGACAACTGTCAAAATTAATTAAAAGGCAGAAGAACAAGCTTTTAACAAGATCTGGTGAAGATTGAAAATGCTTCAGAGGAGAAAGAAGGGTTATTATATTGTTATTGTTTTAGTGATTTTATTGATTATCCTTCCATTAAACAGAGCTCAGTTTTCAAAGCAGTTTTCTAAACTCTCCTATTCTCCATACACATACAATTCACCTCTCAGCTTCAGAAACATTGCAGCAAAACAGCCAGTAAAAAAAAGACCCAGCAATCAACATTAAAGGCCTTTTTAAAAAGGAAGGTTTTAACCCAATCTGGAAGACCTGGATAGATGATGCAATTTTTAGCTCTAGAAGGAAGGTCTTTCATGATCTATGGGTGGTTGCAGTCCTAGGAGTCCTAGGCCAGAAAATTTCCACTAAGGCAACTTCCTGTAGAAGAGCACCATGTACCTCAGAATGCTGAGAACATCCAAGTGTCAACTAAAGGAAAAGAAGAGGAGAAGATGTGAGTCTTCTAAAGCACAGATAGAATAGAGAGGGGAATATAGGAGGGAAGGAAGGACTTTTGACTACTCCCACTATTTATGGTGTGTCCCAATTTTGCAATTAACTAGATGAACAAGAGAAGGATTACCCCACAAGCAGAACCTTCTAAATTGAAATGTATTGGGGGAGGGGGAACTTTGGTGGCTGTGGTATGCAGATGTTCCACATAATACAGAAGACCTAAACAGAACTGTGTATTACAGTTCACAGTGAGTTTTTTCAGCAGCCTCCACAATATGGACCATCTGACAAGCTGATTCATTCTGCAACCATCAAGAAACCTGGGGAATCATGAAGAATATTATTGATATTTTAATGGAAGCATTGTTGACAATAACAGGAGAAATAAAAAACCCCACATTTAAAATTGGAAGGCAAAGTGATGAAATTTTGCTTTGGACAAAGAATGGTTTTACTTTGACAGCAACAACCTGGGGATGATGCAGCAAAGGAAGGAATTACTCAGCACTCTGATGCTACCACAGTTTTGAAGCTGACATGGAAAAACAGTTGCAGGCTTTTCTTACCACCCATTGGCAACCGTGCCTCTGTGTTGCTGCTGATCAATTATGTTGGGAATTATTTTAATGCCCCTGAGGCGAAGTGTTGTCTCCCATATGACATGAATACTAAGAAAGATAAATCTCCTGGCAGGGAAAAAAATGACCTATGTGTCTGCAGGCGAGCTAAATCCCAACCAAGTTCCAATTTGAGATGGAGAACTGAAAAATGAATTGACAAGCTCACCAACCCAAGTCTCTCAGTCGATTGCCTACCAGCACTGCATTAATCTGCATGCTCAGTCAGAGGATGTAGCTGCAGAATCACTCAAGAAGAATTTCCAACTCCACATTCAACAGAACATAAATAACAGAAAATCTCATTGTATACGCCTCTCATAGACTGAGACAGAATGCATGAGGATCCACATTCCATCATGTTCAGAGATGGGAACTATTTGGGAATGGTGTAGAATTTCCTCAGTGGTATTGCACTTTCTGTGGAATACCTTCAGCTGAGAAGCTTGTCAATTCACACCTTTGTACAAACATTTTTCCCAAGAGTTTCCCATAAAGCAGAAGTATTCATTAATAGTCCATGCGTGTGATTGTTATATATATTCTTTCTTGTTCAACTAACCTGGGAGTTGTTTTGGAATAGGCTTTGAGAGTTGTGGGTGGATTGTGGGGGATGATAGGTCTCAATGAGTGAGCCTTAGGAAAGTGATTATCTTTTGTCTTCCCTTTATTAAAGCAGAAGGAATAGCATATTGATGGTAGGGATGCTATTGTATTTCTCATCTCTGCTAGCTCAACTTGAAAACCCTTCTTCAATTCTGCTTCTTCCCTGTTCAGTTCAAGCCTATCGCTATTTTTGTGCCACATTCTTTAAACCAATTTTCCTGTGCAATGCATAGGTTTTCCACATGTTTGCATACATCACTGCATATAAATGGCATATAACATTTATTTATTTATTTTATCAGATTTATATCCCGCCCTCCCCTAACGGGCTCAGGGTGACTGAATAAGCATATTCCAATGATATATATAATCTCTAAATTTTATTGTGCTCTTTCTTTCTCTCTCTCTCCCTCACCCAATACTTGCTTTTGGGCTTCATTGTTCAAATCCCCTGTGAGAATTTCACTGAACTCTTAAGATTTGACAAACTTTCTAATATTTTCCCCACAAAAATGGGAAAATAGCCAAAACATATAAAGCAGACAGATTGAAATCTTCATCCTGCCACTGTATCCACACAGGAGAAATCAATTTAAAAAGTAGATGGGAGTAAAGTTTTATTATGACAATTTCAATTCAAGAATCATTTTAATAGATGCTGTTCCACAGATACAACTGGGTCACCATTTAGATATAATTTAGTACACCAACCGGTGATGTCAGGGGTGTGTGGCATATGTAAATGAGTTGGGCTAATGAGCTCTGGCACCTCTTTTTTCACTGACCCAAGGTCACCCATGTAGCTGTATGTAGACAAGTGGGGAACCAAACCCAGTTCAATGGATTACAGTATGTCACTCTTAACCACTATGCCAGCTGGCAGTAGTCAGTAACTCTCCAACAACTAGCTTTCTATGCAAAGGGTTAAAAAAAAAAGTACAGGAGTATTCAGTTATTCAGTCTTCCACCAGCAATCAGAAACTGTTTGGGAACATTTTTGTTTGCCACATCATGAGCTGTTTGTTTAGAGCTGCTCCGGGTTATGCTCATGACTAAAGTGGGATTTGAGCATATCAGAACATTATGCACAGGATCACACGGCCCTGCTTAATATTGAAAGCAAGCAGTCTGAACTTGCGGCAACAAGCCACGATTTCTGTGATTACTTTCCCCAGATGTTTACAACATACAACACATTATACTGCAGTGATCTAATCTCTGATGATTAAATAATATTTCATATGTATAATAGAACCACTATCCAAAACATATAGTTTATCCAGAACGAATAAAATAGAATAATTATTCAAAAATATACTGAAGAAATTGTGCTTTTGGTATGTTTTTTTTTTGGGGGGGGAGTAATTTATTTGCAGGAGGGCGTGATACAAATGGGAATGAGATTTTTTAGGTCTGCATAAAATATGAATGAATCTCAGCCCCATTATAAATAACTGAATTCTCTAAGGCCTCTCAACAAATTGCCTACAAAGAGTGGTTCTTAGCAACCAGTAAATTAGTAATATGTGCTTACCTCCTATTTGTTTAGTGGGTTACTAAGGTAGTTCTAAAATGTTTTGGTCGAGAGCATCTGAAATGTTTGATAAAAGGAAAAGCAACACATGCACGCATGCGCTACACAACAATTATTACAACTGGCCTTAATACAAACCACAAAGCCAGGCTTCATCTCATCTAGTGTTGCCAGCCTCCGGGTGGGGCTCTGGAGTTCCCCCAGAACTACAACTTTCCCCTGGAGGAAACCTTAGCTTCAGAAGGTGGAATTACACTCTCCCTGTATTCCATCCTCACCAGTCAATACCCCCAAATCTCCAGAAATTTGTCATGCTGGAACTGACAACCCTATCAGCAAATCAGCCAGCTGTGGATGGGGATCAAGTTACAGTATTTTTTCCACCTTGAGCAAAGAGGGTTCTTAAGAATCAACCTCTTTAACTTAGTTTCAGAGGGTAGCCTTGTTGGTCTGCAGCAGAACAGTTAGATTCACCCAGGAGCACCTTAGAGACACCCAGGGCTTTCCTTGTAGAAAAAGTCAAGCAGGAACTCATTTGCATATCAGGCCACACCCTCTGATATCACCATTGATTCACAAATGGATTTTTTGTAGAAAAAGCCTGGCAGGAGCTCATTTGCATATTAGGCCACACCCCATGAGGCCAAGCCAGCCGGAACTGCGGTCCTGTGCATTCCTGCTCAAAAAAAGCCCTAGAGACACCAACAAGGGTGTTAGGCGATACTGCCTCTAAGCTGTGGAATCTTGTGAGCAAAAATTCTACGTCATGAGTTACTGGCATTAAAGTTGTGAGCTACTGCATAAATTACTTTGCTCTGGGGTCATTTTTCCTGAGCTAAGACAAAAATGTGTGAGCCAGAGGTTTAAAAAACTGTGAGCTAATTCACACTAACTCAGCTTAGAGGGAACACTGGATTCAGGGTATAAGTTTTCAAGAGTCAAAGCTCCCTTCTTCTGAAGCTAGTAGAAATGGAGATCTCTCTTTTTAACCCAGCCAGATGGTGAGAGAGAATGGTAAAGAATGCTTCTTAATGGTAGTCCAGTTGTATCTGTAGAACAGCATCTATTAAAGGCTGATTCTTGGAACTGACAAAGTGTGTTCATTGCAGGCCTACAAATCTCTACTCTAAGCTGTGGAATCTTGTGAGCAAAAATTCTACGTCATGAGTTACTGGCATTAAAGTTGTGAGCTACTGCATAAATTACTTTGCTCTGGGGTCATTTTTCCTGAGCTAAGACAAAAATGTGTGAGCCAGAGGTTTAAAAAACTGTGAGCTAATTCACACTAACTCAGCTTAGAGGGAACACTGGATTCAGGGTATAAGTTTTCAAGAGTCAAAGCTCCCTTCTTCTGAAGCTAGTAGAAATGGAGATCTCTCTTTTTAACCCAGCCAGATGGTGAGAGAGAATGGTAAAGAATGCTTCTTAATGGTAGTCCAGTTGTATCTGTAGAACAGCATCTATTAAAGGCTGATTCTTGGAACTGACAAAGTGTGTTCATTGCAGGCCTACAGAACATGTGACCCAGCAACATAAATACATCCTACTAGGTATACACAATGGGCCATCAAGGTTTTCATAGATCCCCTGTTTTTTTCCTGATTGTCTAGGCTTGTAAAAAGGAAGGAGTTGCCTAGCAGCCTGAATTCTTGGCTGGTAGGCTGCACAGATCACAAGTTAACCAAGCAAAGAAAGAAAATTAAACCAGTGTGAGGCTTTTTAATGCAAAGCAGCAGTCTACTCTGTGACAAGGAGTCATGGTGACTTTAGTGAAGAGAAAGATTTGGGATATTTTGGGATATGCACCAGTTCATTAACTAATCAAGAAGCAAAACAAAGCCTCAAAGTCCCTTTCTTACTGCTGTTACTGAAAAGGAAAAAAAAGAAAAGAAAAGAATGCTCACTATGAGCATCTTTAACTTTTGGTGACTAGCAGCATGTTCAATGCAACCCACACGTTTGTACTTACTTTAGGTCTTTTCAATCCCCATGCCAAACCCCATGACTTACTTTAGGTCTTTTCAATCCCCATGCCAAATGAGTAAAATACAATTCTTATTTGGACATGGGATGAAAAATAAGTCAAAAGGGAAAGGGGGCTTCCTAAAATCAGGACATGTTCCCAGGCAGCAAAATTGACACAAATCGATGCCTGGATAAAGCTGAATAAAGTTATCCAAAGTTTAAATTAGTTGCACACTGGATATAACCTGAGCTGCAAATTGGACACCTTTACATTATGAGGGAAAAGGAAGAACAAAAATGAGTAGGTAGGCTGGTGAAGACAGAATGTACCTACACAGTAAATTATGCCCAGTTTATCATCTTTGACATTAGATTTCTGTAATGAGCAACAGCTGAAAAAAAATACAATGGTTGAAATTTCTTTACAGCGTGATCATGATTTGTATTCTTTAAAAATAGTTTGGAAGATGGATCATACAAAGTGTCTGCTAAAACGGGTAAGGCCTCTATCTTTCATATTAGATTTATTTTATTCCTTCCCATAGGGAACTGTATTTCAAAATGAAATAAACCAGAATTTGAATCACTGATTGGAGTAAGGTATATTGATGGTGTGATGCTATATTTATTGTTATTAAACTGAGATAAGTCCATGAACAATTTTATGGGAAAAATGGGGGAAAGACCTCAGATGCAGTATACCATATAAGAAGATGGATATGGTCTATGATAGATATCTAGTTTGATATTTATGAATATGAAATAAAACTTGTTCAAAATACAATTTCTATAGTAACTCACATTTTATAAGCTGAAATGTATCCAAAATTTACTACCAGATGATGGCTGGGTAGATTTCTATCATATATTCTGGATGCATCCTTGTATACAGAATAATTGGAAAGAGAATATATCAGTCCCAGGGTATGGATTAAGGCACAAACTGCAGTACCTTGCCTGAAGTTAAGTGGAGCTGTATCTTATCAGTGGATTGTGGACCTCCCAGGAACCACATTTATAGAAGGAAGGTGGGAAACAAATGTAATAAATAACTGGATATATAATTTATGAGTGTGGACAAACTCCTTTGACAGAAGTTTTTGATTAAAATGGTCTTGAATTAATGGTGAATGTATTTACAACAGCAGAAATATGGATTGCATGTTTGGGGAAAAAATGGTACAACCATAAATTTGTAGGCCAATAAGGATTTTGAAAACTGCACTTTCTTGCTTATTTTTGAAGAACTGTACAGCATTACAGTAAAACTGTGAGGGAAATTTTCTAATGGCAAGAGTGGTTTGACAATAGAACTAGTTACAAGAGTCAAGGCTCTTCTCTTTGATGCAAATTTCAAGTAGAGCCTTGACACCCATCTGAAAGAGGTGCTCTAGCTTTGGATTTCCTGCATCAAGCTGGGGTTAGACTACATAGCCTATAAAACCTCTTCCAAATCTAAGTGCTCTGTGTCAAACAATGTTTTTTTAAAAAAAAATCTTCTGGAAATTGAAGCTGGACTTGCCAGCATAATGTTGTTCATCCATGTGCAATTATCTCTATAGTCATCTTGTTTTTTGTAATTAAATTAAAATATTCCACAAAAGGCTGTTTTCATTCATCGTTTGCTTGGTTGCTCTTCCCTTTAAATCTGAGCTGAAGCAAATATGAGGGAAGTCCTCAAGTTCACATAGTTTACCAAAATTCATACTCATCGGCTCTTAGTTTGATTTTAAAAAAACAATGATAGTATTTATCCAGCTATATGCAGCTGTAGAGTAAGACTTTCTTGCCTCCCATTCCTGCTGAAGCCCACTGAGTCCTGGAGGACCAGTGGACCCCCAATAATTGAATAAGTGGAAAAATGGGAGTCAGCAGTGGGAAGGGGAAGCAGCAAACTGCCACCCCCTCTTTCACAATGGAAATGCCATTCCATTAGAGGAATTGTTTGGTTGAACACAAACCTATATTTCCATCACATATCCAAAATGTCGATATTTAATGTGCATCAAACACAAAGCCACATTTAAAGTTCCAAAGAGCCCTGGATGCACACAAATGTTTCAGCATGAGAAGGGCTTGCCCTCTCACTTGATGTTGGGGTGTTCCCTACTTTCAGTTTTGCACACAGAGAATACTCTGATACTCTTGTGGGTAAGGGAGCTGTTGATTACATAGAACTCCATATGTCCACTATAAGCACAATGTAATTGATGGCTTTTTAAAACAACTAGATCACTTTCCAGATAGGCAGTGGAAAGTGCTGTCAAGTCGCAAGCAACTTATAGTGACCCCATAGGGTTTGCAAGGCAAGAGATGAACAGAAATGGTTTGCCATTGCCTGAAGAAGAAAGAAGATTTGGTTTTATACCTCACCCTTTACTACCCAAAGGAGTCTTGGAGTGGCTTACAATCACCTTCCCTTCCTCTCCCCACAACAGACACCCTCTGAGGTAGGTGGCAATGAGAGAGCTCTGAGAAAACTGTGACTGACCCAAGGTCACTCAGCTGGCTATATGTGGAGAAGTGGGGAATCAAACTCTTAACCACTACACCTAACTTCTCAGCCTCTGTAGAAACTCTGGATTTCCTTGGTGGTCTCCCATTTTAATTTATAAGATCTGATGAGATCAGGTTAGTCAACCAGGTCAGTGCATTTCCAGATTTCTATTAAATATGTAATAGTATCTATAATAGTGATACCCAAATTGTATGCCTAGAAGAAGGGACTAAGTGAAGTAGGCCTTGAAAATGTTCACATCATTGTCCCCAGAAACATGATATTTCCCCCACACACACACACACATTTTATGTCTCTCTCTCTCGGCTTGGCTTCACGAACGAAGATTTAAGAAGGGTGCAATAGTCCACGTCTGCTGCAGGCTCGCTGGTGGCTGACAAGACCAATGCGGGACAGGCAGGTCCGGCCACAGTGGCTGCAGGGAAAAGTCTGATTTGGGGTTGGTGCTGTAGCAGTGCGATTCTTCCTCAATCTCCTTTTGTCCTCAAGACCAACAATGCGTGCGTTCTCAAAAGAAGAGACAGCCTGGTGGATGGTGTGCCTCCATGCTTTGCGATCTGAGGCTAGGTCAGACCACTGGTGATGGTTGATGCGACAGGTGCCAAGGAATTTCTTCAAGGAGTCCTTGTACCTCTTCTTTGGTGCCCCCCTATTTCGATGGCCGGTGGAGAGTTCGCCATACAGGGCAATCTTGGGAAGGCGGTGGTTTTCCATCCTAGAAATATGTCCTGCCCAGCGCAGCTGCGTCTTCAACAGCAGTGCCTCGATGCTGGTAACCTCCGCCCGCTTGAGAACTTCAGTGTTGGTCACAAAGTCACTCCAGTGGATGTTGAGGATGGTGCGAAGGCAGCGCTGATGAAAGCGCTCGAGGAGTCACAGGTGATGACGGTATAAAACCCACGATTCAGAGCCGTAGATGAGGGTTGTCATCACAACCGCTTTGTAAACATTGATCTTTGTGCCTTTTTTCAGATGCTTGTTGCTCCACACTCTTTTGTGCAGTCGGCCAAAGGCACGGTTTGCCTTTGCCAGCCTGTTGTCAATCTCCTTGTCGATCTTAGCATCTGAGGAGATGATGCACCCCAGGTAGCTGAACTGCTGGACTGTCTTCAGAACTGATTCACCCACAGTGATGCAGGGAGGGTGATAATCTTCTTGGGGTGCAGGCTGGTGGAGAACTTCTGTCTTCTTCAGACTAACTTCTAGGCCGAATACCTTGGCAGCCTCTGCAAAGCAGGACGTCATATGCTGCAGAGCTGATACCGAGTGGGAGATGAGTGCAGCATCATCAGCAAACAGTAGCTCTCGGATGAGTTTTTCCATTGTCTTGGAGTGGGCCTTTAGTCACCTCAGGTTGAACAGGCTGCCATCGGTGCGATAGCGGAGATGTATTATATTGTTAAATGACAAGTAACACACAGTTGCAGATACAGACAAATACAACAAAAAATGGAGATAGAGGATATGGCAACTCTCACTATAAGCATGTTTGTATACAACCTCACATTCTTAAATACACCTAATTCTTAACATCAAAAATAAATTACTACTTCTCAATTAGCATACGTACATCATTTCCTGTTCATTTCTCTCTCTCAATTTTTAGCTATTCATACCTTTGTTAACCACTCATAAAATAATTTCCAATTTTCATCAATGTACTTCTTAGGTCTAGCTCTTAACAAGTTAGAAAGTTTATCCATTTCAGCAGTATCTATTATCTTTACAATTAACTTGTCCATTGTAGGCATTTCATTTCTTTTCCAATACTGCACTAACAAAATCCTCGCAGCCGTGTTGATATGGACTATTAAGTGCTTCTCCACTTTCCCCATTTTGTTCAGCAGTGAGTTTAATAAGAATAGCTCTGGCTTGAAGGGAATCGCATTTTTTAACATTTTTTGAAGTGTTTCATGAACTTTCATCCAAAAGTCCTTTGATCTTTTACACGACCACCATGCGTGAAAAAACGTTCCGAAATTATCCCCGCACTTCCAACAGTTGTTAGATAAGCCTGGAAACATCTTTGCTAGCTTTGCAGGCGTCATATACTACCTATATATCATTTTATAAATATTTTCTTTAAAAGATGTAGACTTAGTGATCTTTATATTGGTTTGCCAGATCTGGGACCACTGATTCAGGTGAATTGCATAGGTGATATTCCTGGCCCATTTAATCATTACATCTTTAACTACCTCATCCTGCATTTCTAATTGGAGGAGGAAATTATATATTTTACTTATCTGTTTTGCTTCAGTCTTTAGAAAGAGTTTGTCAAACACAGTTTCTTTCAAATAAAAGCCCTTTTTTATCCTTGTTATATCTCGACTTTAGTTGGGCCAGTCTCCACCAAACTAAAGTAACATCCTGATCTGCTAATTGGGTATTTGTTCTCATAGTTCCATCTTTCTCCAACAAACCTTCATAAGTTAACGGTGTCTCATGTATTGACAGGTGGGGCTGCGTGAATGCTTCTAATGGGGCCACCCAGTTTGGAATCTTGTTACATAAGAATCCTCTTATCTTTTCCCACATATTAATTAAAGACTTTCTATTTAGATGATTTTTAAAGTATTTATACCCATCTATTCCATACCATATAAATGCATACCAACCAATTCTCAGATCATGTCCCTCAATCGTCAATATTCTCTTATTCTCTAATTCGGCCCACTCTTTCAACCAAACAAGTATATTGGCTTTATAATAAAGTTCCCAATTGGGTAAGGCTAATTCCCCCCATCTCTGGAGTCTTGCATAAGTTTACGCTTTATTCTTGCTTGCTTTCCATGCCACACAAAATCACAAGTTAATTTATTCAATGAATGGGAAAAGGTCTTGTTTAACTGTATTGGGATAGTTCTTGAAGCATGCTGAAAATAAGGAGGTCTGAATTGGGCTAGTTCCATGGTGAAAAAAAGGTGGCATTGAGAACTAATAAGTAAAACATTCTACGAGATATGCTTTAGGATAATTGCAGTTCTGTTATTTCCTATGGGAGCATTTTCAGGGGTAGGGAAAGGAGTGGCTATTTTTCAACCACATATCACCAGAATTGTGGTGGAGTGGGTGCTACCTGTTCCAAGTTTCAAGTGAATTGGGACAAGAGTTTGAATTCTGTGAACCCCTGAACAAGCTGTTCCCAGCTCTCTGTTTTCCAAGACATAGTACTTGCAAAGAACAAAAGTATTCTGCCCTTATACAGGAAGGAGAAAATGAACAGCAAGTCTCTACAGCTTGTCTCCAAAGGTGATTGGTTGAGAGTGTTCTGTGTTTCTCCCTTGCAAGGACCTGATTTTAAGGTGAAAATTCCATTTCCCAGGAAATTAGTGAAATAAGAGAAAAACGCAAGCTCATGCTGCTTTGCTGGTAAGTTCCAAAACAAAAACCTAGATTGTTTTGAGAAGAGGGACTTCATTATACCATCAATTCTGGAATACCATTTCATAAAATCACTGTACCAACCCAAGTCAGCAGTTTCCATGAATATCTTTAAAAAATAATAATTTAAGATTTAAACAAATTACATAAAAAGAGTACACAAAATTTAAATTAAGCAAAACCAAAAAGAGGGAAAAAAAGAGAAGGGAATATATCTCAGTTTTCATCTACAACTTGTACGTCGGTTCTATATTCACCTCTATAGGTATATAAAAACCCGTTTCTTTTGTCTATAATCCATTACATGTCCTCTTGTTCTTCAAAATGATAAACCATCAGTTCATGAAATGATCCATGTATATCTTCAGTTTAGCAATTTTGTTATACACACCCCTAGAAATTATGTCACCTTTTCTGCTGGTGGAAGTGTATTTTTTGGTGATGGGAATCAGACACAATTCAATATTAACTATGAAATCCTGCATATATAATAAAGGTATGTGTCTTTTGTTAGCAGAATTTACTGGGAAAATATATGTATATTTTCTGAATGTTAAATGAAGTGGGCCCCTAGTGTCCAACCACAATAAATGATATTTGGGAAACACTGATTTAATGAATTGATAATAGGTTCATTTTGCCATTTGCCTTATTCATTCCAATAGTTATCCAAGATTTCTTGCTATAATAAATCACTAAGAAAATATTTGTCCCATTATGCAATTCTAATAAGATTGGAGAAAATTCAGAGAAAATGTCAATTAGAAATCAAGGCAGTAAAATAATTCCAATATTTTTTTCCCCCAGCTCTGTCATATTTATGTAAAGTCAGAAGTAATTCCCATACCCAAGTTCAGAGAGAGTTTCTTCCAAGTACCCTTAGGACTGCACTGTATTCCAAAACTAGTATGAAACAAGTTGATGCCAAATCACTGCCTACAACTATTTGGTGAACATAAATATCTAACTGGGAAATGGATGATGTTGCAATTGTGTCAGGAATAGCTGGTAAGGTAGAGATTGTGATTTATTTTGACGTATGTCAGTACCATAAAAATTCTCAAGAAAGAGAGACACTCATCATTCATGAAATGTGAAATTGCCCAAGGCAGCTTTTGAGAATGGAATTGCTCATGTGGAATAAGAATGAGTGTTTACTTATGGAAGTTCTCAGAAACAAAAAAGGGGTCATATTGGATGCAATTAGTTCTATCTTGGCGCAACATCCTACCCAAAATTTCAGACAATGACAGGCATATATGTGATTAATTTCTGCATCCTGTTCAGACTCAGATATAAACACAACCATACAATGATGGTAGGTGCAATCTAATGTTTTTTTTCTCTTCTATGCAGAGTTACTGCAGTCTAATTCAATTGAAACCAGTAGAATGGAGTAATTCTGTATAGAATGACATTGTTTATCAGTGCATTCTGATTATCCACAATAGTGCAAAGTGTTACTGTGAGTAATGCAGAATTCCATACCAGGTGCATAAAATTGATTCTGACCTATCTTCATTCACGTTTCAGAAATGAAACTTGGCCTTGATTACAAAGTTAATTGTGTCTTAACTCCCATGAAGCTGTCTTATACCTTGTCACACTATTGGTTGATCAAGCTGAGCATTCTTTACTCTGGCAGTGGCCCTTTCAGATTCAGTGCTTCTTTCCAAATGGAGTTGAGAGGGGCTGAACCTTAAATTTTATACATACAAAGTAGATGCTCTACCATTGAGCCACACCCCAATATGATTGCAATCAGGATTTGTTCATATTTCAAAATACTGATTTCAATAGTTTTCTACCTAGTCAATTGGCAGTATTGGCCTAGTGGCTGACTTCCGTGGATTACTTATGTTCCAGGGTCATCACACATCATTTAAAATCAATTACATATTAAAAAAATAAAATCAATTACATTTCAAGAGCTGCTTTCACACTTATTACAGTTAGCTATATTCATCCAATAACAGCGTTTATCATGTTGATGCATGTTCAGACCTTATTTCTTTATTATTTGTTAATTACTTAATGGTTTATTGAATTAAGCTACAATCCCTAAGAGCCATTAATTAATTAATTAATTAATTTTATGATTTATATTCCGCCCTTCCCAACAAGTGGCTCAGGGTGGCTCGCAACATAAGAATTTGACATAAATAGAATTTAAGCATAAAAACAGTTAAAATAATTAATACATTTAAAATTTTAAGACATTTAAAACATTAGGGATAGCAGACATCTAGTGTAAATACACTCAGTTTCTTGTACCAGCTAGTCATAGGCCAGCCAGAAGAGGGTTGTCTTACAGGCCCTGCGGAACTGGGCGAGGTCCCGCAGGGCCCTCACTTCTTCCGGCAGCTGGTTCCACCAGGAGAGGGCCGTAACAGAAAAGGCCCGGTCCCTTGTAGATTTTAAGCGGGCTTCTTTTGGCCCGGGGATAACTAGGAGATTTTGAGTTCCCGATCTCAGTACTCTCTGGGGAACATGTGGGGAGAGACGGTCCTTCAGGTAGGCAGGTCCTAGGCCATATAGGGCTTTAAAGGTAATAACCAGCACCTTGTACCGGACTCGGTAAGCTATTGGCAGCCAGTGCAGATCCCGGAGCCCTGGCCGGATGTGCTCCCTTCTTGGGAGTCCTAACAGCAGCCGGGCCGTGGCATTCTGCACTAGCTGCAGCTTTTGAGTTCGGCACAAAGGCAGCCCCATGTAGAGAGCATTGCAGTAGTCCAACCTCAAGGTGACCGTGGCATGGATCACTGTTGCTAGATCGTTGTGCTCCAGGAAGGGGGGCAACTGCCTTGCCCGCCTAAGATGAAAAAATGCAGACTTGGCAGTGGCTGCTATCTGAGCATCCATCATTAAGGAGGACTCCAATAGTACCCCCAGGCTTTTGACCTTGTCCGCCGCTATCAGCGGCGCACCCTCAAAAACTGGTAGGGGGGTTTCCCTCCCCGGACCCCGATGACCCAAGCAAAGGACCTCTGTCTTCGCTGGATTTAGCTTCAGCCCACTCAGTCTGAGCCACCCAGCCACTTCCTGTAATGCCTGGTCTAGATTTTTTGGGGTGGAGACCGGTCGGCCGTCCATAAGTAGATAGAGCTGGGTGTCATCAGCATACTGGTGACAACCCAGCTCATACCTTCAGGCAATCTGGGCAAGAGGATGCATATAGATGTTAAATAACATCGGGGAGAGAACCGCCCCCTGAGGCAATCCGCAATCAAGCGTGCGCCTTCGGGATAGCTCACCCCCAATCGCGACCCTTTGTCCCCGACCTTCGAGGAAAGAGGAAAGCCACTGTAAAGCCAACCCCTGAATCCCCACGTCGGCGAGGCGGCAGGTCAGTAACCGATGGTCGACCATGTCGAACACAGCCGACAGGTCCAACAACATCAGCACCGCCGAGCTGCCCCGATCCAGATGCCGTTGAAGGTCATCCACCAGGGCGACCAACACCGTCTCCATCCCATGACCCGGGCGAAAGCCGGACTGAAGTGGGTCGAGGATGGAAGCGTCCTCCAGGAAAGTCTGTAACTGCATCGCCACTGCCCTCTCGATAAGCTTGCCCAAAAAGGGCAAGTTTGAGACCGGCCGGTAATGCGCCAATTGGGCCGGGTCTAATGTTGGTTTTTTCAAGAGGGGGTGGACCACTGCCTCTTTAAGCGGCGTTGGAAAATGCCCTTCCATCAGGGATCTATTTATGATATCCCGTACAGGATATCTAAGCTCCCTCTGGCAAGATTTAATAAGCCAGGAGGGGCAAGGGTCCAAATTACAAGTTGTTGGGCGTGCAGATAAGAGAATCATGTCAACTTCCTCCAGGCTGAGAGGACTGAAGCCATCCAGAACACAATCCAAAGACAGGCCCGGAGCCTCGGTTTCACTAGCTGCCTCAAATATGGCCGAGGGGTCGGGGCGAAGTGACGCGATCTTGTCCGCAAAAAATTTCGCAAAAGCCTCACAGCCAATCTCCAATTCAATAGAATTTGGTCTGCCTTGTGGCAGTGTCGTAAGATTCCGAATTATATCAAACAATTGTGCCGGGCGCGAAGTTGCGGACGCAATCTTAGTCACGAAGTATGTTTTCTTTGCGGCCTTGATTGCCATCTCATAGGATTTCAAACTCTCTCTATAGGATGTTCGAATCGCTTCGTCTCGAGTACGCCGCCATTGTCTCTCTAGTCATCTGAGTCCACGTTTTTGTTGCCACAGCCCCTGGTTAAACCAAGGTGACGGCTTCGAACGGGGACGCAGAGGGTGCCTAGGTGCGACCTCCTCAATGGCCCTAGAGAGTCCATCATTCCAGGACTCTACCAGGTCATCCAGGGAGTCGCCAGTGGGCCAGGAATCCCGTAGAGCCGTTAGGAACCATTCCGGGTCCATCAGGCTCCGCGGGCGAGCTAAAATACACTCTCTGCCTAAACAGGCTTGGGGTGACACATCCACACGAGCCTTGAGGGCATAGTGATCCGACCATGGCACTGCTATAGTAGCAATATCGTCCACTAAAACTCCCGCCACGAAGACCAGGTCTAACATGTGTCCCGCCTGATGAGTGGACATTGTAACAACCTGGGAGAGTCCCAGTGTCGCCATGGATGACACTAGGTCCAACGCCTGACTGGAAGCCGCATCGTCGGCATGGACGTTGAAGTCACCCAAGACCAATAGCCTAGGGTACTCCAATGCCCAGCCCGCCGCCGCCTCCATCAGGGATGGTAAGGCGCTAGCTGGTGCGTTAGGCGGTCGGTACACCAGCCAGATCGCCAACCCCTCCCCAACGTCCCACATCAGGCCGGCACATTCCACGCCTGGAATCTCCGGGGCCGGGAGAGCCCTGAAGGAGTAAGCCTCTCATATGGGCAATGCCACTCCTCCCCCCTGCCCGCTAGTCCGGGACTGGTGAAAGACCGAGTATCCTGGGTGGGCCATCTGGGAGAGAGCCACAGTCTCCCCATCCCGCACCCAGGTCTCGGTCACGCAAGCCAGGTCCGCTTCCTGCTTCAGCAGGAAATCCCGAAGGATCATGGTCTTCTTATTAATGGACCTGGCATTACATAACACCAGTGACGGAGGCGAGTACATTCGTCTGGCCATGCTACCTGTCACCATCGGGATGGGACACAGGCTGGAAGGTGGCCGAGCACCACTACGTCTCGGCCCCCTTCACCTATAAATCTGCCTGTTCCCACTGTCATACCTTCCCCTCCCCAGGGCATGAATGCATAAAGTTTGTGATCTGATTTAGAACGCTCAATAAAACAGTTTGGGGAACAGGCAAGATTCTCACAGCTGAGAATTAGTCAAGTATTCAAAACTGGATCTTGTGCCTGCTCATCAAGCCACCTGGCCACTGCCATATGAACAGATGAAGCTGCCTTATACTGAATCAGACGCTTGGTCCATCAAAGTCAATATTGTCTACTCAGACTGGCAGCGGCTTTCCAGGTTCTCAAGCTGAGGTTTTTCACACCTACTTGCCTGGACCCTTTTTTAGTTGGAGATGCTGAGGATTGAACCTGGGACCTTCTTCTGCAGACTGATAAATTCAGCACATCCATTTGATAGGTTGCCAGTTTTAACTGGTGCATGATATACTCTGTTTACAATGGGACCCACATGATTCAGCTAAGTCAGCCAGATGTGACCATGCACAAGCACTAGTTACCTGGCCCACTACCAGGCTGAATATTGCCTGTTTCTACTAATGCAAAATAACTCAAAAGACTGTTCATTTCCAGCTGAGAATAAATGATCAAAGCAATCATGTCTGGTGCTGAATTTGAAAGAAAAGAAACATCGTTTAACATGTGCATCATGAACCACCTGTGGGTGGTTCACCATCCAAGTGATCCCAAGTGTCTGCTTCAGAAAAAGGTGCTGACCTTGGAAGAGACACAAGACATAGCTAGCATCTTCATCACCCCCCACCCTGAAAAAAATCTTTCTCCCCTTTTGCATGTGAGTGGGGGGAACAGAAAGTGGGGGGGGGGAATAGAAATTCTATACTCAATTGCCTATAAAATCTAATTCCACACATGCAATTCTACTATTCCACACAAGTATACAATTTTGTAAATATGTCTTAGTTTTTGAAAAGTGAAACTGAAATTTTATTTATTTACTTGATTTCTCCCCTATGGGAACCCAAAGTGCCTTATATAACTCTCCTCCATGTTATTCTAGAAGCCCTGTGAGGTAGGTTAAGATGAGTGCGTGCGTCTAATCCTAGGTCACCCAGACAGCTTCTATGGTTAAGTAGGGATTTCAGCCTGAGTCTCTTGTATCCTAATCTGACACTGTAACCAATACATGAAACTAGCTCTTGATAAAAAGATGTGAACTGCTACACTGTAAGCTACATAAACCATGTATCCTATCTGCAGCAAGCATTGTCTGCCACCAGTTTCCATCCTTCATAAAGAGAGGTTTGCTGGGCAGGGTAGCTTCATAAGGGTTCTCCAAGAAAGCCCGGGGAAACTATTTACCTCCCAGGGCAAATTGAGTTCACCTATCACCAGGGCTTTTTTTGTAGCAGAAACTCCTTTTCATATTAGGCCACACACCCCTGATATAGCCAATCCTCTCGGAGCTTACAGGGCTCTTAGTACAGAACCTACCTATCACTAACAAAATAGAATCCATGTTCCCATTGTTTTTCTATATGGGAATCACATATTTCATATAATAGCTTGAATACCGAACAGCATTTTAAGAGATAGCTAGGGAAATGACATTATGCAAGATAACACCTGTCTTGCACATACTTCTAAGTTATTGTAATGCTTTTGCT
The DNA here is from genome assembly GCF_032191835.1 of Heteronotia binoei. Lineage (NCBI taxonomy): Eukaryota > Metazoa > Chordata > Lepidosauria > Squamata > Gekkonidae > Heteronotia > Heteronotia binoei. Next base: position 166,253,686 of record NC_083224.1, read on the forward strand.
AAAATAAGAGTCTTCATAATTTATCATCCACATTGTAAGCACCTTCAATTTAATGTTGGTTATAGCATGAGGTACTCATCTGAATCATTCATGTATAAATGTCATTATGAGCCTTATTATGATGTTTAGTATAATAAAACTAGCCTACAATTCATCTGTGAAATACATACCCTTGAATGAACATAACACCTTTCCTGCAGCAAATATGTCAATGTAGTTACTAGGAAAGCAAGAGAAACTCTTAGGTTCATCAGCTTGACTCAACCCACAGTGTCTATAATAATTTCCTTAAAAAAAATTTCTGTCATAATTCTATTTTATCTGGAGTTTTAAGATTGATTTCCTCATCCACATTTCTTTTTTCTTTTTTTACATTTCTACAGAGGCTCATCCCAAGTGTGCCATTGTAATCTATGCAATTGTTGGTTGACTGCACTATTGTTAGTTGTCTTCCCACTTGGTGTTAATTGTTGTTAATCAATTGTTCACTGATAGGGTCCTTGGGAACTTGAAGGGACACCTCCCAAGTGAAGTGTTGGGGAAAGTGTACATATAGTTTAGTTTATTCAATTTATATCCCGCCCTCCTCTCCAAAGCAGTAAGTACAACTGATGGTTAAAATGAAGTTATGGGGAAAGTTCAGCATGAAGAATCAGAACATGGTACAAAAATAAAGATTTGTGGATTTGATTCACACAAAGGCAAAGACAAATCACAACAGAAATCTGTTAATTGCTTAACCCTAAACCAGCTGGAATGAGAAACATGGTTCCCCATTATAAACAGAAAGTGAAATTTTGGAATAATGTCTATAGCCACAATCCTAACAACACTTTTGTGAGAAGAAGGTCCAGTTAAGAAAATGTGACTTACTTCTGAGTGTACCTGCTTAGAAGCTTCCTAATTGTGTAAGAATGCACCTAATTGTATAACTGGATTTTTTGAGATATGTCTTGAACAACATTTTCTAGTCTTATCCAATGTTCTTCTACCCTCCACATTTCTTAACTACTCAACTGTAGGCATTATGTGTTTTAAAGCAGTTATACATGCATGTATAGAAACAAAGTTCTCCCACCTTTAAACTTAAGCAAGTGATGCAACTATGAATTGGAAGCAATACTGGAAAGTGGAAACAGATAGGGATGGGCACATACTGAGAAAATGTGCTATGGTTCAGTTTGTGATTTGTGGCATGCCCAAATCACAAACCATTGTGAACTTTTAGGGGCTAAACAAACCATTGTGAACCTTTAGGGGCTAAACAAACTGGTTCAATTTGTGGGGTTTGTGATGCAATAGAAACCCACCCCCCTCCTGGTGTGCTAGACACACCACACTTGCTGGGATCTCCAGCTGACTCTTCTCTACCGGCCCTACAAGTTTAGTGAGGATTGGATTTATGGGGTCTAAGTTACAGCCACGCAAAGAAGGTGCCCCCACCCTCCTTTGTTTCCAATCAATAAGAAACAGTATGGCAGGAGTGTGACACTATTGGAATGCTGAATTTTAATAATTGTATGGTATTTTATTGTGTTGTAAAAAATTTTGTGGACTTTTAGTTGAAAGGTGGTCTATGAATAAACTACTTACACCATGCAGGTTATCACAGACAGTTGAATTGAATTAAATGGCATTATGAGCAAACGAAGCCAAGGACAGTGAAGGCAAAGTAATAAATGGATATCAAGCAGCATCCATAGTTAGAGAAACAAAAGGGAATAAAACAACATGGAAACAATGCAAATGTTTCATGAGTGATTTAAAAAAAATCACCAGTCTCAGAGAAAACATTTCAAAATACTGAGAAAAACAAACAGAAACTAAGCATGTTATTTTGACTCAGTCTTACCTATGGGGTTGCCAGCTCAAGGTAGGAAAAGGGAGTGGAGTCTGGAGAGGGAGGGGTTTGGGGATGGAGTGACCTCAGCAGTGTATAATGCCATTGAGTCCACCCTCCAAAGCAGCCATTTTCTCCTGGGAAATTCACTTTGGTTGTCAGGAGATCAATTGTAGTAGCGGGAGATTGCTAGCTGTCACCTGGAGGTTAGCAATCCTTCTCACCTAACTATGTGGCCATCCTAAGCACAGTTGCACCCTCATAAGCCCATTCACTTTGATGGACTTAGATGGGTATAATTTAGGATTGCACTGTAAAGGGGGGGGTGTACTGATTTCCTACAACAACATATACGTTATAACATGTAAATGTCAGAGGCATTCATTTCATTTAATATTGATGTAACACTTCATCTGCCACCAAGATGATTTAAATCTAGCTGCTTTAATTTGCATGATGCCAAATATGACAACTCATCACTCAATTTAATCTACTTGTTTAAAATCACTGGGCAATTACCTACTGGGAACATTGGATCATACCATAAAAATACAACTGCCATTCCATGCCAATTTGTTTTCAAAAGCCACGTTCTGCAATTTCCATTACTGGCTGTAGATTCCTGTTGACCCAATTATTTACAATTTCCCCCAAAGGGATGGTTTTAACAACCTGCTTTAAAAAAGAAAAACTTAGTAATAAAAGATTACATCACACAGACCACAATCAAGCAGAACTGAAGAATTTCAAAGAACCTTGACTTTCATGGAATACAGTTGAGCATGTAGAAGTCAGTGGGACTTAGAAGGTTATGAAAGTGCTTCAGTTTAGATCCACTATGCCCACACATTGTAACTGTAAAAACAAAAGGAGTAATGATAATCTTCAGGCTTTACTAAGACATTCAAACAATTTCTCTTTGCCCTGGATTGTCCCTGAATGTTTCAATGTCATTGTGAGGTAACAGCAACTCTTATTTTGCCTGTTAGCTACCCTATCTATCTCCTCCACTTGCACCTGCTGAGATGGTCTTGGGTCAGCCATAGCTTTCGTAGAAGCTGTCCTTGAAAGGGCAGCTGCTGTAAAAGCACTCTCAGCCCGACCTACCTCACAGGGTGTTTGTTCTGGTGTGTGTGTGTGGGGGGGGAGAGGTAGAGGAGATTGTGACCACTCTGAGATTCAGAGTATAAGGCAGGATATAAATCCAAAATCTTCTTCTTCTTCCTACCTACATTCCAGACCCCTCAGTCAGAAAGCTCTCCCAATGATACATCAGACCTTCTTAACCGGCAAGGCTTGGTGACCAGTAATAAAGGATGGGAGGGCTTACTGGAGGCTTCAGTAGCTGCCCTGAACCTCCCCTCCTTGTTCATGAGCTAGCAGAAGCTCATTTTAGCTACCGTGGTCCAAACCTACTAGCTAGAAGGATGGCAGATATTAGTCTGTGCCTTTTTGCCAGTGATTTCAGCATCTTTCCTGACAGACTCCTAGTTAGGTAAGAGAATATTACAAGAAGCCTTTCAATTTTGGGGAGCAAGTGGGGTGAGATGTATTTCTACCATCTGCACTACTTGTCCTGCAGCATGAAGCAACATGCTGACCTTTGCAATCCCCAGTAAACCCTGAGATAACTGAAGTTAATTTAGCAAGAAGGAATTGGAATCTACAGAAACAAAACAAAAACATACAGAGAGAGCCAACATGGAGTAGTGGTTAAGAGCAGTGGACTTAGTAATCTGGAGAACCAGGTTTGATTCCCTACTCCTTCATATGAAGCCTGCTGAGTTGTCTTGGGCCAGTCACAGTTTTCTCAGAAATCTCTCAGCCCCACCTATCTCACAAAGTACCTGATGTGGGGAAAGGAAAGGAATGCAATTGTAAACTGCTTTGAAACTCCTTTTCTAGAAAAGTGTGCTGCTGCTTCTTCTTCTTCTTCTTCTTCTTCTTCTTCTTCTTCTTCTTCTTCTTCTTCTTCTTCACCAGAGAACACAGAACAAAGAAGATAACATAGATGGCACTGGCAGCAGAGGAATTTTTTTTAAAAAAACCCTTACTTGCTCAACTTTGATTATATGATCAATTGAATTTGTCTAAACATACATATTGATGAAAACAATTGTGCTTTTTAAAACAACAGCAAGCTATATATTGTCTTCAAAATAACAGATATACATTCTTGCCACATACAGCTGTCTTGCCGTTTCCAAAGTTTACAGAGTCTTTCCTTTTCCTTTGCAAAGGAGTAATATATGGGTCTCAGAGGCAGCCTGAAAAAAAAAGCATTTCTGTGTGAAGGGGAAGTGCTTCTTCTGAAATGGTATACCAGCAGGTTCCAAAGAGTAGCTTGTGAACTACCCACAGCTCACTGTTGGCTGCAGGCTAGCTCATGCATCCCCTAGAAGATCCGGGAAAAGATAGGAATCACATCTGCTCTAGGCTTTCTGTCTGTCTGTTTAAATATGAACAGCTTTTATTTCATAGAATTTGCTGATAGCATCATTTCTGGTTCTGCTCCTTTCTAGTCTATCTTCGCTTCTGTGACAGAACAAAACTTCAGACATGCATGGGGGTGGGTGATTGGGACCTTGTTAATTACTCCAAAGTAGTTCCTATTAAAGAAGAGATTGACAACTTCTTTGGTATATCACCCCCTTTTTGTAAGCATTTTTAAAATATAAAATTTTGCTACGCTGGTTAATCTTTACTTTAGGAAGTTTTTAGCCTATGAACACTCAGTAGTCCAGAAGTTTGGGATTTAAAGGGTTATTGTTATTGCCAAATGCCTTATCCTTCAACAATGGAGTAACTCCACCAGACAGTGAAACCTGGACAGAGGATTTCTTAGATGTAGTAGACAAGAGAGGCAAATCAAGTTTAATATATGAGATACATGAAAGAAATATAATGGCATTTGGGCTGAATTCTTAGAGGTCTCTGAAGCTGGATATACTATTTGTTTGCATATTTTATTTTTTCCCATTCATTACCCCTTTTTTTCCCTTTTCTCTTCTCTGAGGCTAAGGGAGAAAGTTGTGTTTATGGGTCAGATGGCTTGTTTGACAGACAATGCTGTGTGTTTTCTTAAAATATACTTTAAATTAAAGAAACAAACAAAACATTTTTAGCCCTGATTTTAAAGTGTCTGTTTCCATTGGCAATTTACAGTATATTATTCTGCCGTGATATTACAGATTGTTTTGCAGATGAGGACAAATATCTTCCAAATAAATGCTAAATATAGCATTTTGTGGAGAGTTGAATTTGGTTTTTCTCTCTCCTAAAATTCATGTTTTTATCGTCTTTAATAATAATAATAATAAATTTTTATTTATACCCCGCCCTCCCCGCCAAGGCAGGCTCAGGGCGGCTTACAGGACATGGTACTCACCATGATACAACAACAATAAAATCAAAACAATAACAATATAAAACTGTTCATACATTAATTAAATTACATAAATAGTCTAAAATCCAGTATCTTTGATAGTCTAAAATCTTTGCTAAATAGTCTAAAATCTTTGATTCCACATGCTACTTTTCAGTTGCAAAACATTATTGTCTGTTTAATATCTCTGTGCATCTCTGTAATTTCAGTTCTTGCAGGGTTGTTGGTTTTATATTATACACCAAAGGGTCGTGCTATAGCAGGAGGAGGGAAAGGTTTGGGAAGATAATTGCTTGCCTCTGAGTACCTGCAGAGTGAAATTCTAAAATTTTGTGAAGCCTCCTTTCCCAGCCACCTTCCCCCCTCCACAATTTTCTGTTTTGATTAAAACTGAATTGATGCAAAACAGACTTCAGATTCCAAAAGGGTGTGTGTGTTTGGATCCACTGATCTGTTAGCATAAGGAGCTGATAGTTGTAGAACAATGGTGTGACCAAAGTAGGGTTGATCACATTGGTCGTTTTCGCACTAAGCGTTTGCTCCCCTTATTCCACGGCGCAATTATGTCCGGTTCATTTTCCTCGTTTTCGCACATGGACTCATTTGCGGAGTTGCTTTCCATGAAGCCCCGGCTCAAATCGTTTTCCCACTGGCATCGACTTGAGTTCGATGCCCTGTCAATCATTTTTTTTTAAGCGCAAGTCTGGTTGCGTAAGGACGTAATAATGTAACATCGAGCAGCCACAGCTGTTTCCTCCCCTTCTTTTCGTGGACAAACCGCATCACGTGTGCTGCTGCTTATGGATTGGCTGCAGCTGTAGTATCCTCCACAGCCCTTTATGTATTAACAGACGCATTCACAGTGGAGAATCCTAGCACTAGATTCCCCCCCCAAATTCTGAAGTTGCGAAATATCGCAATAACGAAGAGAGAGAAATCGAGGGGTTTGTGTGTGTGTGTGTGTGGCAGCTTCTTCCTTTCCCAGCCTCGCTCCCTCCCGGGTGGCGAAGCTGGGATTTCCTCTGCGCTCTTTCCCCTCCCCGGCTGGTGCTTGCAACGGGGACCTGATTCCTGCTGCCAGAGCTCCCCCCCCCCATTCTCTCCTTCCCCTTCTGTGGCGCGTGTGAAGAGTGAGCTCGCGTCTATTTTCTAACCGAGCGGAATGTAGCCAGGGAGAAGAATTCAGGACTCCAACTTCCCATTTTATACATGGCGATTTTGTGCAGGTCCAGAAATCCTGGTGGCACAGCTGAGGGAGGCATTGCCTTTTTAAAACACACACACATGAACGCTTTGGCCCGCGCCGGCACTAGATTTCCCCCCCCCCCCAACAATGTATAATGTAGTTGCGAGATAACGCAACAGCGAAATAACGCAACTGAAGTCAGTAATAATAAAAAAAAATTCTAACGAAACCAATTGAAGTGGCAATTGAGGCTATTCCAGGAGGGTTTTTTTTTTCTATTTGTTAATTTCGAAATATCGCTATTACGCAAGAAAGATGAAGTTTTAAAAAAAAATGGCCGTGCGGGCACTTTTGGGAAGCGCCGCGAACGGCTGATGATTGGCCAAGGGTGTGGATGGGGTGGGAGGACGGAAAGGGAGAGGGTGACGCCCACAAAGCAGTCGATCCGGCGTGGATGGATTTCCCACAGCAAACTCCGCAGAGTGGATCTGGTGTGGATCCGGAGGTTTTCAAAAACTCTGGAAGGAGGTGGATCTAGATACTCCGGCGTGAAACCCCTGCAGCACCGGAGCAAGACGCAGCGCCGGAGCAACAGGTGCGAAAACCAGGAAAAGATCCGGAGGTAAATGGGGTGCTACGCCGGAGTAAACGCTAGTGCGAAAACGGCCATTGAGTTGGTAGATTCCTGGAGATTTTTTTTTTTTACGGGGGGGAACCCTCAGCAGGGTATAATGCCATACCACCCTCCAAAGCAGTTATTTCATGCAAATGAATGAATCTCTGTAGTTTGGACATCAGTTGTAATTCCTGGAGGCTGGAAACCCTAGGAGGAAGGGAATAAAATTGCCCTTTCTGCCTCTTGCATCAGCACAAGTCTGCAGAGAGTAATTCTGCCCATTCTCCATTCCGCACTTCAGTCTCGTGGCCTATTCATGCCAAGCAGGGCAGAAAGGATTGCTGGGTAAAAAAGGTGCAAGGAAAAGGAAGATCAGTCCTTGTTGCAACTGTGGATCTCTGCATTTAACACATTACCAATAAATCTATAAAGCCAACAGTGAAAAGTAGAGGAATGAAGCTGGTGACAAAAATATAAATGAGCATCAAAATAAATGAAACAGGGACACTTCACTTACTCCCATCAGGGGGTGGAATCTTATATTTTGCTTTGCTTGTCCTCATCCTCCAAAACAAAAGAAAACACCAATTTGAGTTGAAGCCTGCAATTTCTAATTAAGTTAAGTGATCAAAAAAAAAAGTTTCTAAGACCGCATCTGAAGTTAATTAATAAAGGTCCTGCGATGCCACGTCCTCAGGGATTTGCAGTCTCTATCTGTACCCGCAGCATTGCCAATTATTAGCCCGCACTACAATTCCAGGCCAACCACAGATTGGGAAGAATTATGACACTTCTTTTCCAATTAACTGAACTCTAACATTTACAGAATGTCAGGATTTCACTGTTATTGCTTCAGTGTACTTAGCCTACACAAATACTCGGAGGAACTCACAGTTGCTGTGAAGAATGCTCCTAGGGAGACTTCATGCCTGGCAGCAATTTCCTGTTTATTTGTCCTTTCTCTACTAGAATGGGACACTTTCTTCACTCTGCATTTGTTTTCTCTGCGGCTAAATCTTCAGTTTACTTTCTGTAGCCAAGCATGAAAAGTCCTGCCACGAGGCCATGTGAGATGGCTGCCTCAGGCAGTGGATTTGGGTGCTATTAAGAGTGGCAGAATCAAAGAAAGATCTGTGGGCTGCAATTCACAGGGAAGTCATCCTACCCAAGCCCTGTTGAAATGAACAGGAGCTGTGCATGAGTGTTAGTATACTGTGAAATGATGGAAGGAGAGTATTCTGGCAGACTGTGTACCTTATACTATCAGGAGGGTGGGGCTGTAGCTTCAGTCAGGGTTGGCTGTAGACTGTCTGGCCAGAAGGCTAACTTCTGGTATTCCCCTCTACACTGATAACATCACAGAGTCTCAGGGGGGTGCCCAATTTGGGACCCCCGGAAGGCCGGCACCCAAGGTACTCGCCTAGTTTGCCTAGTGTCAGGGCTGGCCCTGGCTTCTGTTTGCATTTAGAAAGTCCCAGGTTCAGTCCCTGGTATCTCCAGGCAGTATGTGATATGAAAGATCTCCTCTGCCTGACCTGGAGAACCACCACTGCTCTGAGAAGACACTACTAACCTTGATGGACCAATGGTCTGATTCAGTAGATGGCAGCTCTGAGTGAGTGTTCAGGAGTGTAGGCAGGGCTTTTTTTGTAGCAGGAACTCCTTTGCATATTAGATTACACCTCCCTGATGTAGCCAATCCTCCTGGAGCTTACAGTAGGCCCTGTGCTTAAAGCCCTGTAAGCTCTTGAACAGTTGGCTACATCAGGGGTGTGTGGCCAAATATGCAAAGGAGTTCCTACTACAAAAAAAGCCCTGAGTGTAGGGATGCTGTCAGTTTTGCCATGAACATGTTCAACATTCAAACTTGCCATATTTGGAGATATTGTTCAGATGTTAGCTAATTACCTAGCTGTTTGATTCATGCTGAACAGTCTGGCAAGCAGGTTTGCACTTGGTTTTTCCAAAGCTGTGCATGTGCAAAGATGCTGCCAATTCAGACCGATGGGCAGCCATTAGCAGCATCTAGGACTACTTCGATGAAGACCAAAGAGTAGGATTTGGTTAGAACACAGTGTTTATTACTCATTTATATGATTAGTGACTGATTCAATTGCTTATTTAAACATTACCTGCTGAGTCAAGCAGTTACACAGCAAAGATGGGAGGAGGTAGTAGAAACTCGGTTGGGCTGTGTGAGAATAGTCATGCTCGAAAAGCCACTTGTGCTGTACTGCATGGTTAAGAAGGAATACAGTGAGGCAACCTGCCAAACACCGTGGACAAATCAATGAACAGTCAAAGCAATAATCAAAACATCATCTCCCTGCTCTATCCTGAGTAGCCCAGGCAAGCTTATTGTCAAATCTCGGAAGCTAAGCAGGGTTGACTCTGGCAACTATTTGGATGGGAGACCTTGGAATACCAGAGGCAGGAGGCAGGTAGAGATTTTATTCAGCTACCTCTCTGAATATACCCCAGGCCTTCAGTAGGGGTCAGTCATCAGCAATCACCATGACTTCCAGGTGCACATCACTAACACGCACCCACCCACACATATCCACAAAACACATTTAGTGAGCAGGGCATAAGCCAAACTGTTTGCGCATCACTATAGAAGTGTAGGGCAGGTACCACCTGGTGTTCCAACCTCTCACTTGGGCTGATAAATGCTATGTGGCTTCTGTGAGTTAAAAAAGTGTGTGAGAGATGTACACCTCATTTTAAAGGGCATGTGTATGTTTGTGCATAAACTGTAGCAATCACTATGAAGTAAGAATTGGGTTTCTGCTGCTGCTGTGAAGTTTCTGGCATTCACCTGGGAAATGTCACAGTTGCAACAAGTTTCTGTGGCATTCACCTTAATCAAGAGCATACCTATAGCATTCAGTGTTTTTTTGTATGCCACATTGTCCAGAATTGATCAAGTAAAGTCAGAGCCTATGTGCCTTATTAAGACATAAGGCTATAGAACAAGAGGCCTCAAGAATATCTCTAAGCCTTTGTCACTTCACAAAATTTCCTTGTGGTCCAGCATTGTTCTATTGTTTTATTCTGTTCTGTATTATGAGCCAATATGTGTACTTACCTTTCGGACCTCTGAAGAAGACCAGTTTAGGTCGAAACGTGTCAGGTCAAGTTAAGTAGGTTTCCGTTGAGGTTTTATGATTTTACATAGGATAGAGGCTTATGATGGGCCCTTAAATGGTTTTAGCTTTCAACAATATACACATGTATGTTGATTTATGATTTTTTTATACTTTGTTTTTAATGTTTGGCCCTTTAATTGCATAGTAACCTTTGAGGTTTCTTACTGATATTATCCCCATCAAAAGTTTCCAAACTGATTGCATCAGATCAATGCAAATTATCACCTACCAAATAGAATTCAGTCCATCAGATAGATTCCCCCATTTGGGTAACCCAGTGTGTACTGATGGGCTGCAGATATATTGCAGACAATTTTCTCCAAAAGGGGTAAATAGCAGTTCCCAGAGGTCATTTCTAATTAGCAAAATTGTCTGGGAGGGAAGGCTTATAAACATGCCATGGGGCCAGTCCAGATTGGGTTTCTGTGCACCAGATAATTGAGTATGAATTGATAGACCTCAGTTCTGTACAGTTCTGGTAATTGCACCTCAAAAAAGTTAAAGCATTGGAAAAGGTGCAGAAAAGGGCAACTAAAAGGATTAAGGCGATGGAACATTAACAACTAAAAGGATTAAGGGGATGGAACATCTTCCCTATGAAGAAAGGTTAATGAAGTTAGAGCTCTTTAGCTTGGAGAAACAAAGATTAAGGGATGACATACTAGAGGTTTACAAAACATGCATGGCATAGAGAAGATAGCGGGAAAAGTACTTTTCTCCCTTCCTCACAATACAAGAACTCGTGGGCACTCCATGAAATTAATGAGCAGTAGCCTTAGAACTGGAAGAAAACTGTTTGGAGGAAAACTCCACTCCCCCAGGCTGCTCTGCTTTAGTTATCCTGTTAGTCTGAAGAAGTTGGTTGAAATATAGCATTCAACAACTCTCATGAGTAAATTTTCCCAGTGAGATCACAAAATTGTGTGGGTGCTAACTTTATTTTGGCCGCTTTGTGAGAGTATATGTGTGCATGTTCACTTTAATTTACTGGAAGTGCAGCTGCTGGGGGAAAGGAAATGAAGACTGTATTCAGGGAAACTGCACTGCTGTATTTTTATTTATTTATTTTAGGGAATGGGAAAGTTCCTTGACTCCACCCCCAAATATTTCCTGTGTTGGACCTGGCAATCCTAGTGGAAGATAGCTTTTATGATTCTACATGTTCTATTGCAGAAAGTAGCAAACCAAGCAGCAGGGACAAGGTATGAGGTGCAATCTTCCTTGGGCACACAGGGGAATTTCAGCCTCCCCCTTTTTCAGTAGTAACTCACACAAGTGTACCCTGCCAAAAATCCCTCTAAGAGCTGAGGGCCCAGAGTAGCATCTTGTAAGCTTCGAAGGACTGCTGCTGGGAAAGTAAGTTAACAGCCTTTCCATATGTGCACAGAATTGCCTCCTTGTATCCCAGCTAAGTTTCCCCCCCATCTTTTGCTCCATCAAACACTTTATGTTATGTCATTATCACTTTGAAGCTTGTCAAACAAAACAACAAAATATATATTGATGAATGGACTGATAGGCCTTCTTGGCTTCTCTGGAGTGGAGGGAATTCTGACATCTAGATTGATACTGAAATGTATCTTTTGACATCACATAAAGAATGACAGTTTTAGTAAACAGGGACAAGATCAGTGTCAAATTTGAAAAAGCAAAAAGGCAGTCGGTGGGGTGGGAGTGAAGAGTTCATGTCATTGTTCTCACTTTTGTTCTCTCCTCCCAGCATCTCAAAGAAGGATAATTGTGTTTTTAAGGGATATCAAGTACATTTGAATGAACCCACCAAAACTAGAGCAATGACTTTTTTATTGCTTCAATGTTTGTCAGCGAAAAACGTAAACATCTTCACAAAAGCCATTCTCTACTATTGATTGACAGTAATTTTAGTGCATGCCCAGTTCTCCATTATGAAACATTAAACCTTCCAGAGTATTCATAATGAAATGATAACATTCCATCTGTTCGACAATGAGGATGTAAAGTAATAAAGCAAAAAAAAGCAGGGGAGGAAAAACAGCTTTATTATTCACGGCATTGTTAAGATTGTGATTCACAGACCACTGACTGCCACCCGACATGTTGTGAAGCATAAGTGATACATGATGTGCAAAAGACTTCCTCAAAGAGCTTTTTCTCAGATCAAAGCTTTAGAAAGGAAGGGAACACATGAGCTTTCTTTGTGGGGGGGGGGGGAGAGGGAGCAGGGGTGATGTGAAGGAGTAGTCCCATTCCAAAGAAGTGCAGGAGGAGGAAAGGAAGATCCTTGGGAGAAGTACAAGACTTGTCCCACTGCAAAGTCTTTATTGCTTTGGTTATTCTCCAAAAGGCTGTTGTACTTCTAAGCAATTTTTATTGTCCATTCAATTTCAATTAAGATTCAACTAGAGGACTGTTGACCAAACATTGGGCTGGGAACTTCAGATCAAGAGGTCACCTTCAGACATCCATGTCCTTACAATTCCTGAATACATGTGCTTCCTTTTTCATTCATTCCCTTCCCCAGTTTTCTGTCTCTGTTTGAATTCCTATTTTGGACCTTCCTCACAACTCCCAGGGCATGGTTTGCCAGCCTCCAGGTAAGGAAGAGAAGAAAGAAGAAGAAGAAGAAGAAGAAGAAGAAGAAGAAGAAGAAGAAGAAGAAGAAGAAGAAGAAGATATTGGATTTATATCCCGCCCTCCACTCAGAAGAGTCTCAGAGCGGCTCACAATCTCCTTTACCTTCTTCCCCCACAACAGACACCCTGTGAGGTGGGTGGGGCTGGAGAGGGCTCTCACAGCAGCTGCCCTTTCAAGGACAACCTCTACCAGAGCTATAGCTGACCCAAGGCCATCTCAGCAGGTGCAAGTGGAGGAGTGGGGAATCAAACCCGGTTCTCCCAGATAAGAGTCCGCACACTTAACCACTACACCAAACTGGCTCTCCACAGGACAAGCAGATGCACAAGGTTATTGTAAGAAGGACAAGCAGATGCACAAGGTTATTGTAACCCAAGATAACTAACAACATTATGATCAGTATTACGTCACATAACTATTTCTTATTGATAAGCTTTTATCCAAAATCTTCAAATATAACTTGTCAACAATTTGTATCAAAAACCCTCAAATATACAAAAATATACATAATTTTTCAAATATTCAGATAATGATTAAATGCAATATGTCCATATGGATCCAGAAATGTAGAGATGAGATAATGGATAATTCAAAAGGGGGCGGGGGGTAGCAGGAATGCAATTCAGGCTGGCTTGGCATCAGGGGGTATGGGCTAATATGCAAATGAGTTCTTGCTGGGCTTTGTCTATAAAAAGCCCTGTGCATAACAATGGTGATGTCAGGGGTGTGGCCTAATATGCAAATGAGTTCATGCTGAGCTTTTCTACAAAAAAAGCCTTGTTTCAAAGAAATCACTCAAAAGTCTCTTATGATAGTCTCAGTGGATCCCCACACAAACCCTGGAAGACAATGTGAATAGCAGACTCCAATCAAATCCCAGTGCAGAAGCATGAGATCTGCAGGATCATATGGACATATTGCATTCAATCACTTTGAATATTTGAGAATGTATTTATATTTTTTTATATTGAAATTTTTGGATAACAACTTTGTTGACAAGTTATATTTGAAGATTTTAAATAAAAGCTTATCAATAAGTGGTATAATACCGTTCATAGTGTTATTGAGTTACGATACCCTCGTGTTTCTTTTTGTCTTTAACTCTGTAACCCTTCTCCCATATTTTCTACTAGTTTCCAGGTGGGTTCTGGAGATCTCCCAGAATTACAACTGAAATCCAGGGCACAGAAATCAGTTTCCTTAGAGAAAATGACTGCTTTGGAGGGTGGCGTTTATGGCATTATATACCTCCTGAGGTCACTGCCCTCCCCAAACCCTGACCTCTGCAGTCTCCACCATCAAATTTCTAGGAATTTCCCAAGGTAGAGTAAGAGTTACCATACCTACCAGAGGCTACTCCCTATACCAGCCTTGTCTTTCCTGGAACTCTGCTTAATCTCTTCCCTCTCTTTCTTATACCGTCTTCCCCTACCCCTCCTTTTTTTCCCCTTTTCAGATATTTATACCCAAATCCTCTGGTAAATAGTTCTCCAAACAACTAACATTAAAGCAACACGTAAGCCATATAAATATTTATCTGTCATCAATTTAATACTCCCCCCCTCCCCTGGAAGCTAGATAGGAGTTAAACAGAAATAGACCCAAACACTTTAGAATGAATACTAAGCAGCCAGAAGGAAATGCCTTAAATAGATATGCTATGAATGTCCATAGGGGTTATCTTTTTTTCTAAACTGGAAAGCCCCTGACTCTGCCTTTCCTTATCCTTTTAGAAAAGGTACTCCACTCCCTTCACTATTCTTATTGCCCTCTTCTATATCTTTTCTGCCTCATTTGTTTCTTTAAAGATAGAGCAATCTAGAACTCTGCACAGTATTTCAAATGTGACCACATCATAGATCTGCCCAAAGACTATCATATTGGTTGCTTTATTTTCAAGCCTTTTCCTAATCATCTCCATAATCAAATTTAAGGTTTTTCAGTGCTGCCATGTGCTGACACAACATTTTGCTGAACTATCAATTGTGATCCCCAAATACCTTTCCAAGTCAGTTATTATCACATCAGATCCAGTCATTAGGCAGACAGGCAGACAGATGATAGATAGATAGATAGATAGATAGATAGATAGATAGATAGATAGATAGATAGATAGATAGATAGATAGATAGATAGATAGATAGATAGATGGTTTGTGTCCCTTTCCTTATACTTGTTCACATTAAATCTCATTTATTGCCTCCCCAGTCGGAATAACGAGACAGACAAAGGTATGGATTAAAGGGCCACTTTATTTAACTTAACTCAACGACAAGGGTAAAACAGTGGGGACAGGTCAAGCCAGGGGTCAGTACCAGACCACCTCCTTAACCCGAAACAGGGTGAGCCCCAAAGCCCCGGGTGTGAGCCAACCTAACGGCTCAGACGCGGCCAGCCAGGCCACGAGATCCCATTCACCTGAGCTCCACCCTCCCCCAAGCCGTACAGCCTGGGATGTGGACAACTCTCCATGTGACAGGATCCCCAGGCTCCCTGGAGCCAACCTTGGGCCGTACAGCTTAATGGTCACTCCAGGGAGGCCATTCACCACAATGGTGCAGTGCCACGGGAGCTCACCAATACCCCACAAAACATGTTCCCAACAGAAAATGGCCACAAACAGAGCCAAGCCTCAGCTTAGGCCACTGTAACCACTCTAACACCAAGAACATGTCCCAGCCCCTGCCATAAGTCGGCCAAGAAGGCCTCATTGCCCTTTAATGAAAGATGGACCCCATCCAACCTGTACAGGTCCGTAAACCTGTACAGGTCCTTAAAACAGGCCTTAATGGATGGATGTGGCACATAGAATCCAAGCCCCCTCCCAAGGGCTATTCGCAAGTCCCTGTTGGCCTTCTTCCAGGCTCGCTCCAAACCTGCTGGGTCCCAAGACACCCTCCACTCCCGGCATGGCAGCATGGCTGACCACAGGATGAGGATGCCTGGTCACCTTTTACTGATCAAGTGATGTCATCCCAGGCCTGAAGTGAAAGGGCCTTTCCCTTCATTAGGCCCAAATGATTCTCCCCCAGGTGAATCACCAATATATGCAGTGGCGGGCCACTCCTTTCCGGCAGTCCTACCACTCAATAACGGCCCGCTCATTCAGGCCCAGCTGTGAGCCAACTGATGTCCGTCGAGCCTGATGTGCCATCCAAAAAATGATACTGTGACCACATATGAGGATCCTCCTCCTTTCAACACCAGCCACAGCACCTAAAAAAGAAACACCATTAGAATTCTATCCCACCATAACCGAACAGAACACTTAACAACTTGGAGGGAAAGGTTGCCAAAGGGAAAACCTCCTCATGGCTCCAAATGTCGTATATAGGCCTGATAGGCCCCAGACCTCCACCGTCCCACACAATGAATAGTCTCACCCTCGTAACACATAGCTGTGGCTGTAGATGCAGCTCCGATCCTGAAAGAATGAGTGCTGAATTTCACACCCCCAAGACCTAACTTTGCCAAAGCCTGGCTAGTAACGGTCCAAAATTGATATTTAGTCAAGGGGGTTGTGTCATCATGGTGAAACAAAGGACCCTCTGCTGCCCCTTGCAAATCCATATAATGCGCAAGGGCAGGGTCCAAAAGTGACCTCTCTGAGCAGGGTCCAAAAGTAACCATGCAACCCCGCTGCCTCTGATCCATCTTTGACCGACGAACATATAGCACCACCTGACCGTCAACAAATTCAACATCCCCGACCTGGAAAGTCCTAACTGAAGTATCCTTGCAGGAGAGCACCACCAGCTCGGACACCTGCAAAGCCCCGAAAAAGGCCGTCAAGGTGGCTGCATGATAAAGCGCCTCCTCGAAAGCTGAGGCACAAACCAAGGCCCAAGTGACATGTAACCCTTGAAGGATAACTGGGGAAATCGGTTGCCTATGATCAACTCATTGCCATGCCTCCTGTGACCATCCCTCCAACATCTTAAGAATACGAAAATCCTTAGTTGCTTCCTGATACCCCCAAGCCTTACTAAGGAAGGACAATGCTGCCAGCTGTCCCTTGATGGATTTCACCGAGGCCTCTCCCTTTCTGCCAAACACAAAACTGTAGCAGGTGCTCAGCTGGTGCTGGCCATGTCTGAGGTAGCCCCGCCTCTTCTTGAAAAGCAGTAAACTGACTAGCTGCCCAGTCATACGACCTTTTCATCCTAGGTGCTATGGTGAGGTGGATTGCCCAGCTAACTTCATCCCTCCAATCTGCCACAATTCCGCCGGGATGCACGCGGGAAATGGGTTGGCCTCTGGAGCTAGCAAACAAAATTGCACCATCTGTTGGTGAGACAGGGCATCCGCCATGCTGTTACAAATGCCTGGGACATGCTTTGCCAAAAACAAAATATTTAACTTAAGGCAAAGCAAAGTGAACACCCTAATCAGCCTCGTGACTGACTGGGACCTAGAGGTCAGGCTGTTAACTACACAGACGACCACCATGTTGTCGCACCAGAAGTGAACCATGTGGTTGGCAAGGGAGTGTCCCCATAGAAAAACAGCAACCACGATGGGGAAAAACTCCAAGAAAGTCAAGTTACGACATAACTCGGAGCCCAACCATTCACTTGGCCAATGCTCAGCACACCAATGCCCCCAAAAGTACACCCCAAAGCCAGTGGAGCTGGCAGCATCCAAGACAATCTGAAGCTCCGCATTCAACTGCATAACATCCCACCAGAAGGAGATGGCATTGAAATCCCTCAAAAAAGACTCCCAGACATCAAGGTCACTGCGCATCCCCCCGGTAACTCGGATATAGTGATGTGGTGCATGCAGGGCAGCCATGCTGTCACAAGACTGCCTAAGAAACGCACGGCCGGGGGCCACCACTTTGGAGGCAAAGTTCAGGTGGCCCACCAATTGCTGTAACTCGAGAAGGGGGACCTTACGCTTTACCTGCACAGCCCGCATTCTACCCAAAAGATTCTCCAACTTATCACGCAACAGTCTAGATAGCTGGTGCACCGTATCAAGCTCGATCCCCCAAAAAGTCAAAACTGTAGCTGGGCACTCGGTCTTCTCCCGGGCCAATGGAACACCTAGTTCCTCCGTCAACTGCTCAAAAGCCGCCAACAAATGTGGGCATTGCCCAGAGCCCGCAGGGCCCACATAGAGAAAGTCATCCAAATAATGTGCTGTATCATGCACCCCTGTCTTAGACCGTAGTGCCCACTCCAAAAATGTACTAAACCGCTTGAAAGCAGCACATCTAGATAGATAAAAAAAACTGCCTTCAAATGCAAAACCTAACAATTCAAAATCATCCAGGTGCATGGGGAGATGGCGAAAAGCCGACTTAATGTCACATTTCGCCAGCTCCGTACCAACGCCGCAACGATGCACTATCCTCATTGCACGATCAAAAGACGTGTATTTAACAGAACACAACTCAGCGGGTTTGGCATCATTCACTGACCACCCCCTCAGGTAGGGCAAATGGTGAATTAATCGAAACTCCTCTACAACTTTCTTAGGTACAACACCCAAAGGAGACACCCGTAAATTGGGCACCGGAGGAACCGCAAAAGGGACCAACACTCGCCCCTCCACACACTCCTCCTTAATTTTAGCCCTAACAACATGCTCTAAACTGCAAACAGACCATAAATTAGAACAAGAAAACGGTGTTCGGGTACCCTGGTAAGGAATTCTGAACCCCCGGGAAAACCCTTCCCACAAATAACGTCTCTCATCCGCACGTGGATAGTCCTGCAATAACTCCCTAAGAACCCTCAGATGAATGGGGCTGGGCTCCTTTTCCAGGAGGCTCATTTGCCCCCCCCCCGGCCACTTGCTGGCCCCTTTAGGGTTGGAACTATCGCAAGCCATGAAGGCATGGGGCCCGCCACACAGCGGACATTCGTGTTTGTACCTGCAAGCTTTTCTGGCACACACACCTTGGAAGGTGAACTCCCAGCAAAGCAGCTGTGGCTGAACCGGCTGGCCCGCATCTGTGTGGGTGCCAGCAGAGTGAACTGTCTTTTGAACAAGATGACCACTGTCAGATCTATCCCCAGCATTTGGTTTCACAGGTGCCATAAGCTGCAACCAAAGCTGCTGATTGATCTGGTCCCAAGGGAGGCTAGGATTAACCGCCACTCGCATACGGAATTCCTCATTGTACTGTAGCCACGCACCTCCCTCAAATTCGTTATATGCCTGATACATAATATTGCAATACTGGAAGAGGGGGGCAGACCTCCAAGGCTGGGCCCTGGCAATGACCCATGCATATATGAGAAATCCCGGCAGCCAGTTCGACCATGACCTATCTACCTTCTGACGCTTCAGCTTTTCCTTATCCTTCTCGTTTAGCTCCTCCTTGGACTTCTTCTCCAACTCCCTATATAAAAGGCTAAACACGTCCACGTATTCCCTTTTAAAATCTTCTCCCTGGTTGCCACCATAAGGTGATCGCCTAGAGGCATGGCTGGATCCCCAAATGGTAGTGCATGAAAAGCCACCGTACTATAAGGGACTGGGGGATGGGATGGAAATCCCCAACTCCCCCACTGTTGCAGGGACCAGGTTGGAGGCAAAGAAGCTGCTTGCTGCCAACACCAAGGCAACACACCTCCTGCCGCCGAAAACCCTCCAGTCCCCGCGCTACCAGCCTGCCCTCCTACTGCTGCAGCTGAGAGCCAAGGTGACCAGACCCCACCCTGTACAGGAAGTGGAAGTGAGCTGTCCAATTGATTAGGCATCGCCCCCAACGCCGCTTGCTGAGTTATGGGTGGGCCTCATAGGGCGACCCTGTAGCAGGGGACATGACTGCTGGCCCCGAACCTGATGCAAACCTTGGGCCCCAGGGACCACATGGCCACACCATCCCCCGTTGCTGAGCCGGTGACTTACCTTCCACATCAATGGGCACCACTGCAACCGCTTCAGGCTCCTCCCGCTGCTCCTCGTTCATCAGCACTACTTCACTCTGGCTGTTACCGCCTTCCTTGCCACCCTGTAAAGCAAAAAGCTAAGTGAGCAGCTCCTTCTGAAAAGAAATGGTAGCAGCCCTACCTGAATCCTTAAGCCCAGAAAATCTTCGCAACGGGCCTGCCACCCCTTTAGCCTCCTCCAAAATGTCCAGGCATTCCAAAATGGCCTGCCACATCATCACATCGTCCCTGTCATCAGCTGGGGGCTGGACAGGAAGCGGCCTCTTAAGGGGCCTCTTGACCGGCTGCTTCCCCTTGGGTGGCTCTTGACCCTTCTTAGGCCCCATGTTGCCTTCCAAATTGCCACCCACACGAGTAAGCCAAGCCTAGCTTACTCAACCCTAGGACCTGCCAAAGGCTTCCCTACCCAGAGACAATGAAGCGGGCCCAGTTTCCTCCTAAAATAGCTCAGGCCAGCCTCCTCACCCCCTCGGGTCCCTACAGTGACGCCCCAACCAGCTACCCCATTGGTCACTAGCCCTGCTGGCAAGCTGACTGGCCCCTTCAACCACAGACCATTCGGGGGGGGGGAACCTTCCACGACCCCCTTCCCGCTGCAAAAATGCTCCACCGATGTTCATGCCAGCTGCCCCCATCCTGTCCAAAAGCTGCCACACACTCCATGCCGCGCAAAAACACCCCTCCCACGACACCGGGAACACTCTTTTCCCAGGCGCCGAAGGTCCCTACGCCGCTCCAAAAACTGCTCCGCCACACCGATGATGTGTGGCTGAGCATCTTCCCCAAAAGCGGCTTCAGAATTGCGCCACCAGGGGCGAGGCCGGCCTTATAAGGCCGCCCTCATCCCCACCCAACCAAAGAGGGAGGCAATGGATGGCCCCCAGCCTTAGCGGCCGATCTGCCGCTCAGCTGGGTGGGGGCCAAATTATATAGTGGCCTACTCATCCAGTCTGAAGAGATCATCTGGGACCTTTTCAAGAGACTGTCTCCAAATCAGGTGAGTTGATTATGCAGTTAAACCGATGACTGCCAAATGCTTCATCACCTATCTAGATTCCATAGCATGGATAACAATGATAGCTAGACTTACAGAAAGAGAATGTGCAGAATCACAGTAACCTTTTTTAGATGTTACATCCTCATGTACCATGAAGCCAGTCATCACATATATTGGGAGTGCATTGCTCCCAATATATAGCCATCATGTTATGTTAAAAGGAAAACAGTGCATTTTTTGCAAGTATGTAAAGCTTCAGGTTGCCAAACAAGGGTCACCTGCAGGCAGGCCCTGCCCCCATCCACCAATCAGCTGACTGGTGGGAGGACTTACCAGTAGGAAGAAGAAGGCCTAGGCCCCATTACTGGCATTGCACAAGAAGTTACATAATCATGTCAACAACTTCCAGGCAAAAATCTGGGCAAAAATCTCTATAGTAGAAGTCAGTTTTGTCATAGAGTTTTTGCCCAAATACCAGATCATCACCCGGAAGTTGCTGGAGTGATGACACTGCTTCCTGTGCAATGCCAGCAATATGGTCTGGGCCTTTCCCTTTCTCCTAGAAAGTGCCCCACTATCCCCTGCCAGTTGTTAGGAGGGACCTGGCAACCCTAGTATAGCTTCAGTATGCCCAAACCTATCACTGGGCTTTTCAGAGGGTTGGTTTGTATGTATCAAAACGAAACATGCTTGCAAAATGTACGCGGTGCCTCTGTTCGTACAACATCATGAACATTCATATCGGGAGCAGCACACTCTCAATAAACACACTGGGGGTGTGTGGGAGAGGCACTTGTGAATTTCCTGCATTGTGCAGGAAGCTGGCCTAGATGACTCTGGAGGTACCTTCAAGAATTTTGGCTTAAGATCTTTCGTCAAATGAGCTAATAAAAGGATTAATTGATTGATTCTATGATTCTAAGCAGAGTTGCCAACCTGCCAGCACACGCAAATGTAACATCTGAAAAGGGCTTCATTCATCCTCAATACCAATTTCCTTTTATGTAATAGCACATTTTATTCTCTCTTTCAGATGCTGAAGAACTTGAGATCATCACATCCTGCATCACATTCTACCCCTTCCCCCCTTAATAGCATCGGGTTTTTCCTTTCTCCTTCCCTATGCTCAGCAGTTCTGTTTCTGCTTGACTTGCATACAGGTTAAAGAAGTAAATTAAAGCTAAAAGTAAGGATTATTGGTAAATAGGTGATCCTTCATATATCAAAGGCTGTAATGGTACTGAATGGGTTTCTCTGTACAAACATTTCTTTCATCACCACTTTGTAGTGCTGCTTGGAATATTAATAACTGTGGAAGGGAGAAAAACATCATTACAGTTATGCTTTTCTTTTAAAAAACCCCCAACATAGAACGAAACAAAACAAAGTAGACAGGAAAACAGCCTAGACTTCAAAAGATGCTGTGTAAGTCTGTTTCCCAGTAGGCTATTTTGTACCTCTTCAGCAACTTTTGGGTACAATTAATGCAGTCTGTGTGAACCTTTTGAAAAGTCAAGCGGTATATCCATTTGAAAGTACTCAAAAGCCTCCATGTTACAGTAGGATAAGTTTAGCTTTATAGCTTGTAAGAAGATTCTTGACTGGCTTTCATATTCAACATTAAAAAAAAAAAAAGAAATGCACATTTCCTGACAGGTAGTCTGAATGAGTGATGCTCACACCTTTCCTTAGCTACTTCTGGTTTGCTGAAAAGATACATTATATACAGTTAAGGGCAGGATTTTCCAAATGCTCGCAGAGCATATTAATTTAAATTTGAGTGCTATTGCACAGTATTCCCCATTGATAGCTATGGAGACCTAGCTTAATTGTGCATGGCTCACACCTGAAAGGCCTAAGTACTTAGTTTAATTGTGCATGGTTTATACTTGAAAAGCAGAAAGACCTCGCTTAATTGTGCATTGTTTCTGCCTGTAGTCTTCTATTGCACTGTTTTCTCCGTGTGCTGTAGCTATGATGAACTATTTTCATTCAAAATGTTCCGCATCCCAAGTGCTAAATACTTTGCTGTTGCTTATTTAGTTTCCATTGAAACGAGCTTCATTTCACAACATATTTCTCTCTCTCTCTGTGCCATTCCACAATCACAGTTCAGAATCCAGCTGCTGTTGTTCATGGACTGTATTCATAAATGTGAAGATTTAAAAAAAAAACTGAATAAGAAAATCAGAAATCTTTGTTGTGTTAAGTAGCCTGAGCTGTAAGTAACTTTATTTATTTATGAATTGTAAACCTTGCCGCATGCTTGCAATGTTGTATACTTGCCAGTCCCTGGTCTATGGACTGATTTGTAGAAGATTACTCCCATCTAGTATGTATATGCAGTCAAGTCACAACCAATTTATGATGACCTCAGCAAGAGGGTTTTAAGGCAAGTGAAAAGGAGAGGTGGTTTGACATTGCCTTCCTCTGCAGAATAGCTATGATGAACTATTTTCATTCAAAATGTTCTGCATCCCAAGTGCTAAATACTTTGCTGTATTCAGGCAGTTAGCCTGGTAGCTGGGAACAGCTAACACTGATTGGCTGAGCAGCAGCCATGGTTACAAAATCCATCAGTTTCAAGAATGTTTGCAGAGTGAGAAAAAAATGCTTCACAGAATTAGTTCTGCTGGAGTACTGAAGCTGTTCAGGGGTCGGAGATACCTCTGGTGTTAGTTCAGTCTGGGGACTGAGGAAAACAGTTGTGAAAATCAACTGGGAAGGAACTGAGAAAGCTTGTAGGCTGAGTTCCTTGTAAGGCAGAACTTGATTAGGAAGCTCTGTCTGAGAGAGTAAGAGACTTATTGTCAGGGATTGTTTTGTAGAAAAATAAATAGTGGAGCTCATCCAGGGATTGTTATGCAGCTGTACCTACTGTTCAAAGGACAAGGTGGGGAGGAGGTGGGGGAACCCTCAGAAAGGTTCAGGAGCTGTGCTCCCGTGAGCTCCTGCTAGGGTGGCCAGACCGTCCCGGTCTCCCGGGACATTCCCGGATCTGGCCACCCAATCCCGGATCCCGGGCTGCCTATACCGGGACCATTAAAGGTCCCGGTTTAGGCAGCCCAGGAGCCGGTGGGCCGCGGGCGCGGGCGGGGAAGGCGGGGAGTGAGGGAGGGAGCGTCCCTGCGCCTGCGCAGGGCCCCTGCGCACGCGCAGGGACGCTCCCACCCTCACTCCCCGCCTTCCCCGCCCGCGCGCGGGGCCCGGCGGCAGTGGTGGAGGCCTCTCCGTGGCCTCCGCTGGTCGCTGGAAGCCCTCCAGAGACTCTGGAGGGCCTCCAGCGACCAGCGGAGGCCGCGGAGAGGCCGCGGGGCACCCGGCGCTGGTCCCGGAAGGCCTTCCAGAGCCTCTGGAAGGCCTTCGGGGACCAGCGCCGGCCAGCGAAGGCTTCCCCGCGGCCTCCGCTGGTCCCTGGAGGCCCTCCAGAGTCTCTGGAGGGCCTCCAGGGACCAGCGGAGGCCGCGGGGAAGCCGCGGGGCACCCGGCGCTGGTCCCGGAAGGCCTTCCAGAGCCTCTGGAAGGCCTTCCGGGACCAGCGCCGGCCAGCGAAGGCTTCCCCGCGGCCTCCGCTGGTCCCTGGAGGCCCTCCAGAGTCTCTGGAGGGCCTCCCGGGACCAGCGGAGGCCGCGGGGAAGCCGCGGGGCACCCGGCGCTGGTCCCGGAAGGCCTTCCAGAGGCTCTGGAAGGCCTTCGGGGACCAGCGCCGGCCAGCGAAGGCTTCCCCGCGGCCTCCGCTGGTCCCTGGAGGCCCTCCAGAGTCTCTGGAGGGCCTCCAGGGACCAGCGGAGGCCGCGGGGAAGCCGCGGGGCACCCGGCGCTGGTCCCGGAAGGCCTTCCAGAGCCTCTGGAAGGCCTTCCGGGACCAGCGCCGGCCAGCGAAGGCTTCCCCGCGGCCTCCGCTGGTCCCTGGAGGCCCTCCAGAGTCTCTGGAGGGCCTCCAGGGACCAGCGGAGGCCGCGGGGAAGCCGCGGGGCACCCGGCGCTGGTCCCGGAAGGCCTTCCAGAGCCTCTGGAAGGCCTTCGGGGACCAGCGCCGGCCAGCGAAGGCTTCCCCGCGGCCTCCGCTGGTCCCTGGAGGCCCTCCAGAGTCTCTGGAGGGCCTCCAGGGACCAGCGGAGGCCGCGGGGAAGCCGCGGGGCACCCGGCGCTGGTCCCGGAAGGCCTTCCAGAGCCTCTGGAAGGCCTTCCGGGACCAGCGCCGGCCAGCGAAGGCTTCCCCGCGGCCTCCGCTGGTCCCTGGAGGCCCTCCAGAGTCTCTGGAGGGCCTCCAGGGACCAGCGGAGGCCGCGGGGAAGCCGCGGGGCACCCGGCGCTGGTCCCGGAAGGCCTTCCAGAGCCTCTGGAAGGCCTTCGGGGACCAGCGCCGGCCAGCGAAGGCTTCCCCGCGGCCTCCGCTGGTCCCTGGAGGCCCTCCAGAGTCTCTGGAGGGCCTCCAGGGACCAGCGGAGGCCGCGGGGAAGCCGCGGGGCACCCGGCGCTGGTCCCGGAAGGCCTTCCAGAGTCTCTGGAAGGCCTTCCGGGACCAGCGCCGGCCAGCGAAGGCTTCCCCGCGGCCTCCGCTGGTCCCTGGAGGCCCTCCAGAGTCTCTGGAGGGCCTCCAGGGACCAGCGGAGGCCGCGGGGCACCCGGCGCTGGTCCCGGAAGGCCTTCCAGAGGCTCTGGAAGGCCTTCGGGGACCAGCGCCGGCCAGCGAAGGCTTCCCCGCGGCCTCCGCTGGTCCCTGGAGGCCCTCCAGAGTCTCTGGAGGGCCTCCAGGGACCAGCGGAGGCCGCGGGGAAGCCGCGGGGCACCCGGCGCTGGTCCCGGAAGGCCTTCCAGAGCCTCTGGAAGGCCTTCCGGGACCAGCGCCGGCCAGCGAAGGCTTCCCCGCGGCCTCCGCTGGTCCCTGGAGGCCCTCCAGAGTCTCTGGAGGGCCTCCAGGGACCAGCGGAGGCCGCGGGGAAGCCGCGGGGCACCCAGCGCTGGTCCCGGAAGGCCTTCCAGAGGCTCTGGAAGGCCTTCCGGGACCAGCGCCGGCCAGCGAAGGCTTCCCCGCGGCCTCCGCTGGTCCCTGGAGGCCCTCCAGAGTCTCTGGAGGGCCTCCAGGGACCAGCGGAGGCCGCGGGGAAGCCGCGGGGCACCCGGCGCTGGTCCCGGAAGGCCTTCCAGAGCCTCTGGAAGGCCTTCGGGGACCAGCGCCGGCCAGCGAAGGCTTCCCCGCGGCCTCCGCTGGTCCCCGGAGGCCCTCCAGAGTCTCTGGAGGGCCTCCAGGGACCAGCGGAGGCCGCGGGGAAGCCGCGGAGCAGCCGGCGCTGGTCCCTGGAGGCCTCCAGAGGCCAGCGCCGGTATCGGAGAGGCCCGGCGCTGGTCCCTGGAGGCCTCCAGAGGCCAGCCCCGGCAGCTCCCTCCCTCCCTCGCCGCGAGGCCGCCGCCGGAGGACTCCCCGCCGCCGCTGGATCCGCCGCCCTGGATTAAGGTAAGGGGGCCGAAAGCGGGGGGGGGGGGCGGGGGGCGGCCTTCCTTTCTTCCCTCCCTCCTCCCTTCCTTCCTTCCTTCCTTCCTTCCTTCCTTCCTTCCTTCCTTCCTTCCTTCCTTCCTTCCCTCACTCTCTTCCCTTCCTTCCTTCCCTCCCTCCCTCCCTCCTCCCTTTCTTCCTTTCTTCCTTCCTTCCCTCACTCCCTTCCCTTCCTTCCTTCTCTCCCTCCTCCCTCCCTTCCTTTCTTCCTTCCTTCCCTCCCTCCCTTGCCTTCCTTCCTTCCCTCCCTCCTCCCTTCCTTTCTTCCTTCCTTCCTTCCTTCCCTCCCTCCCCCCTTCCTTCCTTCCTTCCCTCCCTCCCCCTTCCTTCCTTCCTTCCCTCCCTCCCTCCCCCTTCCTTCCTTCCTTCCTTCCTTCCTTCCTTCCTTCCTTCCTTCCTTCCTTCCTTCCTTCCTTCCTTCCTTCCTTCCTTCCTTCCTTCCTTCCTTCCTTCCCTCCCTTCCTTCCTTCCTCCCTCCCTCCCTTCCCTCCCTTCCTTCCTTCCTTCCCTCCCTCCCTTCTTCCTTTCTTCCCTTCTTCCCTTCCTCCCTTTCTCCCTTCCTTCCTTCCTTCCTTCCCTCCCTCCCTCCTTATGTTGTTATGTGATGCAGAGTGTTGGACTGGATGGGCCACTGGCCTGATCCAACAGGGCTTCTCTTATGTTCTTATGTGACGCAGAGTGTTGGACTGGATGGGCCACTGGCCTGATCCAACAGGGCTTCTCTTATGTTCTTATGTGATGCAGAGTGTTGGACTGGATGGGCCACTGGCCTGATCCAACAGGGCTTCTCTTATGTTCTTATGTGACGCAGAGTGTTGGACTGGATGGGCCACTGGCCTGATCCAACAGGGCTTCTCTTATGTTGTTATGTGATGCAGAGTGTTGGACTGGATGGGCCACTGGCCTGATCCAACAGGGCTTCTCTTATGTTGTTATGTGATGCAGAGTGTTGGACTGGATGGGCCACTGGCCTGATCCAACAGGGCTTCTCTTATGTTATTATGTGACGCAGAGTGTTGGACTGGAGGGGCCACTGGCCTGATCCAACAGGGCTTCTCTTATGTGACAATACTGACTTTGGTGGACCCAAGCACTGATTCAGTGTAAGGGAGCTTTGCGTTTGTGTCTTCTAGTGCAATTTTGTTCTCAGATCCTGTATTTACTCCCTCCGCCGGCTGTTTCTGATAGCCCTGCGCCCCCTCTTTCATTTGATATGTGTCCCGTGCGGGTGCCACCCTCCCGCCGGGAGATGCCGCAAAATGAGCCCCCTTGAGGCTTTTGGCGGCAGGGCTCGGGGGAAGCGAGCTAGACTGCTGTTCTTTTGAGGGGTTATAGAGTGTTTCGAGCCCGTCCCTGTGGCATCGGTCCCATCATTGTGGGGCCCAGGGGGCCGGCGCAGCGGCACGCTGAAGCAGCCTGTCGGTCACTTCCAGGTTCCTGTCCTGCATCTTGACCGGTGTTATTAGTGACAGGCTGCTTCGGCGTGCCGCTGCGCCGGCCCCCTTGGTCCCACAACGATGGGACCGATGCCACAGGGACGGGCTCGAAACACTCTATAACCCCTCAAAAGAACAGCAGTCTAGCTCGCTTCCCCCGAGCCCTGCCGCCATAAGCCTCAAGGGGGCTCATTTTGCGGCATCTCCCGGCGGGAGGGTGGCACCCGCACGGGACACATATCAAATGAAAGAGGGGGCGCAGGGCTATCAGAAACAGTCAGCGGAGGGAGTCGGGAGACCACCCCACTGGGGGATCCACACCCCGAAAGTGATGAAGGTGGCGCAGATAGAGCCAACAGAGCCAACAGGACAAAATAAATAGGCTGCATTATGCAGCACAGTTGAGAAAGTGCCTTATCCCATATACTGATGAAGTATATACAGGATTTGAGAACAAAATTGTTTCCGGCGGTGATATTTGGGGGATTTTTGGGGACGTCACAGGAAGTGCTGTGAAGTCACTTCCTGTTTCCGGCAGGTGACGCGGGGGAAATGATGTCACAGGAAGTGATGCCACTTCCTGTTTCCGGTGGTGGCATGACATCACCGGAAGTGACGTCGCCGGAAGTGACGTCACTTCCTGTTTCCGGTGGTGGCATGACATCACCGGAAGTGACGTCGCCGGAAGTGACGTCACTTCCTGTTTCCGGTGGTGGCATGACATCACCGGAAGTGACGTCGCCGGAAGTGACGTCACTTCCTGTTTCCGGCGGCGCGCGCGCGCACCCCCCCCCCCAGTGTCCCTGGCTGGCCTTCAGACATTATGGTCACCCTAGCTCATGCTGAATCCGAATCCTGGTTATTGTGAAGAAACTCTCTAACTGGAAGCAGAGAAGAACTGAAGGCTTTGCTGAGGAGTCCTTACAGCACATCAAGGCAGACTCCTGTTTAATTAAGAACACCAACACATGGTTCTAGGAAAAAACCACAAAGAAAAAAAGCCCCACAGAAATAAATGCCCACAGGAAAAACACCCCCATGGAAACATGGCCACATGGAAAAATGCCCACATGGAAATAAACCCACATGGAAAGAAGCCCACATGGAATAGGGTTGCCAAGTCCAATTCAAGAAATACTTGGGAACTTTGGGGGTAGAGCCAGGAGACTTTGGGGGTGGAGCCAGGAGCAAGGTTGTGACAAGCACAATTAAACTCCAAAGGGAGATCTGGTCATCACAGCTAAAGGGACTACTCTCCTTTTAAATGCCTTCCCTCCATAAGCAATAATGAAGGATAGGGGCACCTTCTTTTGGGACTCATAGAATTCGACCCCCAGGTCCAATCCTTTTGAAACTTGGAGGGTATTTTTGGGGAGAGGCACTGGATGCTATGCTGCAAATTTGGTGCATCTACCTCAAAAAACAGCCCCCCCCCGAGCCTGAGATACTACTTGATTAATTCTCCATTATGCCATTTTTAAAATTAATTTCAACTATGTTTATTGATTTCTTCCTTCCAGATACTTGCCAGAGTCAGTCTTGCTTAGATTCTGAGATCTATGAGGCCTTAACTACTTCTGCTATTTAAGAAAGAGAAGCTATCACAGAGCAGGCAGTAATTTGCCAAAACCATACATTTGACATTCCTGAAAAGTATAGGCAACTGATAGTTTAATTTCTGTTAGTATTGTTTTTCCTTCTTAAAATTTATTGATAACAAAATGGTCATTTCTTGTTGCATGTGAATATGAAATATTTTAATCCTAAAATAACAATATAAAAATAACAAAATGGTCACTTTTTGTTGCATGTGAATATGACTTATTTTAATCCAAAAATAGCAACAAAATATTATTAATGGTTATCCACAATTATAAACATCTATGGTGCTTTACATATTTTTCCATGGGTTTTTTTTCTATGTGGGCTTCTTTCAGTATGGGCTTTTTTCCGTGTGGGCTTCTTTCCCATGTGGGTTTATTTCCATGTGAGCATTTTCCCATGTGGCCTTTTTTCCTGTGACCATTTATGTCTATGAGGTTTTTCCTTTGGGCTTTTTTCCCTTGGGCATTTTTGCTTTGTGCTTTGTTCCAGTTTCCCCAACACACACAGGAATTGGGATGAGATTCTTGTGGCTGAGAAGAAATTCCAGGATACAGACAGGGAAACTAGCTGGGTGGGACTGAGATACAGGATTCAGGGGCTTGGTAATAGCACTCTAAAGGTGTGAGTCCTGTATACTAGTGAAAGAGTGTCTCTGAAGGGATGTATCTGGCACAAGTCAGAAGTCCTCAGTGTGAATGGCAAAGAGTGTGTAACCCTTTTTTATTTTAGGGGTTGGGAAGCCCAAGTTTAGGGGTATACTCCATCTCTGCACAAAAAGTGTTACTATAGTAGTGCTAAGGAAGTACTTCCTGCCTGTTCAAAGTTCTTATATATATTTTTAAAGCCTGGCTGCTTGTTAGTGTTTTATATATATTAAGCCTGCCAGTATTTTATCGTTTAAACTATTCAGCCTGCCCTATCTCTGGTGATTAGAGAATGTCTATTTTGTTAAACGCCTGCCTGCCAACTGATTTGTTTATAATAACCAATTAATATTATTTTCACTTCCTTGCCTTTTTTAAAATTTACGTTTTTTTCATAAATTTTGAACATTTTCTATGTTTAGATGTGTCCAGTTTTCTAATACAATTACCTTATGTGTATAGGGTAGAGTTATATTTGTAATTTTTCTGATTTTTGTTATGATTTGTTTCAGTAATCTTTAATTGGTGGACATTGCCACCAGCAATGAAAAAAGGTTGTGTCCAACCCACACCCTTGCCTTTTGTAATCCAATAAATAACTTTTTGGTTTTGCATTTGAAAATGTTTAGTGCCCTGTTTATTTCTGATGGGATTTTAATTTGTGTGCCTGAGGTACTGGGTGGAGGAGTGGGAAAAATTTAGAGTGGTCATCCACCCAAGCTGACCCCGACTGGTTCTTCACAGTTGCCAATCCCCAGTTGGGGGTAGGGAATACCCCGGTTTGGAGGCCCTCTCCCCACTTCAGGGTTAACAGAAAGCGTAGGGAGGGATGTCTGCTGGGCACTCCATTATACCCTATGCAGACCAGTTCCCAAAGGGTATAATGGAGAATTGATCCACAGGTATCTGGGACTCTGGTACCTTTTGAGATAGAGGTACCAAATTTGCAGCATAACTGATGGAGCCTCTCCTCCAAACACCTTCCCCCCCAAGTTTCAGAAAGATTGAACCAGGGGGTCCAATTCTATCAGCCCCCCCCCCAAAGGTGCCCCTATCCTTCATTATTTCCAAATGGAGGGAAGGCATTTAAAAGGTGTGTGGATACTTTAAATGTGATCGCCAGAACAAACTTTGGAGTTCAATCATGCTTTTCACACCCTTGTTCCTGGCTCCACCCCCAAAGTCCCTAGAATGATATTTCTTGAGTTGGACCTGGCAACCCTACTGCATAACCTTCCTTGGTGGGCTGTTTTTGTGATGTCAGGTGGCCTGTCATCTTCAATTGAGACATTGCTTGGCAGCAAGAGAGCTAGAAACACACATAACACCTTAGTCAAACAGAGCATTAGCTGTGGGCTCCACATCATGAATGTCTTGGTTCCACCCCCAGATTATGCACAGGAAGCATTTTTTTATGTATCAAAACAGCTGATAACCACAACATCAGGAAGTGGT
This sequence comes from Heteronotia binoei, assembly GCF_032191835.1. Classification (NCBI taxonomy): domain Eukaryota; kingdom Metazoa; phylum Chordata; class Lepidosauria; order Squamata; family Gekkonidae; genus Heteronotia; species Heteronotia binoei. Next base: position 166,285,014 of record NC_083224.1, read on the forward strand.
GGGACTAAAGAGGAAGCAGAGGACCACCTGCAGGGCCTGGGAGCAAGTGGACAGGTGCCAGGATCTATGAACTATTCAAATACAATATCCTGTTCTACTGGGTTGGCTAACAGGAAGTTTTTATCTGTGGTTGTACAGATAGATGAAGTGGCTCAAAAGATAGGGCTTCAGCATAGGTACCAGATTGCCAGGTATTCAAATTTCCCTGTGACTGGGTGTTTTTTTTTTTTTTTTGTAGCAGGAACTCCTTTGCATATTAGATTACACACCCCTGATGTAGCCAATCTTCCAAGAGCTTACAGGGCTCTCAGTACAGGGCCTACTGTAAACTCCAGGAGGACTGGCTTTATCAGGTGTGTGGCCTAATACACAAAGGAGTTCCTGCTACAAAAAAAGCCCTGCCGATGACCTTCATACTTCTCAATATAATACACATGAAAGATTTATAGTGCTTTGTAAAGGTTAGGCATTACAATTAATTTCAGGAAAGAAATAGTCACTGAAGGTAGAAATGGGAAAAAATATTCTGGTTTGTAACATATTAATGTGTTAAATGTCTTGACAGCTGCCATAGCTTTATTCCCTCCTCCTCTTCCTTTTTGTTATCCTAATAAAAGGTGTCACTTCACCCAAATGTTATCTTTCTGTGAAAAAGTCTATATTTACAAACTGGGAAGTTTTGATTCCAGCAGGGAGGTCTTTAGCGCATATGGTGCCATAGACACGAGTGCTGATACATCTGCAGGTTGTCTCTCTAAGGCCCCGGTGGGTAGTAAATCTATTTCCTCTTTTGCTGAGCTCCATCTACACCAAGATAATAGCTGTTTTTAAAGGGAAGCAAGGGAGGGGAAATGTCACTGTTTATATATATATATATATATATATATATATATATATATATAGTACATCTCTGCTTGTAAAATGACATACAAGTTCACCAGACTAAATCTCCCCCCCCTCAAAAAAAAAATTGCCAGCAGAAAACCATTAAAACAAATTATGCAAAAGAAACCCAGTTCATTATTTAACTAGATGTGATAGTTTGGTTAAAATTGAAACTTATGTAGGGGGGGGGTGTTACCAGGCACAGATAAAGCAATTGGTGGAGTGTGGCACACGTGGCTAATTGTGTGACCCTATGTACCCAATGAACTTAACCTGGAATTGTTGTTTAGTTCTCTCTCTTTTGGCAAAGTAGTATTTCTTCTCCTCTAAAGGAAGTGCTCTGTGCACTCTTTATGGATTAAAAGGCTGCACTTGATTTTGTACCTATAGCAGGGGTGGTCAATGGTATCTCTCCAGATGTTTTTTTGCCTACAACTCCCATCAGTTCCAGTCAGCATGGCCAATGGCTGGGGCTCATGGGAGTTGTAGGCAAAAAACATCTGGAGAGCTACTGTTGGCCACCCCTGACCTAGACGGTGGCTAAACTGGATGGGACTACTATTGATTGTAGACTTTCATATCTAATACAACATCCATATAGCTGTCCTGCCACCTATGTTTGTTGTGACATTGAGAGGCAACTGACAAAGAATATCCCTTTGTCCAGGGGAATAAAGCAAGATTGCCTGTTGTCCCCTTCCTACCTTACAAAGGCATTTTCTGCACTAAGCTCCCATGGTCTTGTTCTAGTTACTTGCCAGATTCTGATATTACTTTATGCAAAGTAATATCCAGCCGGTTGGCTGGAGGAGGCAGTTCAATCAATCAATCTGAATGCATATCCTCCTCATCAGTTACTTTCAGGCTATTAGCAGATACCCAACAGCCAAGCTCTGGTCAGCTACAGAGAATTCCCCTCTCTGTCCTGATCCACAAACATCTGAGGAGATGCACAACCGGTAGGGTTCCAGAAATGAAGGTTTCCTTCCTTCGCTAAAAAAAGATAACCACGACAAATCCTCACCAGCAAAACCTTCTGCAACATCTTCCCGTGAAGTTGGTGGACAACAGATCCTGATTTCACCACTTTTATTGCACAGCACATCAATGAAGGCTCAAAGGAAATAAAATTCAACATGATGGTGGCAGGAGAAGAGACTGGGATCCTGCTGAACAGTCAAAGAGCTTCACAGTGGAGGGTGCTTCCTTCTCTTTTAACTGGTTTTGCTGAGTCAGGACTCAGAAAGATGGCAACAAGACAGGAGCTCTAGTGTTAGGGCTCCTGTAATGAAACAGCTTCCACCTAGCCCACTCTGCAGTTGTAATACCTAAAAGGTAGACCTGATAACATGCTACTGGGGGAAGGTGCAATACAATTTACAAAAACTCGGCGGACTTCAAACTCCCCGAAAATATGAAAGAGGCACCGCTTACGACTTCAGTAAGCGGGGCCCGGCATCAAGCCAGAGGGCTGCTGCAACTGTGGTCTGGAGTGTGGGGTAAGCCAAGCGGTGAGCAGAACGCCGTGGCGACGGTGGTCATTGGAAGCCAGAGAGAGAGAGCAAGACCGTCTGGAGGATGTGAACAGAGAGGAAACATCAGCAATAGCTGGTTGGCTGGAGGAGGAAGCAAGGATATGGTGGAGAGCCCCTGATTTATCGGGGGGGGGGGCAGCATCTACCTATCAACTGGCATCTGAGGGCCCCCAGAATTGAGGGGGCTGAGGGGCCTTGCTGCAAAGTCAATCAGCGCATTCCTCAGCAGTTGGCCGGTTACTGCGGTCCCGGCTCTGGCTGGGAATCTTGTGGGCAACTGTGTCACAAGCTGGGGCCAGGCCAGGCGAAGTCCAGGGGCAGTCCAAGGTCTGTAGCTGGTGAGCAAAGAGGGTTCAAAGTGCCAAAACCAAATCACAGTCCAGGTATCGCAGGTCAGAGGTTCAGAAGCCGAAGTCAAGGGGTCCAGAAGTCAAGCCAACGTCAAGGGGTCCAGAAGCCAAAGTCAGAAGCCGAAGTGGATGCCAGAACGTCAGGTAAGTGACTAGTTGCTTCCACAAAGCCTTCTCCCAAAGCCCACAGCTATATAGCCCTCTGCTGTCTGTTGCCCATTTGGACTAATTGCTGACTCAGAGGACGACCAGGATCCTGCTGAGACTCAAGCATCCTCACTCCTAGAGGGGCCAGGATCCTTTTAGAACTCAGGGCTCAGGGAGCGTCTTGCTCATGAGCGTGCCGCCCTCCTCCGATCCCTGAGGTCCTGACGAAGGCGGTCACGCACACGAGCCACCCTGGAATTGCGGCAGCTGAAATGAGGGCTCAGATGACTAGAGAGGCAATGGTGGAATACTTGAGACAAAGTGACTAGAACATCCTATAGAGAATTTATGAGATCCTATGAGATGGCGGTCAAAGCCACAAAGAAAGCTTACTTTGCAGCCAAGATTGCGTCTGCAAACTCGTGCCCTGCACAGTTGGTTAGGACAATTCAGACTCTTACATCACTGCCACAAGGCAGGCCAAATGCTAGGAAATTGGAGATCGGCTGTGAGGCTTTTGTGGAATTTTTTGCAGATAAAATATCGTTGCTCCATCGTGACCTCCCTGCCACATTGGAGACAGTATGTGAACTTGAGGCCCCGTGCCTGTCTTCTGGACCAGTTCTGGATTGCTTTGCCATACTCAGCCTGGAGGAAGTCGACAGAATTTTAATTAATAATAATAATAATAATTTTATTTATATCCTGCCCTCCCCACCAAGGCAGGCTCAGGGCGGCTCACAAACATGTAAAGTGCCATAACATACAGCAAATATCATACAATAAAAATACAATAAAACACATTAAATAAATAGATTAATTAAAACCACAGCAGATAAGGTGCTATAATACAAAACGATGTATATCAGATGGCTGGATAACATTTCAGGATTCAGTCTTGTAGGCCATTTGGAAAAGAATAGTTTTACATGCTCTGCGGAACTGATTATAGTCCCGCAGGGCTCGAACCTCGGCTGGTAGTTGATTCCACCAATGGGGAGCCGTTACTGAGAATTTTCTCTACTGTATGACCAACAACTTGTGATCTGGACCCCTGCCCCTCCTGGCTAATTAAAGCTTTCCAGAGAGAGCTTAGATGTCCTCTACGGGATATTGTAAATAGATCCCTCTCGGAGGGGCTTTTTCCAATGCCTCTAAAAGAGGCTGTGGTCCGTCCCTTCCTGAAAAAAGTTACATCAGACCCGGCCGAATTGGCAAATTACTGGCCAGTCTCGAACTTACCTTTTTTGGGTAAAATTATTGAGAGGGCAGTAGCGTTACAGTTACAGAGTTTTCTGGATGACGCTTCCTTTTTAGACACCCACCAATCTGGCTTCCACCCAGGTCACGAGACGGAGACGGTGCTGGTCGCCCTGGTGGATAACCTCGAGTGGCATCTGGATTGAGGTGGCTTGGCGGGCTGATGCTATTAACCTATCAGCTGCATTCAATACGGTCGACCATCAGCCACTGACCTGCTGCCTCGCCAATGCGGGGATTCAGGGGTTAGCCTTGCAATGACTTTCCTTGATGGTTGGGGACAAAGGGTGGCGATTGGGGGAGAACTGTCCCAGAGGCACCCACTTAACTGTGGGGTGCCACAGGGGTGCTCTCCCCAATGTTGTTTAACATCTATATGTGCTCCCTTGCCCAGATTGCCCAGATGTTTGGGTTGGGTTGTCACCAATATGCTGATGACACCCAGCTCTATCTACTGATGGATGGCCGGTTTGATTGTGTTCCAGAAAATCTGGATTTGGTGTTGCAGGCTGTTGTGGGATGGCTCAGGCTGAGTAGGTTGAAGCTAAATCCAGCAAAGACAGAAGTCCTTTGCCTGAGTCAGGGCAGTCTGGGTAGGGAAATCCCCCTCCCAGCAATTGATGGTGCACCACTGAAAATGGCACACAAAGTCAAAAGCTTGGGTGTGCTTCTGGAGCCTGCCTTAACAATGGAGGCCCAGATAGCAGCCACTGATAAATCTGCTTTTTTCCAGCTTAGGCGGGTGAGGCAGGTGGCCCCCTTCCTGGAGCGCGACGACCTGGCAACAGTGATCCATGCAATGGTCACCTTGAGGTTGGATTAGTGTAACACCCTCTACATGGGACTGCCCCTGTGCCGAACCCGGAAACTGCAGCTGGTGCAGAACACGGCAGCCAGGTTGTTATTGGGGCTCCCTAAGTGGGAGCACATACAGCTGGGGCTGTGGAAACTGCACTGGCTACCAATAGTGTACCGGATTCGTTACAAGGTACTGATTATTACCTTTAAAGCCCTATATGGCTGAGGACCTGCCTACCTTAGGGATCATCTCTTCCCATATACTCCCCAGAGGGTGCTTTGATCCAGTTCACAAAATCTACTGGTAATCCTTGGGCTGAAGGAGGCCAAATTGAAGGTCACCAGGGAAAGGGCCTTTTTGATTGCTACCCCCCACTGGTGGAACCAACTCCCAGAGGAAATGTGGGCCTTGTGGAATCTTGGTCAGTTCCACAGGGCCTGCCAAACTATCCTCTTCCAACTGACCTTTAATTGATATGAAGCCTACATCATAGATGGAATACTATTGCACTGTAAAATCTAACAAGATAATATCTAAATCTGAGCACTAAATGATATGTTGTTTTAATTTCTAAATATATAATTTTATAGAATGTACTATTTTATAATAGGTATTGTTTTAATTCTGTGAGGTTTTATGCTGTGAGCCGCCCTGAGTCTGCTTCGACGGGGAGGGCAGGATTCAAATCAAATCAAATAAATAAATAAAAAATAAATAAAAATGATGCTATTCTTTTATCCATATTCCCAGTGGATTTGCATAGACTGCTGAAGGTGTTTCAGAATTACTGTAGTGGTGATGGCTTAGTAATTAATTGTGGGGGAAAAAAAATAAAATTATTGTTTCCTTGAGATCTCTGCAGACTAAGCAATTCTCGTATGAGCTGAATAATTGGCGAATTGAGCAGGTGTCTCACTTCCACTACCTAGGGATTATTTTCCAAGCTTACCTTTCATGGAGGTTTCATAAAGGTGTGCTCTGCTGTCAGCAGCCGGTCCCTCAGTGGCCATTTGTCATTTCCCCCTCTGGTGCCCAGTTTGTTCCTGCAGCTATTCAAGTTCTTAAGACTAAAATGTTATCACAGCTTCAATATAGGGAAGCAAGTTTTATCACTGGGGCTGATAGTTCTATTGGTCAGTCCTTGAATGCTTTTCTTTGGCATATGAATGGAGTTCTCCATTGTATTTCTTCTGTGGTTCTCCAACCAGAACTGAATCTTAGATCAGTGGAATGTCAAGTTTGGTATTTTTTGTTTCCTATGGAAGTTTCTGGTTTCCTTTGTCTTTTGTATTCTGTTTATGTTCTGTAGTAGAGGTCTAATCTTGGGCCTTAACTTCATATTCCCCCTGGGATTCCTGTTATCTATAGGTCCTCAGACCACCAGGCTTTCCTTTGATAGATCATTGGAGGCTTTCAATCACTAGCTGGCCCTTATTGTATGCTCTATGTTTATTTTGGGCATTATGCGCCCTTCCACTCTTCCATCCTATTTCCATCAATTAATCATCCCCCAAGTTTGGAGAGTTTTTATCTTGAATAGGTTAAATGATTTCCTCTCTGCAGTTCCACTGGGTAGATTGCAGATTGCGCCTTTATGGATCTGACACAACTGAAACTTTATCTCATACCCTTTTTTAAAACAGCCCCTTGGGGGGTGTTAAGCAGAACTAGCCCATGATCACAAAGAAGTTTCCATGGCAGGGTGGGGACTGAGTCCTGGATCTCTCAGATCCTATTTTGACACTCTAACCACTATACCAGAACTAGATGTTTGGAGCTAGAATATGCTCTGGATCCAGATGCTGTTTTAACACTTGAAAGGGATTTTTCTAAAATTTCCTTCTGTATGTCGTCCAAACAGCGACCTTCATATTCTACTGAAGTAAAATTCAACAACACCTTAAATGTCTAATGTCTAGAAATTTTGCTAGCCATATTGGAATTTTGTGTTATTTATTCTGGGTAGGAGTCTCTATATGAAGATTATAAAGTCTAGATTTTTTTTAAATGTACTGTTTGATGGGACAAAAACATTAACTAGTATAAATCATTGCCAGGGAGTGACAGTCAAAGCCATTCAATCAATAGACTTGGAAAAGGAATGTATGGGAGATAGGTGTTATCAAAGGCTACCATGCATAATGACCAGAAATACAAATTCAGTTTTCAAAGGTAATAGAAAAACCATCGGACTGATGTCAGCATCATGCTTGCTTGTAAATGTCCTTGGACCATCTGTTTGACTGCGATTAGAGATAGAATATTATACCAGATTAAATTGTCAGGCTCTGGGCAGAGCCCCTTATTATATAACCAGTGTACAGAACGTAATGAAATCAGGTGCAACCAAAAGCAGACTTGGGTGTAAATGCCATTAAAATCAGTAAGACTTAGTCCAAGGAAACATGAATGAAATTGGTCTGTGCAGCATTTTCTAAAGAGGACTGGTCTCTGGAATAAAGTTGCAAGTCTCTCTGAATGATTATTTTATTACTTGTTTGTTTGTTAATTTGCTGATTTTTTTACCCTGCCTTTCTCCTCAGTGGAAACCCGAAGTGAGTCATTTTGTTCTCCTTTACTCTCTTTTATCCTTGCAGCAACCTGGCAAGGTGGGTTAGGCTGAGACTGAATGACAAGCCCAAGGTCACCTAGCAACTTTCCATGGCAGAGCAGGAATTCAAGTCTGGGTCTCTCAGATCACTCTCTGACATTCTAACTAGGACACCACACTGGCTCTTCCCACCAGCAACTCAGACTATCCACATAGTCTTCCTGAGTGTAGAAATTTATGCAACTCATTGCAGATGAGGGAAACAGATATTACCAATGGTTGAAATTTTATCATATTAACTGAACCCTGTTCCCCCAGTACTGTTCCATAACCAGTGGCCCCACCTGGGGATGCATATTTCTATCTCTAGCAAAAGGCTCGGTAAGTAAGCATCACAATATGTCATGTATCTGCATTGTCTGCATATATCAAAGAGTGTTACTGTGCACAGACCTTACTTGGTGGATACAGCCAGTTTGTAAATAACTGGTTCAAAGAACTATTTCCCCTCCAGACATTTTGGAAAAGTTAAAACATGGCTTATCGAACAACATTATGTGGGGGAGATGCTTATAAACATGGTTGATTATTTGATTAAAGTGCCCTTACTATCCCTCAGTGGCATCATTACATATACAGATAACTTTGGAGGTGGTTATGCTGGGGATGGTGAGACTTGCATAGACAACAGTCATGTGGGACAAAGGCTATAATAAGAAGGGGAATTGGTCAAGGCTGAGTGAAAAATCTGGCCAACTATTAGGGGTGGGTAAAACCAGGAAAATGTGGTACATGATGGTTCATCTTTTGTGGCATGCCTGGTTCATGAGCCACGAACCATCACAAATTCATCTACATGCCCTCCAATTCTTCCCCTGTTACTTTGAAGTTTGGTAAACATTTTGATTGAGTGGAGACAATCTTTTGGAATTGTATCAATTCACAAATCACCACAAAATGTTTGGAAGTTCATGGAATGTTCATACTGGTTGGCCTGTCACAAATTTCAGTTCACAAGCCATGAACCAGCCAAAATTCTTAACAAACTTTAGTTCATGAGGCAGTTCATGGCCATCCCTATTATCTATAGTAGGGGTCTCAATTTCAAGCCTTTTTAGCCTTCTGATATAGGTGGTGGGCACAACCACAAAATGGCCACCACAAGAAGCAGAGTCAGCAACAAAATGTCAGAGAGTGAGGCTATATGTAACTCTCATAGTAAAGCTTTAACATTCAAGGCAAAAATGTTTAATATAATGTCTTTTAAAAGGAACATATTTTTTTGAATAATTTATTGTACTCATTACCTTCACTAATACTGTGAAGATCCTTGTGGTGGCAGTCACTGCTAAAGCAAGGGTTTTTAAATATTTTTTTTTAATGTGCACAGCCAATGAAATCTCCAATGGCCAATCAGAAGCCCTACTGGGTAACAGCTCCACGAGGCCCTGTCCACTTTCTAAAACCACTTGGTGGGTGCCACAATGCCAATGGGCACCATGTTGGAAATGGAAACCCTTGAACTATACAGTGACATCATCTTGTTTTCTACATGAACTCTTCTTGATTGGCATCCCCCAAGTGATTAATCCCAATAAAAGGAAGAAGCAGCATCTGGGAACAGAAATTATAGTTAAAATCAACAACTGGGAGGGGTCCAAGAGTTGGAAAAAATGTGAAAGCTGGAATTATTATAGAAATTATCTCCTGCTCAAAATCATGTATTTTACCTCAAACTGGAAACACAGAGTATATGCCAGAGCATTATTTAAACTAAGTTGGTCTATCCCCCCCTGCCCCACCCTCTGGAGATGATGCCATTAGCAATGTTTCAACATGTCATTTTAAGTTAGATATGTTCTTTGTTTCTGTTTAAATTCACACTACTTTGACTACAAGTGACACAAGGATAACAAAAGTACCCGCTTTCCCATACAATTTATCCTGCAGCTCTTCTTTCAATAATAAAAACAACCCAATGACAGGATCATTTTCCAATGCTATAATTCTCACCTCCATGAATGCTGAAATGTTACTGCCTTGTGAATCTTTCACGGGTGGAGAAATACTATTCTCTCTCTCTCTCTCTCCCCGTACCCACACACACAATCTTGAAAAAAAAAAGAGTACAAACACTTACACAGTCAACTCAGAGAAGCAAAGATTCACTAGATTTCTCAAAACAAAATGTGATCATCTTTCTTCACCCACCTCATCTATTCTCTCTCTACTTGTTCAGCCTCGTTATTCAACAAGCTGTGAATACAGATAATTGGATACATGACATCAGACAGTATTTCATGAATGGAAGAAGCAACAGCTAGAACTAAAGGATGCAAAAGGTCTAACAAGGACGATGAAGTGGCCTAGAAGAAGGGCAGATAGAGGAGAGAAATTTGTGGTTTATAACTGTACATTTAAAAACTGCAGTGTCATTTCATTTGTGCATAACCCCCTTCCCTAAATCCATTGACAGAACTGTTGTGGTATCATGGAATATCTACAAATATTCTAAAAGCTAGAGAAGAAAGTTGGGCAGTGAAGCTAATATGAGGGAAGAAGAGACTCTAAAACAGGTGTCCACAATCCTGGTGAACTTGTGAGCACTTGAGGAATTTTGGGAATAAAAAGTGGGCACTACCATGAAATGGCTGCCATCATCTCCAGGATAATCACAATATTCTGGGAGGTTTCAAGTTAAGTACCTTCCCATGATATAACTGTTTTAATGAAGTGAGGAAAACCAGGTCTTGCTCTTTGGGGAAAAAACACTATGCTGAAGAAGGAAATGGTCACCAAGAAACCTCTTGGAAGGCTCCAGTGGAGACCACTGGGTTAAATTTTGGAAAGCTCCATTTCATTAAACATAGGGTTGACATACAGCAAGGGTGGGGAGTCTCCGTCCTGAGGGCCGTATGTGGCCCTCGAGGTCACTTGGTGTGGCCCTCGGGAATTGCTGGACAGATGCATAGATCGCCATGTGGCAGCCTCCCTGGGGCCTGGCTGGCCAGTGAGGATCGTGGGGCCCAGCCACACTGTGCACCAGCCTCCCCTGGGCCAGGCAGGGATCACAAGGCCCAGATGTACTGTGCGGCAGCCTCCCTGGGGCCTGGCTGGCCGGCCAGAATTGCTGCAGGGCCTGGAAATGTTACTGTCACAGTTCAGTTTGCACTTGATTATCCCAGATGGTGTGGCCTAATATGCTAATGAGTGTTTGACCTAATATGCTAATATTACGGAATGTGGTCTAATATGCCACTGAGTCCTGTTGGACCTTTTTTTTTTTTTTTTTTACAAAAAAGCCCTGAATCTATGCATTTGCCAAGGCAGTGGGCCATGTGTGTGTATGTGTGCCAGATTAGGCTCTCCCCACATGACTTCAAATAGAAAAACAATTATTTGCATTAATTTTGCTGGCCTGAATCACTTTTCCTCATCATTGGCCCGCAAATGATGTTATAAATAGCCATATGGCCCTTCACAGAAAAAAGGTTCCCCACCCTGACATACAGGGTTGCCAGCCTTGAGTTCACTTGTAATCCCAAGATTATAAGTAGAAGAAGAAGAAGATACTGGATTTATATCCCACCCTCCACTCCGAAGAGTCTCAGAGCGGCTCACAATCTCCTTTACCTTCCTCCCCCACAACAGACACCCTGTGAGGTGGGTGGGGCTGGAGAGGGCTCTCCCAGCAGCTGCCCTTTCAAGGACAACCTCTGCCAGAGCTATGGCTGACCCAAGGCCATGCTAGCAGGTGCAAGTGGAGGAGTGGGGAATCAAACCCGGTTCTCCCAGATAAGAGTCCGCACACTTAACCACTACACCAAACTGGCTCTCCAAGACTACAGAGATTAATTCTCCTGAAGAAAATGGCTTCTTTTCAGGCTAGACTCTATTGTGTTATACCCTGCTGAGGTCTCTCCAGTCCCCAAACCTCACTGCCTCTGGGCTCTGCCCCTAAAACTACTGGAACCCAGAACTGCCAACCCTAAATTAGAGACAGTAGATAAAAAATTCTCCCTCTTCCAAACTCAACTCAAGGGCATCCAATAAAGCTGATGGGCAGTAGATTCAGGAGAGACAAAAGGAAATACTGTTTACACAGAGAATGACTGAAATGTGGAATTCACTGTTAGAGGGTGTACTGATGGCCATAGGGATAAACAGCCTTAAAAGGGGATTAGAGAGATTCAGGGAGGATAAGTCTATCAATGGCTACTAGCCATTGTGACTGAGAGGTGCCTCCACATGCAGAAGTACTAAACTTCTGTATTTCAGAGCCGGGACTCAGGAGGCAACATCAGGGAAGGCCTTGTCCTCCATGCCCTGTTGTTGGCCCTCCAGAGGAATTGATTGGCCACTGTATGAGACATGATGATGCCACATTGCAAATCAGTAGTTTCTAATGTGATTCCACTATATATAGGCTTGCCAGGTCTTACCTGGCTTCCAGCAGGGGATATTTCTTACACACGATTCATGCATGTGGCATGATGACATCACCCAGAAGTGATGACATCACCCAGCCCATCACAAGGGGATGCTCTAGCATTTGGGCAAAAAACTCTATGGTTCCATAGAGATTTTACCCAAATGCTAGAGCATCCCATGCATGACATACCTGATGTAATGACATCATTTCCAGGTGATGTCATCATGCAAGGCATGTTGGACACTGGCAGAGCTTTTCAGGGGTGGGGATCCCCCGCCCCCATCAGGAGGCTGGGAACCCTATCTGCATGCTTCCTGTAGGTTCATAGACATAAATTCCTGCTTCCAGCAACAGTTTTCCCTGTTTTCACAACAGATAAAAAGTGTTATTATTGGTTGTTTCACCACTCCCACCCACACACATGGTGCTTAAGTGGGACTACTCTTTCAGTGATACAAATGCTAAAGCAGTCCCCCCCCCCTCCACTTTATTAACAGACTTTTATTACAATATTGTTGTTAGTTTACTTGGGTACACAGGGGAAAGCGAAAATGTAAGTTTGTTAATATAAAAAGTGACTTTCTCTGAATGAAACCCAGTATACGTGCACAATTTGTTGGGGAAAAATGCTGTTCAGAAGGGGAAAAAATCCTTTCATATGAAACATTTTAAATACATTAGAATATATAAAAAGGAGAAAACAAACAGATGCCATGTGTGTTGCTGAGGCAAGATTATGTCCATTTATGATTTCCTTAAAGTGAAACCGTTGATGTTCTGCAAGCAAAAATGCAGTTAAGGATGACACCCCCCAAAGAAGAAACACAGTGTCCTTGTCTTTTAATTATTTGCTGCTATAGAATTTCTTTGTTGTTTTGTTGTTGTTTCAACACTTTGTCTTGAAAAATAAAAGTAAACAGCAGGGTAACATTTGTCAGCAGATACTTAATTTTGAGGGGGACATACTACCACTCGTTAAGTGAGAGCAGATGGATATCTACTAGAACATTCAAGTAGAGCTGTGCTTTGGGACTTTGATCCTTTACCCCATGGAGGAAATGAGGAATTGCACTCACACCAAAAATGATGCCCTGAAAAATAAACCCTCCCCTATTCAAAGTAGGAAGCAGATAGTTGACAAGTTCTTGGTATTCTTTTTTTCATAATTTCAATATGGTTACCTTCTCAGATATAGTGAAGAAGAGGAGTAAGAAGTGCCATTTCTCACTTAAATGATCTAGTTAGAATAATTCAAGAGGATAATCCTTTGTGAATTATCAATTGCCTCATTTTGCAAAAGATGCAAGCAGCCACCAAGGTAAATTTCTGCCTTGCTGGTTTTTGCTGTGTCTCCCCTGCGTTTCCAGGGTATCAACATTTCTTCCAGTTAGTATAGCTTGGGTTGATAAAAAAAAAGACATAGAAAGCAACGTGTGGCGTTCCAAAGCCTTAGACTTAAAATAAGAAAAGAGCTGGTTCCAGCTAACAACTCGGTCCATTTTGGTACATGAACATTTTGAAAATTGGTGCAATAATAGTTCAGTTCAGTCTTTAGAAATTAGGGCTGTCAGACTGAGAGTAGCAACCAGCAGGAGGGCTGGGGTGGGGATATGAGGGTGGGGAGTGTGAGAATGACATCCCCAGAAGTGATGGCAGTAGTTCTAGTGTAGTCATTGCTGGAAACTCTGTGGTAAAAATAAAACAATTCCCTGTAATTCCTAGAGCTACCGCCATAGTTTCCAGGTTTTGCCTGGAAGTGACATCATCATGCTCACAATGGTGGTGAGGTCTTTTTTTATCCCCCCCTCCCATACCATTGGAACCACCAGGGGCTCGGCAAACCTGTTACAGTTGCTATTCAACTGTGTATAAGGGGAGATTGTGCACGATCCTCTGAATATGTGTGGTTAGTTACCATTTTATATGAATATGCCAAAGCGGGTCTTTTTCAGCTTTGATATTCACAATCAGAAACTCAGATCTTCAGAGGTTTTCATGTACACTGACATTGTCCTATTCCTGCAAAATGGCAGTTGTATGTATTGAGAGGATTGTGGGTAACACTCTCCCATTATGTGACTAAATAGGGTTTCTCAAATAGCTAACAAAAGTGGACAGGGTTGACATTGCAGCAGTTTAAAATCATGCACACAATATTTTGTTTTGCCTTGTAGCTTTAAGATCAGCAAGAAGAACTCTGCAGAGTTCTTTTAAAGAACTGATGTAACATTTTGATCCAGGAACAAATTGTACCAGACAGCTAATAGCCCACTGTTTTGGTCCATCTCCTTTGCTTCTTCTCTATGCATGCACTTCCTCCTTTCTGTCTTTAATTTTGAACAATCTAGAATTGCCATAAAACTTCATCTAATGTTTCAGAGGTTTACTGATGAGATAAACATCTAGAATTCAAAGGAGGTAGGGATGGGGATCTGCATGCTCATCAGTTGCCACCAGGTTGTGCCTAGTGTAAAATGTTGAGTTTAATTTGGAGGCTTCTGCTTGAACAAAACATGCAATGGATTTTGATGGAAATAACTAAAGTTTTAAGGAGGCTGGTGAAATTTCTTTGAGGAGTTCTGTGAATATTTAGAAGAGGGTCCATAACTCTCAGCCTGATCCAAAGCCAACTGTAGGGGAAATATACAGGGATAAAGCATTTCCCTATAGTAACAAGGAGCATGCAAATAATTTACCCATTTCCAAACATATTTTTGTTTCGTTTTTGAGCAGGGATATTGCAGCTATGAGACATTTTTTTTCAGAACCACTGATCAGATTTGTTTTGTCATTTCCAGATCATTACTGTTTATCATTGTGACATGTCATATACACAATTGCTTTAAGTGTGCATTGCTTTCAGTTTCAGTACACAGGCCTAGCTTAACTTTTTCTTCTCTGAAACATCATCTAGCTTAATAGTGCATCCTACCCCCTTCAAAAGTACAGACCAAAGCAGTTTCCCATAAAAAGCATTGCTGTGCAATTAAATTACAGCAGATGTTGTGCACTGAGTTGCTGCCTTATTAGCAAACCAGGTATCTGTTCCTGAAGCAGAATTGTCCACAATGGTGAATGTCAATTTGCATTGACATACTACACACTACTACACACTACTATAAAGGGGGGAGAAATCAGATTTTTGATGAAAACAGAAAGAGTAGGAGAATGTCTGTGACCTCTTGAACTATGGCAACAGTTCACATTTTGATAATACTCACTAGAAACCAAGAATTCAGATTCTTGACAGCTGATTGCTGGAGTGACCTGTTTTTCTGGCATGCTTATAAGAACAACTATAATAGCATTTTACCTGTCACAGCTGAGTAGTGTTTGTTTATTTATTTATTTGGGTGGACAGCCTTGCTCATGAGTGACCTACAAAGATAATCTGAAGAACACTCCATTTCCATTAATTGAATCCAAGCTTTCAGTGGTGCTGTGCATTGCTGGGCTCTTTCTCAAGGTTATCCGCTCTTCGAAACAATGGGGTGGCAAACCATTTAATTGGCTTTCCTCATGATCTATTCAAGTATAAAAAAAATGAAGTGGGTTTTGTGCAATTCCCGAATTCCATTTAAATCCAGTTATAATTGAAGCATTAAGAGAACTGTGTGCAGGTTGTCCTTGTCAGCACTTGATTAGAGTAACTATAGAATGCTGACAAGTAATGGGTAAGCAAATAGATTGTGTTTTTTTAAAATGATGTCACTGTTGCCTAGGAGGTAGCTTAAGTTGCCTGAAACTAGCTGATCAAGTACTATAGTGACAAGTCCACATGTTTATTCACCCCCTCCAAAACCTCTAACAGGTTAGTGAGACAAGATCTTCCCTTACAGAATCCACGCTGGACTGGTCTGTAATTTCCCATACCTCCTCTGGAATTTCACTTTGGAGTTCTTCCAGAACTCTCAGATGTATGCCTTCTGGGCCCAGTGATTTTTCAGTTTTTAAATTGTCCATCAGTTGTAGGACCTCCTCTCTTGTCACCTCAATCTGACTTAAGTCTTTCAACATCCCTCCCAAAATTGGTGGTTCTGGAGTGGGCAAGCACTTCTCATCTTCCACAGTAAAGACAGAGGCAAACAAATGCATTCAGCTTCTCTGTCATTTCCCTGTCATTCTTTAGTACCGGTAGTTCTTTTACTCCTTGGTCATTCATGGGCTCCACTGCCTCCCTGACTGGTTTTCTGCCACTAATGTATTTGAAGAAATTTTTATTGTTGGTCTTAATATTTATGTTCTTCGTAGTCCCTTTTTGCTTGTCTGATAATAGACTTGCACTTTTTTTTGCCACTGCCTGTGCTCCCTTTTATTTATTTCACACATGCTAGCCTTCCACCACTTAAAGGAATCCTTCTATCTGGCACCTGAGTTGGGGTCAGACTCTTCTGAGCACCCCCCCATAAGTCCATGCTGTCAGCTGACCACAGGACTCACAAGGAAAGAGTCACTGGACTTCACGTTCCCTCATAATCAAGCCACATATGTCCTTGTCTTGCCCTACTTCCATCTGGGAGCCCAGGCAAAGCACAAATGGCACCAGCAAAGGGGGGAAATCTGAAGGAAAGCCAACCCACTGGCACAAATGATGAGGAGCTGGGGGAACACCTGTGTTGTCCTTGGCTTGACTCAGGTGAAAATGGCCAGGAATCTCCTCGGGAGGGAGAAAGTGGACACCTGGGAGTGTGGGGAGGGGACATTGCGTATAAAAGTTGGAAAGCAAACTTTGGCCAAGGAGGAACACCATAATTCTCAGGAGCTGAGAGAACCCAGTCAGAGAGAGATGATTGGAGTGATTTAGATGACTCACCATCCCTGATTGAATACCCTTGTCATGGATCCTGGATGACCCTTATGTGCTACCGCAGAGGGTCCTGGGCACAATACCTTACCTTTTACTGTCTCCATTATTTTGTTCATTAACCATGTAGGCCTTTTCATATACCATATACCTAACCTGTGGCATACATTTTTACCAAGCTTTCCAAAGGGTTTTACCTTTCCCTTCAGTTTCTTCTTCACAAGCCCCCTCATTTAAGAGATTTTATTTATTTATTTTTATTTTATTAGATTTATATCCCACCCTCCCCATAACCTCTCTAACTGTATCACCACTGTCTTCTCAATACTTTACAGCTTTGAAAGTTAAAAGTGGTTGTGTTGGTCTTTTTGGGCAAGTCCCTATTTACATAAAAGTTGAACTTAATAACATTATGGAGAGCCAGTTTGGTGTAGTGGTTAAGTGTGCGAACTCTTACCTGGGAGAACCGGGTTTGATTCCCCACTCCTCCACTTGCACCTGCTAGCATGGCCTTGGGTCAGCCATAGCTCTGGCAGAGGTTGTCCTTGAAAGGGCAGCTGCTGTGAGAGCCCTCTCCAGCACCACCCACCTCACAGGGTGTCTGTTGTGGGGGAGGAAGGTAAAGGAGATTGTGAGCCGCTCTGAGACTCTTCGGAGTGGAGGGAGGGATATAAATCCAATATCTTCTTCTTCTTACTGTTCCCAACCAGTGGTATCACATTTATGTCTCTCACCAGTTGTTGTGTTGCATACCTTTAGAACTGCAGCATTTGATTGTTGCTGCTGGGGAAAGAGTCAATAAAGTTTGAAAACCACTTTCAGACCCATTCATACCTGCATATCCCCATATGATTATAAATGTGTAATCTTTCAGGGATAGCTCAGCTCTTGTTTCCTTATGGATGAAGCTTGCCACTCTCCTTCCAATTTCTATGGTAAGCTACTGCAACTCAACTACACTGGCAAGCAATTGAACATTATACCAGTTTATTCCTCTACTCGGAGACCAGCTAGTCAAACCAACATTTCATATCCTGTTAGTTTCCCCCACAAGATTTAATTTAAAAACTACTCTGCCACCTTTTTGATTTTAAGTGTCAGCAGCCTGTTTCCTTCTCAGGACCAGTGGAGGCCATCTCTTTTGTACAGGTTCTGCTTGTTCAAAAAAGCATCCCAGTGCCTAACAAACTCTTCCTCCCTACACCATCATCACATCAACACATTGAGACTCCTGATTTGTGCCTGCCTAGCTGACCCTGCATGTGGAACAGTCAGCACTTCTGAGAAGGCTACCTTGGAGTCCTGGCCTTGAGTCTCCTGCCTAGTAGCCTAATTTTTTTTCCTCCATGACCACACAACTACATTTCTCCACATTGTTGATGTCAACATGTACCATGACCGCTGGGTCCTCCCCAGCATTGTCTACCAGCTTATCTTGACCACGTGTAATGTCTGCTACCTTCATACCAGGCAAGAAAGTTACCAGGTCATCAGTATGTGGTTTTGCCATCATCTGTCTACATGCCCAAGGATCAAAACACCAACTACCAAGACCTCCCCCTCCCTCTCTGTACAGGGATGCTTTCTTGGTGCAAAAGGATACCTGCTTTCCAACTGTAGAAGGGGTCCATTCTGAGGAAACATTACCTCTTTCCTCATCACGGTGCCCTGTTTCCCCTTGACCATCATGCTCCCTGATGGCGGCAGGGCTGCCATTCTCAAAATGGGACGCATCTAACAAGTCCCCAAGAGTCTTATTTGTTTGCCTAACTAACTGTCTCTGCTTCTCCAGGTCAGCCACCTTGGCCTCAGGGGTGCAAACTTGCTCTCTGAGAACCAGGACACCAAGCACACACCCATCACCGCTGTTCAGTTAGCAGATAATCATACATGTCACACTGAGTGCAATATAATGGCTAGCCCCCAACCCCCTGCTGGCATTCTAGTTTTGTTTTTTGTTTTTATTTTTAATCTCCCTTTTAATATACTTTCTAATTATGTGGATTTGTAAGAGGAAAGTCTGCTTACCCTAGTAGGAACATGAAGTGCTCTTGCTTCTTCACCCTGCTACTGAATTCGTACATCTGCTAAACTTGCCTCATTCCAGACTCTTTGTCACTGGAACTGAGACGCTTCAGCGCTAGAGCAGGGCCTGCTTGTAGGAACCCAAAGTAAATAGCTTAGGCCAAAAACTCCACCCACTCCCCTCACTGGAGCCAATCACACTGACTGAGGTCTCTAACCCATAAAGAAGGATGAGTGAATCAGCCTTTGGTTGATTAACAATAGGCTGTGCTGAAAGAGAGATTCCCAGACTTCCTCTCCTCAGGCTGCCTTTTACTTCAAATGCTAATTTAATTTCAAATGTTAATACCTGAAGAAGTGAGCAGTTTTCCCTCTGAAGTGCCCATTTTTCTTCAGGGAAACTCATTTGTGTAGTCTAGAGATCAGCTGTAATTCTAGGAGTACATCAAGCCCCACTGGGAGGGTAGCAGCCCTAAGGTGAAAATGTGTATTTTATGGAGCAGAAGCTCCTTCCTTGGAAGGGTAACACAGAGACAAAGAATCTAACTGGCAGGCATGTCACTTATGAGGACCTGGAAGGGTACACATGGAAAATGTCACACCTGGTTATGCCTGAAGAAGCAAGCAGTGACAGAAAAGCTCATGGCCTGCCACAAATTTTGTTCGTCTTTGAGGTGCTAATGGACTCATGATCTTTTCTGCTTTAATTAAAAAGTTAGGTAAAATACAGAAGTTATGATGCCCCTAGCACCCACATTAGGTCAGGGCTTGGCCCAGTTTTGGATGCCATCATACAAGGTGCAGAAAATGCAGTAGATAGAATCACATTTAATGTAATCTTTCTGTATGCTGGTCCCTCTTTGGGAACATTACCACCCCAAGTTACCCTACCAACTTGGTGCCTGACTCATATCTGGAAACTGGAATTCTTCCCTGAATAAACAAAGCAATTATATAAAGGGCCATTATATGCTTTTTTTGTGCATTTCTTGTATCTTATTTGACTCTGCCACCAGACTTTACCCAGTGCCTACCTACATGATACCACTCTAAATAGATTTACCTCATGGCTGAATTATGTGAGGTTCCTGTTCATCACCTTGGCAGTTTTACATGCCTAATCCTAGCTATCTGTTTCCTCACATTTAATATGAATGATTTCTTACTATACATGTTCCTCAAATGCAAATGTTTCAAAATAAGAAAATTAAATGAGAAAGTTTGTCAAACAATCCCTTTCAGGGAGGCCTATTCTTTGTATGGAAGCACATTTGTGCTTTAGAGTCTTAGATGCTGCGATGGGAATTGTACATATAAAGTCTAACAGCTTTAAAAGGGGTCATTATAGAAAATGGCTGCCCAACCCACTATGAAGTGTTCTGTTCAAGACAATGTACTGAGCTCAAGTACCCTACATAATTGCCTACTCCACCAATTCTGCTGTAAGTGAAGGCAACTGATTGTGAGTACATAGGATGCCAAGTTGAAAAAGAATTGAGTAGATCACATCTTAATTCATAGTGTTGTGGACTTAACGCCTCTGCAAATGCTTGAGAAGGAAAAGATTAAAGGCTGACAACCCTCAATAGATGTAAAAAAGTGAACTATTCAAGAGATATCAAACATGGACCAACAAAGACATCACAGAAACAAAGATAAATGTCTCTGATTAAAATGGAGTGGGACTGAAAAGGTTAAGCTGCCATCCCTGTAAAGGCTACTTTTAGAAAAGTGTTGAAAGTTCAATCAAAGCAGGAAGTTCAACAATAATTGTTGTTTTTTTTCAGTCCAGTGTGTGCTAATGTACCATTACAATCCCAACACCAAAGGGGGATGGCAAATTAACTCAATTGTAAAGTATTTTATTTTATAATGACATCAAAGGATATCTAAATTTGGTGTTCCCTGTCAATTTTTAGCCTTTTTTTTAATCTTTAGTCTTCTTGACTCAACTAAGCAGGGAAAAAGCAACTATATTCACAGTTTATCCTTGTCTTTAGCTCTTTTTATTCCCATCTTCACTTTGTTCAACAATTAGAGATACTTAGACTTATACTAGTCACTAGACTTATACTAGTCAATGTGTTACCAAGATACCTCCATTTTGTGTACTTTCCTGATTCTGTGTCCACCAGGTGACCACCAGAGCCCAAATGATGGTGGACATTTTGCTCCACCATCGTTTTGCTCCACCACATTTTGCTTCACCACATTTTGCTCTCCCCCTCCAAGGAAACAGTACCCCATTTGTCATTAGTAATTTGCAATGACCAAAGTTCCCATGAATTAAAGTTAGACAGATGCTCAATAAAGAGTTGACATGTTCTTACAGTTGATCACTGGTCAAACTCTGAGAGGCAGAAAATCTCAATGAGATCCTATGCTCAGGTCTTCTAGTGTGATGCTTCTGTTTCACTCCCTCCAATTCTCTTTGTATACTTGAAATTTACCACTGTGCATGCAATCCTTTACAATTCCCTCCAGCCTCAACCCCTATATTTTGTAATAGCACAAAGTAAGATCGCATATATTAGCCATTTCATGTCTTATTATTCTTTCTCCCATGACTTCTTGAGCTGGAAAAAAATTACTTAAACTGGAAGAAGTCCCCATAAGCTGAAGGAAGTTTGTCCAGTCTAAGGTAGTCTGCCACCCAGGTTTTTTCCCCACTGTTATCACATCCTTTAAGCTTTGCAAAATGCCAAAATGAAATCTAGAAATATTACTTCTCTTTAAATATCTGTGAAGACCATTGGATTGCCCCACAGTAAACACCAATGGAACTGAAAAGGCTCTCCAAAAGCCCACTGAAGTCCCTCAATGAATCACAATAACATTGCAAAAGATTTGAACTAACCCACTGTTGCCTGGAACAACAGGGTAATAAGCATTCTTGAGCCCAACTAGCTTCCCCCCTCCCCTTCATTCATCCCAAGGGAGAGTCAAGAAACTTTAATTTAAGGAGGGGTATTCCCAAGTGACTTTTCTGAAGGTGGTACTGGCAATGTATGTCCATAGCGAGTCAGCAGCTCTCCCCTCAGGAGGAAGTCTTGGTTACCTAGGTTCAGAAATGAAGTTGGAGAATCCACCCACTCAGGCAAGAAGCCTTATTCAGAGGCACAAAGGCTGAGGGAATCTGCCAGATTACCAGAGAAAAGGTTTTCTCCTGAGAACATTGAGATCACTAAACAGCAGTACAAAGGTGATTTTGACAAACCACTGTCCTAACATCCTGCCTTAGCAACCTGCCTCAGTTCATGCTTATGAGAGAAGCAGCCATGAGCAAGAAGGAGCTGGCTGGTCTGCTTCCCCCAGAAAGTCTCAACAGCCTATAAAGCAAGTCATACAGAGAGACAACACAATGCATGATCTTGCAGTCAAAAACAATAAATTGAGTACCGTCTCTAAGTTTGATGAGGCAGTGTCTCTCCAAACAGCCAGAAAAATGGCATGAAAAAACTCAGCTAATACCAAGAGAGAGAGAATCCATTCCAAATACCCCATGTGCTACTCTTCTGAAAGAGAAAGGAGACAGTTTTGACAGTCACCACAGATTGCTTCCCCCCCACACACACCCTGAGAAAGAATAAACTAAAAAGCAAGTACTGTATTTTTTGCTCCATAAGACGCACCCCCCCCAAAAAAAAAGTGTGGGGGGGAAGTGTGTGCATCTTAAGGAGCGAATACTGCAAAAAATTCACACAAACGCCTCTAAATTCACACAAACGCCTCTAAAAACTAGGTGCGTCTTATGGTCAGGTGCGTCTTATGGAGCGAAAAATAAACTAACAGGGAAAACATTTTTTAAAACTAAGTTCTATATTTTTCCCTCTATTGCCATCTTGCACTCATAAAGCTGGGGAAGGAGGTGAAAAAACCCCCACAATTCGGCCCCCTCCCAACCGAGCGGCCAATTGGCTGCTGAGGCAGGGGGCCATCCATTGCCTCCCTGGAAGGATGGGAGGCAGTGGACTCGTCCCGGCTGGGCGGGGGCAAGGGCGGCTTTATAAAGCCGGCCCCACCCCCAGTGGCACAGTTTAGTTGCCGCTTTCAAAGCCTCTCAGCCGCACATCATCTGGGTGTGTGGAATGGTTGTTTAGAGAGCCGTGGGGGCCTTCGGTGCCTGGGAAGAGTTTTCCCGGCATCTAGGGAGGTGCAGAGTGTGCAGCACAGAGTTTTGAGGATGGTGCCTGTCAGCTTGGGTCTGGGCGGCTGGCATGAGCATCGGGGGAGCATTCTTGTGGGGCGGAGTGCGCTTTGGCGAGTGGCCTGAATGCGTGTGGCTGGAAAGAGCATCGGGGGATCAGTTTGCAGCCAAGGGGATGGTGGAAGTTTCCCCCCTCGTACGGTCTGTGGTTGAGGGGGCCAGCCTGTGTGTCCGAGGGGTCGGCTATCATGGGGGTAGCCTTGTGGGGCGACAGCAAAGAGTCCTTTGCTTTAGCTGGCTGTACGAGGCTTGGAATACCTTGGGGGAGGCACTTGGAAGTCATCATGGGGCCTAAGAAGAGACAAGGCCCACCAAAGGGGAAACAGCCAATCAAGAGGCCCCTTAAGAGGCCAGCCCCTGTCCAGCCCCCGGCTGATGATGGAACAATGGGAGGACATGACAGGCCATTTTGGAACGCCTGGCTGTTTTAGAGGAAGCTAAAGGTGTGGCAGGCCCATCACGAAGATTTGCTGGGCTTAAGGGTTCAGATAGGGCCGCCACCATTTCTTTTCAGAGAGAGGTGCTCACTCGACTTTCTGCCTTACAGGGCGGCGAGGAAGGTGGTAACAGCCTGAGTGCCATAGTGCCAATGGACGAAGAGCAGCGGGAAGAGCCTGAAGTGGTTGCAGTGGTGCCCACCTATGTGGAAGGTAAGCCCCGGCTCGGCAGCAGGGGGTGGTGTGGCCATGGGGTCCCTGGGGCCCAAGTGTTATGTCAGGTTCAATGTTGGCTGTCATGTCCCCCGCTACATGGTCGCCCTATGTTGGGGGGCCCCCACTCATAAGTCATCAAGCAGCATGGGGTGCGCTGCCTAATCAGTTGAGCAGCACGCTTCCACTTCATGTCTGGTCGCCTTGGACCTCGGCTGCAGCATTAGGAGGGCAGGCTGGTAGTGTGGGGACAGCGGGGTTTTTGATGGCGGGGGGCGTGTTGCCTTGGAGTTGGCAGCAAGCCGGTTCTTTGCCTCCTACCTGGTCCCAGCAACAGTGGGGTAATTGGGAATTTTCATCCCATCCCCCAGTCCCTTATAGTACGGTGTCCTTTCATGCACTACCATTTGAGGATCCAGCCATGCCTCTGGGCGATCTCCTTATGGTGGCAACCAGGGAGAAGATTTTAAAAGGGGAATACATGGACATGTTCAACCTTTTATATAGGGAGTTAGAAAAGAAGTCCAAGGATGACCTAGATGAGAAGGATAAGGAGAAGCTGAAGCACCAGAAGGTAGATAGGTCATGGTCAAATTGGCTGCCGGGATTTCTCATATATGTGGGGGTTATTGCCAGGGCCCAGCCTTGGAGGGCTTCCCCCCTTTTCCAGTATTGCGATATTATTTATCGCGCATATAACAACTTTATGGGAGGGGCTACAGTACGATGAGGAATTTTGTATGCGAGCGGCGGTTAATCCTGGCCTCCCTTGGGACCAGATCAATCAGCAGCTTTGGCTGCAGCTTATGGCACCTGCGAAGCCAAATGCTGGGGATAAGTCGGAAAGTGGTCATCTTCTTCAGAAGATAGGTCACTTTGCTGGCACTCGCACGGCTGCAGGGCAGCCGGTTCAGCCATGGCAGCTTTGCTGGGAGTTCACCTCCCAAGTTGTGTGTGCCAGAAAAGTTTGTTGGTATAAACACAAATGTCCGCTGTGTGGCGGGCCCCATGCCTTCATGGCTTGCAATAGGTCCAAGCCAAAAGGGGCCAGCAGGTGGTCAGGGGGGGCCCCAAGTCAGCCTCCTGGAAAAGGGGCCCAGCCCCATTCAGCTTTAAATAGGTCACTGGCCGTTTTCTGTTGGGAACATGTTTTGTGGGGTATTGGTGAGCTCCCGTGGCATCGCACCATTGTGGTGAATGGCCTCCCTGGGATGACCATTAAGCTGTACGGCCCAAGGTCGGCTCCAGGGAGCCTGGGGATCCTGTCACATGGAGAGATGTCCACATCCCAGGCTGTACGGCTTGGGGGAGGGTGGAACTCAGGTGAATGGGATCTCGTGGCCTGGCTGGCTGGGTCTAAGCCATTGGGTTGGCTCACACTCAGGGCTTTGGGGCTCGCCCTGTTTTGGGTTAAGGAGGTGGTCTGGTACTGACCCCTGGCTTGACCTGTCCCCACCATTTTGCCCTTGCCATTGAGTTAAGTTAAATAAAGTGGCCCTTTAATCCATACCTCTGTCTGTCTCGTTATTCCAACTGGGGAGGCAATGTTTTGTTTTGTTTCTTTAGAGTTATACTGCAGATCACTTAAAGAGAAATAAAAAAGGTATGGGAGAGTGTACAATGGTGCCATCCAGAGGACTTAAAAAAAGCTCACCTGGATATCTTAAGAAAAAACAACAACAACAAGAGAAGAATTCAGTACTTTCTGTCAGCCCAAGACTTGGAGCACACCAACCCCAAGCACTGTTAAGCCCCATTGATTTCAAGAAGAGAAATCAGTCCATATGTCAGGACTGAACGAAAGTTTAGAGCTAAATAGAAGCCAAGAGGGAAGACAGAGTTATTTCTTTTGTATATTTTTTTGCCCTGTGTTCAATGCCAATACCCCACTTTGTTTAAAATCCTCTGTTTAGGCAATCCAAATTCTGTACCAAGTGAAATCAGTTCTGACTATGTTATGAATACTGTGCATATTTCTCTCTCTCTTGCATAGTGTGCTCTATTTTTGCTTGCCAAAGAGAAGCAAAAATCCCAAAATCATGCCATCACTGTAGCATGTGCCTACTATATCTAAATCAGCTGGTTCTGCATTCTTGTCCTATGCAGCATCTGAGCTCTATATTCAGCTGATCAGTAGGATCTTTCTCTGCTCTCTTCATTTTTAAGTTTCCTTTTTATGTTCTAGGTTCATGAACACCTAGCTTCAGGCAGCCTTGGCTGGTGTAATGGAACCCTTGGTATTACATGAACTTTTACAGAGCTTTCCAAATTTCTCCAGGACCTTTCCCCTGAACAGACAACTTATCAAAGGGAAGAAATTCTGAGCATGCCCAAGGACAATAATATATGTGATCTCCCCCGGCATTCTGAGGTGACCCAGGTGGATTACACCATGTATTTTATTTCTAAGATTTCCACCATTTCCAGAGGCAATGTTTTGATCAGCTGTTGTTACAGAAATCACATCTGTCACCAGGATTACCAGCCTCCAGGTGTCTGCAGATCTCCTGCAATTACAGTTGATCTCCAGACTACCAAAACCAGTTGCCCTGAAAGAAATGGCCACTTTGAAGCATGGATTCTATGGCATTATACCCTTCTGAAGTCTCTTCCCTCACCAAATTCTGCCATCCTCAAATGCCATCTCCAGATCTCCAGGAATTTCCCAGACTGAATATGCATCTACCATGTTCAGCCACTATTTTATGCAGTGGTGTCTCTGTGTAGCCCCCTCCCCTGCCTTTTGCCCTGAGTGCTGCTGAAGCAAATGTGTCATGAGGCAACCACTGGTATCTAAACCAACCTGTGTATGAAATATATAATGCACAATGGGGCAGCTGTGTTAGCACACAAGCATCCTCAGTAATAGCACAGCCATATTCATGTTTTTCCCTCCGCTGATTTGCATTTAATTTATTTAATTTATCTTCGTCAGAAGAGCCCCAAAGTGATGTCTCATTCAGGCCCCATACAAGACCACAGCTTCTTTGCTTCAGCAACACAGCAGACTCTTCTGCCTTCATAGTGTTCTCTGGATTACCTTGACATTGGAGAAGAGCTCACAGCTCAAGGTCTGGGGATGTTTCCTGGAGCAGTGAATGAAGAAATCATTCATTTCTCTTCTTTCTTAAGCTTTATCACAGAGAACCCCCATATAGTCTTTGTTACCGGAAGGATGCTGTAAAGGTATCAGCAGGAGCCAGTATTGCTGCCTCACTGTGTTTGTAGCAGGGCAGAAGCAAAACAAAAGAGTTACAAAGTCATGTGGCTATTCTAGTTTCTGCTTTATTCATGTGAGGGACTGTCACAACAGGCCAAGCTGCAACGATCCAAACCAACAAGTAATTTATTATCTTAGCAGTTTACGGTGGATCTCCTCCCCTTTTGCTTTTGTCTTGCTTATTAGTGAAGCTGTTCATATTAAGAAAAAAGCCTTTCCTCCACCTCATATTTTGGTTTCTCCTACTGCTTGATCCTGCTGGGCGAGTCTAATTTTCTCTCATTGCTTCCTGCCTGTTGCCACAGGGAAAAAAAAATAATGCCTTCAATTTGACAACACAAGTTTGTTTTATTACTATGTTGAGAAACGTAAGTTACAAGTGCTGGAAATTGTTGCTTTGAAAGTCTGACAGTTTGTGATATTTAATAGAAAAGGTTTTAAATATTAAGTCATTTGTGGCAATTAAACTGGTCAGCCTGAAAATGAGTCAGCAGCCCCTCTCTAAAGTTTGTGCATAGCCAGGTAGTATCCTAGCATAAGGGGACAATTCCTCACATGGTCACTCTCTTTATTATTGATCCTTCAAAGACACCCACAGCTCACTCTGACCAACAATCTTGAAGGACCTGCCTCTTCCATATGTCCCTGTGCACTCACCATGGTCTTCAGGCAACCATATGCTATCCCAGCACTTAGCATGGCTTGTCTGGCATAGATCAGACCCTGGGCCTTTTCCATCATGGCTCCAGCTCTGTGAAATGGACTACCTGAAGAGGTGCGGTGGGGGACCCTTCCTTGGAGATCTTCAGGAGTCATTGCAAGGCCTGCCTATTTAAGGAATTTGAGGAGTTTAAAATGGCAGGCATCTTTTAAGGGGAGGGGAGGAAGGGAGGCGTGTGGGGATCTGTTATACTGGTTTTAATTGTTTTTAACTGTTATTTCAAGCTGCCTTGAACCACAAGGAAAGGTGGGGTATAAATATTTAAACCAACAAACCTGCATTTATGTCTGCTTGGGGCCCAAACAGAAACATGCAGAACCTTTCTGAGAAATTTCTCCAGCCTTCTCAAACATTATTATTTGCTTTTAAATTCTGTAGATTTTCACCTGGGCAAATATTTGTGTGTGTGTATGTGCATCTGCTTACTACAACATTAAGAGAGAAATCTGAAGGGATTTCTCTTCTGCTTAAAAGGCAGGTTAGCAGTGTAGCCATCATGGCACATCAGCACCATAGCTTGAATCCATTCTTACCTTTGGGCTATAAAAAGTAGCTTCTTCTTTGAAACCAAGTGATGGATGCACCACTTCTAATGAATTCCTTATCTCTTGCTTATGCTGAGATGCTTTGGCTGCATCTCTTACCTCTTGAGATGTGTCCTTGTAGATCTCAAGAAAAAGGTATAGGGCAAATTTCAGGAAAAGGTGTTGGCAGCATTTATTATTTATTTGTTCAAACACTCCAGATTACCTTCCTGATGACAAATTTAAAAATGCTCATGGCAGATTCTTGAGGTTTCCTGGCCTTATCTCTGATCTGCAAATTGGTGCTATCTTTTGCCATTTCCCCTTTGTCTTTTCAGGTCTCAGCTCCTCACAGAATCCATATTCAGGTTCAAACATTGTTGACATCCACATAAATTAATCCCAGCAGAATAGATAAAGTAACCATAAAAGAAGCAGTAGAGCTGTTTTGGTGTTCAGTCCGGAGCTCAAGGGACTCTCTCCACCTAACCATTATAATAGAGAAATTTGGGAATATGAAATTCTAGAGCATGGAATACACAATTTCCACATAGAGTTCTTCAACTGAGAAAACTGTACATTGTACCTTTAAGTCACAGGTCATGGAGTCCTGGTATGCTAGGGTTGACAAGGAACAGAGTTGAAATAAATGACTTTAGAAGAATGTATAGAAGGATGTAGGATTCCAGTGAGGGTAGGCCTTCCTGTATCATTAAATTTCTTAGATTTTTTCCCCAAAATGTCAACCAGGACATAGGATTTGCAGTGTTTCTTCCTTTGAAAACAAGAATGGAATATCTGTCCACATTCTGCTGCAAAGAAACCTTGCCACTGAAATGTGCACTTTCATCTGAGCCATTTCCATGATCTTACAGGGTAAATATAGAAGAAGGAAAGCTGTTAATAGTGATAGACATAAACTGGGAAACTGTGGTTCAGTTTGTGGTTCAAGATTCATTCACTAACCAAGCTGGTTTATAGTTCTGCAAACCCCATTGCAAGGGTTTGAAAGAGCCCTGCAACTCAGCTGCTTAGGGCTATCTTGTATTATGGAGGAAGTGCGGTTGGAAATGGGTGGCTTCCAGTGTTCCCTCTAAGATGAGTTAGTGTGAGCTAGCTCACAGATTTCTGGCCTCTGGCTCACACATTTTTTGTCTTAGCTCAGGAAAAATAGCCCCAGAGCAAACTAATTTATGCAGTGGCTCACAGCTTGAATGCTAGTAGCTCACAACTTGAATGCCAGTAGCTCACAAAGTAGAATTTTTGCTCACAAGACTCCATGGCTTAGAGGGAACATTGGTGACTTCTACTCTGCTTTTGTGAGCTTCTGTCTAAAAGCTTGCAAAAACAAACAAACAAACAATGAGGTTCTTTAAGAATAGTAAAAGCCCTCTGCACCTAATTCTTCTGCATGTTCATTGAACAGGGGTTTATTGTGAGGAAAATGATCAGGCATAAGCACACCGGCTCCACCTCCCTGTAATCACCAGGTTGTCTGCTTGGTGTGAATGCACAGAGGACATGATTGTGTGATCATACCCTCCCTCAACATAATAAGGGGTACCACTTTTGAAGTGTTGCTGATCATGAGTGTGTGCATGGACATTGCCTCTACATGTAGGCACCATGACCACAAGCCAGGGCCAGAATGGCCATGCCTGTTCTCCATTCCTATGTGTTAGGTCAAGGTGCGGAGGGCTTGTGTATACAGGTTTTTTTAAACGTTCAGAAAAAGTGTGTCTAAACAACAGTGAATTGAGGGGAGAACACTCTACACAATTAGCAGCCTGCATAGAACAGATCCTGTAAATGTACAGGTCTCAGTTGTACACAGAGCTTTTTTTTGTAGGAAAAAACCAAACAGGAACTCATTTGCATATTAGGTCACATCCCCTGACATCACCACTGTTTTGCACAGGGCTTTTTGTAGAAAAAGTCCAGCAGGAACTCATTTGCATATTAGGCCACACCTCCTGAAACCAAGTCAGCCGGAGCTGCGTTCCTGTGTGTTCCTGCTCAAAAAAAGCCCTGCTTATACACATATCTCTCCATGATATCACAAACATAGGTCTATTCCAGCCTTCCACTGAGCATGTGTAAATCAAGATCTGGAGCCACTGCTGCAATCCCATCCTCCCTACATGGATACAAAGGGCTGAAAAGGGTTTGCTTGTTCTATAAGTATCTTCTGATGGAGAATATTCCACATTTCCCTCCTTGTGGAACGTGCCTGGCAACAGCACAACTGGGTTTCCGAGATCAGAGGCTATGTAGTTGACACATTCCTCAGCCTTAACAGCAGAATAATTAGAGAACCAACTGACTATTTTTTTGTGTGTGCCAACGTTCCCCTGCAAGTTAATTGTTTTTGTAACATTGCAATAATTTAATAATTGCTTTTGAAGCAATTATCTTTTTCTGTGGGGAAAACAAAGCACAGTAAAAAGAAGTTGAAGCCTGCGAACTGCAGCTTGTCTGTTTACAGCTGGCTGTCAGTGGATCGATGGGACAAATTCAGAGCGAGATTTCCACTTGATAAGTCTTGGACTTCCCTTCCCACTGAATATTGTGCTTATTGTGAGAAAATTGTGCTTATTGTGTGCAAGGCTTTTTTAATAGAAAAAGCTCAGCAGGAACTCATTTGCATATTGGCCACACCCTCTGACATCACCACTGTCTCACACAGGGCTATTTTGTAGGGAAAACTCAGCAGAAACCCATTTGCATAATAGGCCATACCCCCTGACACCAAGCCAGCCGGAACTGCATTCCTGCTCCAAAAAAAAAAGGCCCTGATTGTGTGAATACTATGCTTATTGAAATGGTTCAATTAGTGGTCACTAGCATTCCAAACAGCCAGACTACTGTGTGACCAATGCAATCATTTAGTCTCTGTTATTTTCATAGATATTTCCCCCTCCTTCAAAAAACAATGTTGCATAGTTTAAACCAGGGGTGTCAAACATGCAGTTTGGGGGTCGAATCAGGCCCCCAGAGAACTCCTATCAGTCCCTGAGCAATTGGCTGTCATCTGCTTCCTTCTCCCACTCTCTCTTGCTTCCTTCTGCATAACAGTTTGCTTTGCAAGGCTTGCTCAGTTGCTCAGGAGCTGCAGAGCAAAACCTCTATTTCCTCCATTAGCTGAGGCTCCCCCCCCCCCCCCCAGTCCCCTGGGGAAGGAAGGAAAGAGCCAGAGCTTCCTTTATCCAGTTCCCTGGATCGGAGAAATACAAAGAAAGCATCCTTAAGACCAATGAGTGCTAACGTTTTAAGCATGTTTTAAGCTTTTTAAAATATATATTTGTGTTTGTCTGTGTTCTTTATAACATTTATATCTCTACTACTTAATCCTAAATAGGTACACACATGGCCCAGCCCGACATGGCTTGGCCCAACCCAACATGGCCCAGCCCCTCAAGGTCCCATTTTTGTCAGATCTGGCCCTCATAACAAATGAGTTTGACACCCCTGGTTTAAACATATATACACAAAAGCAGACATTATTTATATGTTGGGTTTATAGCTATGCATTTTATGCATCCTTTTATTTTTCATTGTTAAGGCAAGCTCCTCCAGCTCACCTTGGATTCCAGCCTGAACAAAACATTGTCAAAATGCTTGATTAATTGGAAGTGAAATCCAAGCTTTTTAAGAGCCACGGGAGAAGAAAACATATTATCGGGAGTGTAGAGCCCATTCCCCTCTTCCTATCTATCTCATTCCTCCCCACCTCAATTTATCTGCTGTGTTAATGGCAAGCTGTGAGTTGTTGAGATGAAGAAGCTGAGAAAAGGAAAAATATTTGCAGTGCCTCCCAGAATTTTTTTCTTGCTTTGTAGTGCATGCTGGGAATTATAGTGTTTAGGAACCTGACTATTAATGGAAGGTGTTCTGAGAACTACAGTTCTGGGAACTACAGTTCCCAGAAGCCTTGATAATCCTCAGATTGCATGAGAGAAGAAGAGGGATTTGGTGTATTCTGGGAACTATAGTTCCAATAATGTGCCAAAGTCAGAGTAGAAAAATGAAGGAAAACTTGCAAGTGTCTTCTCTCATCTTAGATGCCACCTGTCACTGTTCCATTACTTTACATCAGCAGGGCAAATTACAGGGGAGAGAGAATTCTTCTTTCCTTCATGGAACTGACACATACAGAATTGCCCAGAAGTCTGTGATCCCTCCAGTTTGGTGTAGTGGTTAAGTCCCCGGACTCTAATGAGAACTGGGTTTGATTCTCCACTTCCCCACATGCAGCTGCTGGTGTGACTTTGGGCCAGTCACAAGTTTTCTCAGAACTGTTCTCTCAAGAGCAGTTCTCAGTCAGAGCTCTCTCAGCCCCACCTACCTCACAGGATGTCTGTTGTGGGGAGGGGGAGGGAAAGGAGATTGTAAGCTGCTCTGAGAGACTGGCCTGAATGAACCTCAGGTGTCACCACCAGGCAGAGGGAAGCCACAACAGCTGTCTTGCGTGGTGGCTGCAGCAGCAGCTCTGGGCTGTCCAGACAGGTGAGGAAGTTGCTCCCACCAGAAGGAGGTTGAGATGCCTGGGTACTCTCAGTGTTCCCTCTAAGCGGAGTTAGTGTGAACTAGCTCACAGTTTTTTAGACTCCGGCTTACACATTTTTGTCCTAGCTCAGGAAAAATGGCCCCAGAGCAAACTAATTTATGCAGTAGCTCACAATTTTAATGTCAGTAGTTCATGAAGTAGATTTTTTGCTCACAAGACTCCACAGCTTAGAGGGACCATTGGTTGGGACCATTGTTCCCGCTAAGCTGAGCTAGCGTGATTTTTAGCCCACAGATTTTTAGCCTCCAGCTCACACATTTTTAGCTCAGGACGGATGATCCTAGAGCACAATAATTTATGCAGTAGCTCACAGCTTTAATGCCAGTAGCTCATAACTTTAATGCCAATAGCTCACAAAGTAGAATTTTTGCTCACAAGACTCTGCAACTTAGAGGGAACATTAGTTGGGCCCCATTTGGGCCAGCAGAGAGGAAGATGGCAGCACCGCCTTTCCTCCGGCTTCCTCCTTCCATCAGAGGGACATGTAGAAGAAGGAAGATTTGAGGTCATTTTCCAGAACTTTTAAACCATAGTTAAGACTACAGAGTTAATCAAACAAGAAAACTTTTATTTATGAAATGAACAAAACAATTAGGAAAGTAAAGCATAAGGAACTATGTTTCAATTATATTGAACTTTTGAACTGAGGTCCTATTCCTATTGCTGAGATTCTTGAATTACAAATATACTATTTTCAGCCTGCTCCAAGCAGCTCTTCTACAGAGTTCCATTCAGTCAGAAGACCTTTTTACCACTACTCCTAAGCTGTCAACTTCTCTGCTACTGACTCCAAACTGTCATTTTCAACTGCTGTTTATAAAGTTTCCCTCTCTCGACATTTTGTCCACTCTCAGTTGCTCTTGAATTTTCTTCTCTCTCTCTCTCTTGCCATTTTGCATTTCCTCACAATGGATGTTTCTTGTTAAAATTAGTACATTTTAGACTGACAGTATAGTGTTCACATGACATAAATGTAGGCACAAAACTGAAATAAAAGATACAAATGAATTATGAAAAATGGATATGATAAAAAGGCTTACAACAGCAATGTGAGGAAACAAAGAGAAGCGAAAAGGTACATGTTCACATGCACGTTTGCTGAGTCATAACCAGGTAGGGCTAGAGTATCTTCTATTGCATGGATTTGCTTTTGTTAATCTACACCCTACCCTCAGTGTGCAGTGTTTGCCATGCAAACAACCCATTAGTGTACTACAGCAGCTGTATTGGGCTGGAGGGCTGTAACTGACCCCATCAATGTTCAAATCAGATTGCTATTATGCATTGTAAAAGCATAAGAACAGCTGACCTGGGTTACACCAACAATCCATTTAGTCTAATTGTTGCCATAGTGGTCAACCAGATGCTCCCAGAAGGACAATAAGCAGACTGCAAAAGCCCAACCCTCCCCTTGTTATTGCCTCATATGCTGATATTCAGAGGGTTCCTGTTTCTGATCCTAAGGCTTCACTTATTTACCCAGATTAACAGCCATTGATGCACCTATTCAGGGTTTGTTTGTTTGTTTTTCCCTGGGAAAAGAGGTGCCAGAACTCTCAAGAGGAAAACGCAGGTGCCCCTCATGAACTTTTTAACACTTTTTTTGAGATTTTTGCTTCTACAAAGAGGTTCCAGAGCTCTGTTTCACCATGTCGTCCCAGAAAAAAAAAGCCCTGCATCTGTCCTTCATGAAGTTGTGTAATCTATTTTACATTCAACTAAACTGGTGGTTAGGCTTCCCAACCCTGGCGGGGGACCCCAGGATTTCCACCCTTTTCCCCTGCTCCCCAAAAAAACGGAAGCGGGGGGAGGGGGGAAACGGCTCCTGGGAGCATGGCGTGCCGTCCGATCCTGGAGCGGGTGAGGCCGCCATGCCGCGCCGCTGCCGCCCCCTCCCCGCCCACCGCAGCTGCTCCTCCGAGATGGGCCCAGGCTGAGCCCATCTCGGAGGAGCAGCCAAGAGCAGCGCAGGCAAAACCAGAGAAGGGGAGGGCAAGGCAGGCCAGGAGCATGGCAAACCATGATTCCGGGCCCTTCTAGGACCCGGACTCACGGCTCGCCACGCCCCCGGCCCACCTCCACCCCCCCCTCCGCTTCCACCCCAGAGGCGGAGTGGGCGAGGCTGCCGCACTGCTGCCGCCTCTTCTCTGCTCGCTGTGGCTGCTCCTCCGAGATGGGCCCAGGCTGAGCCCATCTCGGAGGAGCAGCCACGGTGAGCGGAGAAGAGGCGGCAGCTGCGGGGCGGCTCGCCACGCTCCCCGGCGCCATTTTCCCCCTCCCCTAGCTCCACCCCAGTGTCTCCTGGCTCCACCCCCAAAGTCTCCTGGCTCCACCCCCAAAGTCCCCAGATATTTCTGGGGTTGGACTTGGCAACCCTACTGGTGGTCGTTACTGTGCCATGCACTAGGGCATACCATAATAATATAATAATAATAATAAATTTTATTTATATCCCGTCCTCCCCGCCTAGGCAGGCTCAGGGTGGCTAACAACATATTCAGATAAAAAGTTATACAGTAATTTTACAACGACATTAAAAGTTATACAATAGTTTAAATCAACAGTGTCTTAAAAGCCAATGACTGTTTTTTTCTGCCTTGAATTTATGGTACTGGCTTGCATGTGCTTCCCTGTTCTGTGCAATTGATTTTATTGCACACCAACATTCTGCTTTCCTCTTCCTCCTTTCTCCTCATAACTGCTAGGACACTTGTTGATTTATGGGAGACACAGATGAATATACAGTATGGGATTTCTACAAATAGCCATCGTATCCCTGGTGCCAAAGGGAAGGAAAGTTGGAGTTTACAATTCCAATATCAATCCCTAGTTTGAAACATAAATTGAACCAAAAAGCCAAAAATCCCTCATTTTACTGTACCCCTCCCATACCAAATATGCAGTCTCAGCTTCACTATGACCTTTTTCACCCCCTGCTGTTTTTATTTCTGATGTCTGTATTGTGTTTGATATGGTAATGGCTTGTTAGCAATGACCTGTGTTACCCAAAGATAGTTTATTCCACTAGATGCTCATCAAACTTGCTCATTTTATTATTTCATCAAAACTTTCACCTTGTTATTTCAGAAAAATGTCACAGTGTTTTGTTTTTACAACAAAAGACCCCGATTCATTAGGAGTCATCATTGTATATCAAGATCTTTCAACTTTGCCTGGAGGATTTTCCCTAGCTCTAGAAAGAAACAAAATTTACATAACCAATGCCTTTGACCACTGACCAAGGGTACAGTGAAGACCATCAACATATAACACCAAGATAAGATCAGTGGTCTGACTCAGTGACTCAGTTCAGATATAATGTGAACTCATCGTTTATTTTAATGATGGTTAGGTGTTCGTGAATCCTGGATTCATCTTGCAGATGATAATTCAGATCCTAGTTTGCTTTGACAACTGGTGGTTTCTTCATTCTCTAACTGGGGATAGTGATGTCAGGGAACCAGCCAGGATGTCTTCAACCACACATTGTACAAACCCATAGTTAAAACTAACTGAGGTTAATAAAATTTAAATCATGGTTTCAGATCCTAATCTGATTTAAAAAAATAGCCATAGTTAGCAGATGGGCCTATATTCAGGAAATTATGCTAACCTTCATTAGTTTAATTTTTATATATAAAATTCCCCTTTCGTGGTGGCAAATCTCAGCTCCCTCATTGGTTGGAGGTGGAGTATGAACTAGAGTTTAATGTAGCATCTGTCACCATCTCTGCCCTCCCATTGGCTGACTCTCTTGCCCCCGCCTACTGCAGGCCCAGGAATGTTGAACAATACACCCAAACAGTCTTACCTCAGAGACAGACATGATGCTTCTCTCTGTCTTCTTTCGCAACCACCCTCAGAAAGGCCTACTGCTCTACTGCGGCCTCACAAAAGACATCATGGCTGCCTCTGGCAACAGACCTCTGCCACCCTATCAACAGCCCACACAGTATCCCAGCACACACAGCCTCCAAAGGCCACTGAAATAGCCAGGGAGCCTGGCACTGCTGGGAGCATTTCCTCAGAGGGAATGGCTGTCCCACCTTTACTATCTTTCCTGCCTCTTTCCTGTCACTCCCCCTCTTCCTCCTCCCCTCAGTCTTGCCCCAGGATGGTTAGCTGAGAAGGAGATAGGGTTGCCAACTCCAGGTTGGGAAATTCCTGGAGATCTGAGGGGTGGAGCCTAGACAGTGAGAAGGGGTGGGACCTCAGACAGATACAATGCCATGGACTCCAAACCCACAATTTTCTCCTGGGGAACCATTATTGCCAATCTCCAAGCGAGGGCTGGAGATCACTGAGAATTCAACTAATCTCTAGATGGCAGAGATCACTTCTGCTGAAGAAAATGGATACTTTGCAGGGTGGACAGGTGTTTAAGACCAACATTATCAGAGACAGACTGCTGATCTGAAAGGTATCACTAAAGGCCTCTGAAGCAGAACTCATTGGGGCCAGTCCTGACTGGTGGGAAATTCCTGGAGATTTTGTGGTGGAGTTTGAGATGGGCATATGAGTTAAGGCTTCAGAGCGGGATCTGCCATATCCAGATTCTTGCTGTGGAAGATGACTGTGGACCAACCACAGACTTCCAGCCTTACCTGCCTCATAGGGTTGTTGTTCAGGTCAAAGGGGGGAGAGGAGAATGATGTGAGTTGCTTTGATCCCACTGTGGAGAAAGACTGTCCTTTTCCTATGTAGTGGCTGCAAGGAGGGGGAAGGTGATAGAAAGCTGCAGTCAGAGGTGTAGAGAAAGGGAAGGAGACAGGGTTGCCAACTCCAGGTTAGGAAATTCCTGGTTATTTAAGGGGTGGGGCCTGGAGAGGGTGGGGTTTGAGACCTCAGACAGGTACAATGCCATTTCCTCCTGGGGAACCACTGTTGCTAATCTCCAGGTGAGGGCTGGAGATCACTCAGAATTACAACTGCTCTCCAGATGGAAGAGATCAGCTCCCCTTGACGTGTGGGTGGAATGAATGCCTTCACTTGGATGGGTGGGAAGACAGCAAGGTTGAGAGGGGACACTCACCCAGAGTCTCTTTCTAAAGCCCATTGTATTTTTTTCCTCCCCAATGGGCCTTATTTCTAGTTAAGCCATCTGAGCTTCTAGGATTATAGTTTTAAATAGTGTCCAAGCTTCCCCATGGTCAAAACCCTTGGGGAAGCTTGGACACTATTTAAAACTATAATCCTAGAAGCTCAAATAAAATACATACCACAAGTTAGGAAAGGCACAAACAGGCATAAGAAAAGGCCTGCATGGTTAACAAACAAAGTAATGGAAGCTGTAAAAGATAAGAAGGACTCCTTTAAGCGGTGGAAAACCAGTCCAAGTGAAATTAGTAAAAGGGAACACAGGCTGTGGCAAATCAAATGCAAGACTGTGATCAGGCAGGCAAAAAGGGACTATGAGGAGCATATTGCAAAAAACATAAAGACCAACAATAATTTTTTTTTCAAATATATTAGAAGTAGGAAACCAGCCGGGGAGGCAGTGGGGCCCTTGGATGACCATGGGGTAAAAGGATTACTGAAGGAGGATAGGGAAATGGCTGAGAAGCTGAATGCATTTTTTGCCTCCGTCTTCACTGTGGAAGACGAGAACTTTTTGCCCGCCCCAGAACCACTAATTTTGGAAGGGGTGTTGAAAGACCTGAGTCAGATTGAGGTGACAAAAGAGGAGGTCCTACAACTGATAGACAAATTAAAAACTAATAAGTCACCAGGTCCGGATGGCATACATCCGAGAGTTCTGAAAGAACTCAAAGTTGAACTTGTGGATCTTCTAACAAAAATCTATAATCTTTCATTGAAATCTGCCTCCGTTCCTGATGACTGGAAGGTAGCAAATGTCACCCCCATCTTTAAAAAGGGTTCCAGAGGAGATCCGGGAAATTACAGGCCAGTCAGTCTGACTTCAATACCGGGAAAGTTGGTAGAAACCATTATCAAGGACAGAATGTGTAGGCACATTGATGAACACGGGTTATTGAGGAAGACTCAGCATAGGTTCTGCAAGGGAAGATCTTGCCTCACTAATCTGTTACATTTCTTTGAGGGGGTGAACAAACATGTGGACAAAGGAGACCCGATAGATGTTGTTTACCTTGACTTCCAGAAAGCTTTTGATAAAGTTCCTCATCAAAGGCTCCTTAGAAAGCTTGAGAGTCATGGAGTAAAAGGACAGGTCCTCTTGTGGATCAAAAACTGGCTGAGTAATAGGAAGCAGAGAGTGAGTATAAATGGGCAGTCTTTGCAGTGGAGGACGGTAAGCAGTGGGGTGCCGCAGGGCTCGGTACTGGGTCCCATGCTCTTTAACTTGTTCATAAATGATTTAGAGTTGGGAATGAGCAGTGAAGTGGCCAAGTTTGCGGATGACACTAAATTGTTCAGGGTGGTGAGAACCAGAGAGGATTGTGAGGCACTCCAAAGGGATCTGTTGAGGCTGGGTGAGTGGGCATCAACGTGGCAGATGCAGTTCAATGTGGCCAATTGCAAAGTAATGCACATTGGGCCAAGAATCCCAGCTACAAGTTGATGGGGTGTGAACTGGCAGAGACTGACCAAGAGAGAGATCTTGGAGTCGTGGTAGATAACTCACTGAAAATGTCAAGACAGTGTGCGTTTGCAATAAAAAAGGCCAACGCCATGCTGGGAATTATTAGGAAGGGAATTGAAAACAAATCAGCCAATATCATAATGCCCCTGTATAAATTGATGGTGTGGTCTCATTTGGAGTACTGTGTGCAATTCTGGTCGCCGCATCTCAAAAAGGATATTATAGCATTGGAGAAAGTCCAGAGAAGGGCAACTAGAATGATTAAAGGGCTGGAGCACTTCCCCTATGAAGAAAGATTGAAACGCTTGGGACTCTTTAGCTTGGAGAAACATCGACTGCGGGGTGACATGATAGAGGTTTACAAGATAATGCATGGATGGAGAAAGTAGAGAAAGAGGTACTTTTCTCCCTTTCTCACAATACAAGAACTCGTGGGCATTCGATGAAATTGCTGAGCAGACAGGTTAAAACGGATAAAAGGAAGTATTTCTTCACCCAAAGGGTGATTAACATGTGGAATTCACTGCCACAGGAGGTGGTGGTGGCCATAAGTATAGCCACCTTCAAGAGGGGTTTAGATAAAAATATGGAGCACAGGTCCATCAGTGGCTATTAGCCACAGTGTTTGCGTATATATAAAATTTTTTGCCACTGTGTGACACAGAGTGTTGGACTGGATGGGCCGTTGGCCTGATCCAACATGGCTTCTCTTATGTTCTTATGTTCTTAATATGTAAGGAAATCATGACAACCATTTTCTTACAGTCCCATGCCACTCATGCCACTTTGGTCCCCCCCCCCCCGCTACCTTTAAGTTGCCTAGCTGGAGCAAAAAGTTCCAATGCAGATTACTATCAACACTTGCATTATTTATTCTTTTTGTGGCTCAAGAAGCTATGGAAGCATGTATTTTGTTTAAAGATGCGTGCTTTGGAGAAAAACAAAGTAATGAGAACATATTCAACTAGAAACAAGTTGAAAAACCCTGAGAAATTTTGACAGTCACAGCAAAATTCTTTAAAGTTTTCTCAAAAAGGCCTACAGAATTGTCCCTGTAGATATACCTACCTTCTCCTCCAAATCTGTGATATATGTTGCCATTTAAAAAAAAATGCATGCCCTTGATATTTGGGTGTCTCAGCTGAAAGGAAGTCTCCCAATTTGCTTCAAATATCATTTGACACAACATTTTAGCGACAATTCTAGTTTAGCCTGAGAGAAAACTTCCAAATTACTTGTATTTTTAATGCTGACTATATTTGTTGGTCATACAAACATGAGCACCCCACTGAACAATTAATTGTTTTTAGTTTTCTCCAGCACTGAACAGAGTATGTTTCCTATATAGGACCTTCCAAATTCATCTCAATTTTGTGTGTGTGTGTGTCTGTGGGACTGGGTGGCAACTTTTGATGCCTCTCACCACAACAACCAAAGTTATAGAACTCCTTTTCTTGATCGTCAATCTCAAAGGTTTGTTAAACAAGAAGGAGGTTAGGATTCAGACAGTGTTTTCTCCCCAATCGACTGCTGAAGACGGACTTGTGGAGCTTTGATTTATGTTCTCAGTGCTCAAGACAAATGCAGACAGCTCCAAAGTTGTACAAGTCCTAGTTACGGTTGAAAGAACCTGGGAGGAAAAATGGCAAAAGTGTTTAAAGGGCAAGTGCTTCCAGTAACAATGGACCCAAGGAATGAAATTTAACAAGGGGGCTTTTTGCTGACAGATTGTTTTTGTCTACAACAGATGCTTCTTGGCACAGGTAGCAAGAGATGAAATAGTGCCGTGAGCAAAACAAGCTAAAGTGGTCAAGTCAATTACTGTGCTTTTCCATCCTCCAGCCATAATTCCTGTATCTCTTCCTCCAGTCAGCATCTGCCACTTAAAAATGAAGTGTTCCAATTTGACCCGGAAGATGGATTTCGAATCCCAAATGTCCCCATGCTTCAGGCTCTTGTGCCATTGTAGAACAATTCCTATGAGAATTAAGATTCAGTTGCTGTCGCTGTTTGTTACACTACACCTTTTGAAAGATGGAGCAGTTCTGTAGCAATGAATGAAGTGTTAGTAGGTTGCTATTCCCTTCCATGTTTTCTCTTACTCAGATTATCCAGTAATCCAAAATGGAACCCAAAGTAGGATGTATAAAGAGGAAGTGATCAGTGCCATATGGTGGATGCTGCTACTCATTGAACATGTGAATTGATTCTTTTTTTGTAACTAACTTTTTATTGAAGTTTTGTCATATGGTGGATGGTGCTACTCATTAAACATGTGAATTGTTTTTTTTTAATTGACTGTTTATTGAAGTTTTCCAATATAAAAAGAAACAGTAATGTAAAGAAACAATACAAATAATAGTACAGTAAAGAACATTGAATATATCCAAATAATGAGCAGGTGTAAGCAAGAGATAAACACTGATTAAGAAAAAAAAAAAATAGAAATGTTACTATGAGTGACAACAAAAATAATGAGCAAGCAGCATTGATCAAACAATTTAAAAACAAATTATATACTAAGAGATAATTGTTCATTTATGGAACTAAAAAAACCCCAGCAATTGAAGTAATTCATATTGTGACAGATATGCTCTGTGATAATAGAAAGTTCCCTATGAAAAGATTAGACCATAACCAGCACCAACAAACAAGGAGAGAAGATATAGCAAGTAAAGAAAGTTTAGAGATAGAATAATATGAAATATTCTGAGTTATATGGCTGGAGTTCATGAGCTGCAACGTGTTCCAAAAATAGGAGCATTTTTTTTCCATGAAGTGCGTTTTTCTGGGGCAAATTTCAGATTGCTGAATATGATCAGTAATTTCCTCCAAAATAAGAATGTCCCAGATTTTGGAAAAACAGCTAGAGAGAAGGAACTTGAGGCAATTTCCATGATGAGGCAATAGGTAGAGTACAACATATGATAAAACAATAAAATACAGTAAAAACATTTTAACAACAGACAACTCAACAGCACTCAGAAAATTTTACCATCATCGCATATGGTCCAGTCTGGCCGTCTCACATCATGATATCTCATAGAGATGGCAGATATTAGTCCATTTTGTAGCACAGGTGACAGTGCCAATAGGTTGTTATAGAATGTGACAGTTCTTGGTAAATATAACCTACTAGTAATAAGGCCCGTGGTGGATTTTTTTTGGCTTGGCCTGGTTGTATTACAGAGTATGCACCTCAAGGCAGGTATTTTCTGTAGGGGATTTTATCTGATTTCAGTTTTCCATCTTCTCTCCCCTCCCTACAGCTTCTATCTAATAAAAGTACACAGTCTTTTTCCACAGTGGGGACAAAAGCAGGAAGCAAGCAACTCAGCAGGGTATAATGACTCACATGGAGATTGGCAACAATGGTTCTCCAGGCAGAAATGTCTAATTTTGAGAGTGGATTCTATGCCATGCTACTTGTCCAAGGTCCTATCCTTTCTCAAACTCACCCTCTCCAGGCCCCATCTAACAAATCTCAGGAATTTCCCTACCTGGAGTTGGCAACTGCTAATTCACATTGGATGTTATAGAGGGATTGCTGCTGACAGGAGCAACCAGCTGTTCCTAGTTAGATCATGCCAGCCATGTGGCATAAAGTCACCCAGAGGGTGCTGCCATGCCTAGGGTAGCCAGCCTCCAGATGGAGTCTGAAGATCCCCTGGGATCAGAACTGAATTCCAGACAACAGATTTCTCTTCTCATCTTGGAGAAAATAACTGTGGGCTGTATGCTATTCTATTTGCCTGAGGCCTCTCCCTTTACTGAGAAAAGCAGCCTGGGTTGCCTAGTAACAGCCTTTGGCCAGCACTTCCCGGGGGGGGGGGAATAAGCGGGGCCTTGCCTCCCTGGCTATTTGTGTGGCCTTTGGTGGCTGCATGTGCTGGTAGGCCTTTTGAGAGGCCACAGTAGCTCTGCAGCCCTTTCTAAGGCTGGTTAACAGAGGGAATACAGAGAAGAGTTTTCCGCCTCTAACACTGTTAACATTCCTGGACCTGAGTAGGTGGGTGCCGAGCAACATGTCCCTCACAATTTACTATTTGCTTCACTGTTTGCTTTGCAGCAGTGTTGTTTGTGTGTGCGTGTGGGAGGGGGGGAAACAGACTATCCCAGACTTCTTACAACAGGCGAGGCAGGTCAATCAGTAAGGCTCCAGGAGAACCTCTC
The DNA here is from genome assembly GCF_032191835.1 of Heteronotia binoei. Lineage (NCBI taxonomy): Eukaryota > Metazoa > Chordata > Lepidosauria > Squamata > Gekkonidae > Heteronotia > Heteronotia binoei. Next base: position 166,328,426 of record NC_083224.1, read on the forward strand.
AGCAGAGAACTGTCTCACTCAAAGCAGCCTTCTGATGGGGTTCTGGCCTGACAGGGCTGGCAGTAGGTGGGTCACAGTGAGGCTACCCAATGACAGGGTGACAGACAGGGTGACAGACAGAGTGCAAAACCACTCCTGTGGTAGCCACAACTTCCAATAAAAATTGAGGATCGAGCCAACATGTTCAGCTTTTATTATATCTACGGTACATATGGCCATACAAATGAATTGCCACTTAATCCCTCTGTGAGATCATGTATGCATTGTTAACATCTGTTGGTTAGAAGGGGGAGGTTGCACAAGAAAGGGTTGGACCACATGTAGTAAACATACTTCAGTCATGTGTATTGCCAAAAGATAGCACTTACTTTTATTAAGGTAAATATGAATTTGGCCCTGACCAGGCTAGCCCAATCTCGTCAGATTTCAGAAACTAAGCAGTGTCAGCCTTGGCTAGTATTTGGATGGGAGACCTCCAAGGAATATCAGGATCATGACATGGAGTCAGACAATGGCAAACCACCTTTGAATGTCTCTTACCTTGAAAACCCTATTGGGTCACTATAAGTCAGCTGTGACTTGATGGCAATTTCCATTAGGTATGAATTCACATCCATTTTGTAGTAGAAATGTGACAGGAGCCTAATCTAAAGAATCCTTTTTCCTCCCACAAGTGGAGAGCTAATCCAGCTACCAGGCCTAGGGTAGCCAACAATATGTATGCATGCCTGGGCATGTTCCTGACATGTTCTCACAGGAGAGACTTGCATAAGCATCTTCCCTCTTGCAAGATCAAGAGTACGAAGAACACACAAGGCAAAGGAAGAGAAGGAGGAGTCAGAGAGAAGCTCCCAGCATAAACAAAAGTGAGATCCTATTCAGTAAGAAGATAACACATACACATAATCTGATTCTAGTGCAAAAAGAAATAGAGCACCATCTAGGCATACTGTGTTGCTTTTATCCCAGCAGGATAGATGGGTTTCCCACCCAGGTATGTCATCCTGCACCAGCACAATATGTAAATGTCTGAGGGCTCAACTAAAATGAATACAGCAACCATAATTTGCTGCTAGCAAGCTTTGACACTTGGATCATGTCCCCCAAATACCCTTGCAAATATTAAAAACTGTTCCAAAATTTCCAATTTGCATGTAAACACAGATCTGAAATTTGGAATTGAAATATGATATTTTAAAGCAATGTTGGATAAGATTTAAAATAGAACAGAAGTCTCTCTTTCTTGAGTCTAAAACCATCCATCAAGTATTTACAAAAAATGTCAAGTTTTTGCTTGAATACTTTTAGTAGAGGCTGACAAGCCAAGTCATTGTATTTGTGCAACCCTCCTCTTCATATTTCTCCCCCCCCCCACTTCATTTCTACACCCCCAAACAAATTCTGGATGCTTCATGCATTCATAAGAAAAGACTTCATGGCTTCCCCACCACCCTTCTTTTTTCCCCATATAGCTGAACTCTTTTTTAATTGTGCATTGTTTGTTTTTTTACAGTGAATAGGTTGAAGTAAATGAGGCTTGAAGTGAAGAAGCAGCTTGAAAGGCATCTGTTAATTTATCATCTCAGGTGTTAGCAGCTACTATTAGGAGTCCAAATGGATGGTTAACACACCAGATGTACTCACTTCAGAGTTTTAAGATCAGATACCCTTCAAATTCTTCCACCATGAAAATCTAATCTAGGGAACAGTGTTTCTTCAGCAGAAATCCATGCACTTGAACAAGTGATTAAAGCTTTGAGGAGCACCTGTTTGTGCAGGCAGTAAATTGTTTCAGCTGGTAAAATGGGAATTGTTGTGCCAAGGCAAAACATTTCTCTGAGCCAGACTCCTCAAGGATTTCAACAAGTTCTACTGCAGTGGACTTCCGGGTGAGGAAAATGTCGAGCTGAGCTGCTTCTCATAATGGGAGCAGGCTGGAACTTCTGTTCGGGGTAGTGGAAGGCAAATTAATGCCTACTGCCTCCTTTTCTCAGTTAGAGATATGCACAGGAAACTTTGAGGAGATTTATCTTGGCTAAAAGGGAGTCCCGGGGGGGGGGGGGGAGGGGAGTGCTCCTTTGAGGCTTTGAGGGGTCTCCAGGAAGAGTTGCATTTTCATCATCTGCAGAAGTTTTCAGAGTCATTTATTTGACATAAGCTCAAAAGAATCCTAACCTTCTTGGACATTGCTAAACATCTAAAGTTACGCAAGACCGGTGGGAACTTGGATAATTGGAAGAGGAGGTACAGATTACTATCTTTCATTCTGGGACTATTTACAGCTTAATGGAATAAATTTAAAAGGTGGGAAATTAAAATCTAGAAAGTTTGGAAGAAGAAAGGAGGAGGAGCTGAAATTCGGACTTTGTAAATATAAAGGATAATGCTAAAAAGTGGAAAGAAATTTATTGTTTGGTCTACTTGCGATTTTGAAAAAAGAGCACCATCGTCACAGACCTGCAGCACATTCAAGCAATACAGGAAGTACGTCAAGTATTGTGAGATCTCCTTACCAGGGTGAATGAGACTTAGTGGCAAGTAAAGCAGGAAGTAGTGGATGGAAAACCTACTCTAGGAATATGACACCATTGAGAAACATCGGCAGCCATTGCTTGGAGGTTAAAATTAAAATAATGTTTTTAAAGTGTTCGGGACATTAAAAATTGTCGGAATTAATTGAGAAGAGGATAAGAAGATAAATATTATTGGACATAATACTTGTGTGGACTTTAGACGTTTTTAAATGGGGGAAAAAATTGTAAGGAGCAGTAAAAAGTCACGACTGCCATTTTGAAAGATTTAAAAACTTTAAAAATAAATATCTTGACTTTGGGAGCTCTGAGGACGGCGAAATTAGGCTTGTAATAAAAGACAAGTCCTATTCTTTTGAATCTGATAGTTGAAGTTAAAATTGATGTCCAAATTTTTGCTGTTTTTTAAATGTCAGAACACAAGCAACCCCGTGCTAGGGTTACGTCATTGGAAAAAATGCAGGACCAATTAGAGGCAATGGAGGCCAGAATGATGAGAGGTATGAGAGAGATGATATCTGAATCGAAAAAAGAAATTATTGAAGAGATTAAAAAAGATATGGAAGATCTCAGAAAGGAAACAGAGGAAACATCTAAGAAAGTGCAGGAGGTAGAAGGTAGAATGAAAGTATATGATTCCACCTTGTTGAAAATTCAAGAAAAAGTGACAATCCATGACTGCAAATTGATGGAGACTCAGATACGTCTGAGAGGAGTACCTGAAAAGGAAGATGGTGATCTAAAAGACTATATAATAAAAATAACTGCAGAATTTTTAGAGGAAGATCCTGAAAAGACTAAAAACATGTATGACTATATGTATAGAGTGAATTCACTTTATGCCAAGAAAAATAACTTACCAAGAGATGTGGTCATAAGATTTATGGCAAAGGAAATGATGGGAAGGATCATGAATAAAAATTTTGAAAAAAAACATTGATTGTGGGAGGCAGCAGAGTAAGAATCATGAAGGAGTTGCCAAGGCACGTGATAAACGATAGAAGAACATATAAAAACTGACAGAAAAATTAAGAGATAATGGAATAAGGTTCAGATGGATAATACCTGAAGGTTTGAGTTTTGAACTTCAGGGGAAAAGAATTACAATTACAAATGTACAGGAAATGCGTAGATTTTATGAAGAAAATAAAGTATTTGCACCATGATGGATTACAAATTATTGTCTTGGAATGTAAATGGACTAAATTCACCACAAAAAAGAAGGGCAACATTTCATTGGATTAAGAAACAACATAGTAATATAATTTGCTTACAAAAAGTTCATATTAAACAAAAGGATTATAAATTTTTATGGAATAAACAACTGGGAGTAGAATTTTTTTCATTGGCTGAACAGAAGAAAAGGGGAGTGATTTTTTATATTAAACAAGAATTGGAGCCAAAATTAGTGTTTAAGGATAAAGATGGAAGATTTGTAGCAGTAGAAACAATATTAAATGGAAAGAAAATGTTGTTATTGGGACTTTATGCACCTAATGGTGCAAAGGATGCTTTTTAAAAAGACATTATACAACAGCTTGATGAACTGACCTATGACCAAGTTTTGATAATGGGAGATTTTAATGGAACAGTTAAGAACTCATAGGACAGATCTGGAGGGAAAAAAATAATAGTAAAGAAGGAAAATTGTCAAAGTCTTTTTTTGAATTGGTTAAACAAGAAAATCTGGAAGATATATGGAGGAAATTTAACCCTGAAGTTCGGGACTACTTTTTTTTCAGCAAGACACAAAACTTTTTCTAGAATTGACATGTTGTGGGGAACTAAAGATTTAGCTCTTATAACAAGGAAGATAGAGATTTTACCTAAGATTGGGGCTGATCATAACCCGATAATGTGGATTACAACATTGTCCAAGAAGTTGAGAAGATGGAGATTGAATGAAGATTTGCTACAGAATAAAGAAACAGTGACATACTTAGAAAATGCAATTAAAGCTTTTTTCCAAATGAATGACAAAGAGGACATAGATTTCCAGACAGTCTGGGATGCTTATAAAACAGTAATGAGAGGAATGTTGATTACTTTGAATAATGACAAGAGAGTAAAAAATGTTGTACATTCAAAATGAAATAAAGAAAAAAGAAGGGGAGTTGAGAAAAAGGCCAGGGAAAAAGAAAATTATAAGGGAAATTACAATATTACAAACTCAAATGAGACATTTGTTAAATAAAGAAATGGAATGGAGTTTGAAAAGACTGCAGCAGAAAACCTTTGAGGGAGCAAATAAACTGGGAAAGTATTTGGCTTGGCAATTGAAAAAAAAGAGGGAAAATAAAAATATTAATAAAATTGTGGTAGATGGAAGAGAAGTGGTTACCCAAGAGGGAATAAAAAGAGATTTTTTTTAAGTATTATGCCAAATTATTTAAAGGTGTTAAAATAAAGAATGAGAAGATGGATGAATATTTGCAAAAGATAGAAATAGAGCCCTTAACTGAAAATATGCGAAAAGTTTAGAATGATCCAGTTGAAAGAATAGAAATTGAAGCAGCAATCAACACAATGAAAAATGGAAAAGCACCTGGGCCAGATGGATATACAGCTAATTTTTTTAAAACTCTCAAAGAGGAATTAATACCTAAGTTGCAGAAGTTGATGAATATGATAAGACTAAAAGGGAAAATACCAAACACATGGAAGGAAGCTGTTATTTCGTTGATACCTAAGGAAGATAGAGATGTCACGAATGTAAAAAATTATAGACCAATTTCATTATTAAATAATGACTATAAAATATATACAAGAATCTTGGCAGAACGGCTTAAAAAACATTTGATAAACTTTATAAAGGAAGATCAAGCAGGTTTTCTTCCCAAAAGGTAAATAAGGGACAATATTAGAACTGTTGTAAATATTGTAGAATATTATGAAAGACATCCAGAAAAAGAAGTTGCATTATTCTTTGCAGATGCAGAGAAAGCATTTGACAATTTAAACTGGGACTTTGTGTTTGCAGTAATGGAAAAAATGGAGCTTGGAGAAAGCTTTATAAAAATAATAAAAGCAATATATTCTGAACAAAGTGCAAGGTTATGCATAAATGCAGATCTTACAGAAGATATGAAAATCAGCAAAGGTACTAGACAAGGTTGTCCACTTTCACCATTGTTGTTTATAATGACTCTTGAAATATTATTGATGCAGATACAAGAAGAAAAAGATATAGAAGGATTAAGAATAAAAGGATTTACTTACAAATATAGAGCTTTTGCTGATGATATAATGTTTATAAATGAAAACCCCATACAAGTTACACCTTGTTAGCTAAAATACAAGAATATGGGGAGTTGGCGGGACTTTGTATTAATAGAGAACAATCAAAAATTCTGTGTAAAAATCTGCAGATAAATAACAACAAGAATTGCAGAAGCTAACAGGCTGCGAAGTCACCTCCAAGGTAAAATATCTGGGGGTGGAAATAACAATAAAGAATATTGATCTGTTCAAAAATAATTATGAGAAGTTATGGCATAAATAGGATGAAGACATGTTAAAATGGAACAAGCTTAATTGGTCATTGTTGGGTAGAGTAGCTGCAATTAAAATGAATATTCTATCAAGAATAATGTATTTGTTTCAAACTATTCCTATTGTGAAGGATAGCAAACAATTTGATAAGTGGCAAAGAAAAATTTCAGAATTTGTGTGGGCTGGGAAGAAACCAAGGATTAAAATGAAAATTTTGACAGATGCAAAAGAGAGAGGTGGATTTCAATTACCGAATTTAAGATTATATTGAAGCAGTTTGCTTAGTGTGGATAAAAGAATGGATAACACTGTTAAACAAAAAACTTTTAGTGTGGGAAGGTCACGGAAATAAATTTGGCTGGCATGCATATTTGTATTATGGAAAAAAGAAGATGGGCGTTTTTTTTTTCTCTCACCATTATATAAGAAATAATTTGTTAAGTACATGGATGAAATATAAGAAGTATGGAGATTAGAGAAGACCGTTATGGATAGTACCGGCAGAAGTAATAAAAATAACAGCTGAGATAGGGGAAGAAAAGTGGTTGTCATATAGTCAACTGTTAAAAATACAAAGTGGGCAAAATAGAACTGAAAACTGCTGAAGAGTTGAATAATAAATATGATTGGTTTCAAATGCAACAAATAAAGAGCTTGGTGGAGAATGACATTAAAACTGAAGGAATAAGGAAGGAGCAAACAGAAATGGAAAAAGTTCTGCTTGGAGACAATGATAAATTAATTTCAAAAGTATATAAATTACTTCTACAATGGTCTACAGAAGATGAAGTAGTAAAATCTCAAATGATTAAATGGGCAATTAATGTGAATAAAGAAATACAGATGGAAACTTGGGAATATTTGTGGAAGAACTCTATGAAACTCTCAACATGTCAGAATATTAAAGAAAATTGTTTTAAAATGATGTATAGATGGTATATAACTCCTAAAAAATTGGCAAAGATGAATAACAAGATGCCAGACAAATGTTGGAAATGTAAAAAGCATGAAGGTTCTTTCTACCATATGTGGTGGACTTGTGAAAGAGCTAAAAAGTTTTGGCAGATGATTCAGCAAGAGATTTCTAAAATCTTGGGATATGAATTTAACAAAGTTACAGAGACTTTTCTGTTAGGATTACAAATGGAAAAATTTCCAAAAGAAGACAGAACTTTAATCCGGTACTTGCTACTAGGACATTGTATGCACAGTTGTGGAAGCAAGAAAAAATACCAGAAAAATGGGATTGGATTGTTAAAGTTATGACATGGAGTGAAATGGATATGTTAACGAGAACTTAAGATGGAGTGGAAGAAGTTCAGAAGATATGTAGAAAAAGAATGGAAAGTAAAAGGACATTGGACAATCTTTGATAATGATTAAGTACAAGTGGGGGGAGGATACGAACTTTGGTTCTTATTAATTAGGGGTACCTTTTATAATGATGTTTTGAATTTAGTACACCGGCGGGGGTCAAGTAATGGGGGGAGAGGTAGGTAAAAAGTAATATATGGGGGAAAAGTAGTTATTAATGATATAAGAAATTGAATATATTGCCATATATTACTAATAAAAATTGTTTGAAACAAAAACAAGTTCTACTGCAGCAATCCCCAGTGTGGTGGCCACAGATGAGTTTCCACATATCCCCTTCCTTCTTTGATAAATCATCTCCTTCTCAAGACAAAGGGCCAGTCCTGCCTTTCTTTCCATTCACTGTAGCAGGAAGCGCTTCAGAAGAACCTGAGAACCCAGAAGGCATTGACTTTGTGGCTTCAGGGGCCACCCATTCAGAAACAGCTGCCTCCATAATAGAGAAATGTTTGGCTTGAAAGTATTTGCAAACTCAGGGCAGCCTTTTTGTGGTATGCCCACTCTCCATGCTCAAAATTCCAAAGGAGCCCATGAGCTCAACAAAACTGGGGAATCTATAATATATGAACAGGGGGAAAGGATAGCATTATTTATTTACACATATATGGGCACATATGTACAAAGGAGAAAAGGGTAGCAAGAATTTGTCTTCTCCTTTTAGCCAAGGTTAGTTTTCTTCTTGTCCAAATCTTTTTTCTGATATATGCTTTTGCTTTAGAGCCTTAACTTCTTGATATACATGCTAACACCCTTCTCAGAGGAGTAGTCATGACCAATGTTCCCTCTAAACTGAGTTAGCTTGATCTAGCTCACAGATTTTTAGCCTCCAACTTACACACTTTTGTCTTAGCTCAGGAAGGATGACCCCAGAGCACAATAATTTATACAGTAGCTCACAGTTTCAATGCCAGTAGCTCACAACTTCAATACCAGTAGCTTGCAAAGTAGAATTTTTGCTCACAAGACTCTGCAGCTTACATTGGTCATAACAGGTGTTCTGGTCAACACCAATGAATAAATAGCTCAGATGCCAGCTTTCTCACAAGACAAGGGATTGACATAACCAAACAAAGTCAGAAGTTCAGAGGAATCCATCACACTTTCCCCTGGGAAGCTTCTATGAATATATCATGCTGTTGTTGAATGTACTAATTCAATGGGTCCACATACGGCAAGCAATGCAGGGTATAACAATGTATAGGCAAGCTCTGAGAAATGAAAAAAATAGCACGGTTTAAAGAGATGTGGTACGGAATAGACACAACTGTAACTGATGGTCATTTACTGTGAATGTAGCTATTACCCATTTTAACCTCAAGCTGTTTTCCACATGCATCCCATTATGTTATACAAATAGATTATACAATATAGACTAACACATTTAATCTGAATCATGTACAAGTCCAATTTTATAATTGTGTTGTTCAACAGTTGCGTCTTTGACGTTAATGATATCTGTTAAGATTAAAAATGATCTAGTGACCCGTCAGTAAGTCTTACAGCTGTTCTGGCTGGCTGATGAAAAGTGAATTAAATTAGGTCATCAATTAGGTCAATTGTGGTGCAATTTAATTTTCAAGTAGGCCCTTTAAAGTAGAATATTGCAAGCACATATATGTTTCTTAATTCTCTGGGCATAATTTCGTTTGGGTTTTTTTACCACATAATGAGACATATATTAAAGTACGGCTGAAATGATGTAGAAGTAAAAAAAGTTAAGTACTGCTGAAATGATGTAGAAGTAGTGAGTGGTTGTCGCCACTGAGTATCATTTTCATTTCATTTCATTTTATTCGATTTATATCCCGCCCTCCCCACCAAGGCGGCTCAGGGCGGCTCACAACATAAAATTCTAACAATAAGATTAATGAATATTAAAATACATTAAATAGTTTACAGCAGTTAAAACAAGAAAACAAGAAAATGTGCTATCAATGTGCTATCCTACAACCTTCCTTTGGGGTTTTTCAGGTACCAGTCAGTTATATGCCAACCGGAAGAGGACTGTCTTACAGGCCCTGCGGAACTGCCCAAGGTCCCGCAGGGCCCTCACCTCTTCCGGTAGCTGGTTCCACCAGCAAGGGGTTGTAATCGAAAAGGCCCTGTCCCTGGTTGACTTCAGATGGGCCTTCTTCGGCCCGGGGATTGTTAGTAGATTTTGAGAACCAGATCTAAGCACTCTCTGGGGAATATGTGGGGAGAGACGGTCCCTAAGGTAGGCAGGTCCTAGGCCATATAGGGCTTTAAAGGTAATAACCAGCACCTTGTACCGAACCCAGTATATTATTGGAAGCCAGTTCAGTCCCCGGAGCCCCGGCTGAATGTGCTCCCACCTGGGATGGAGAGGGAGGGGATCCATGTTCTTACATGCAGTGTCAGAAGGACTTGTACCACCTTAGACTGGGAAGTGACTTCTTGAGATGAAAACGACCTCTTCTTGTAGACCCCACCATACCTGAGTCAGGACCCCTGGAAGGAAGAAATCACCCCTTCAAAGAACCATATTCAGTAAAGCAGAAGAACTGAGAAACCAAGATTCAGTTTCTCACTGGACCTATCTACCTCCTTGAAGAGATGAAATATAGCAGATACTGGTGACAATTAATAGGGAAAGGACCATTAAAAGTAATGTTTTGGTCCTGAAGATGCCAGAGATATCTGGCAGCTGCTACTGTAAGAAAAAAGAATGCTGGAACAGATAGACCTTGGCCAGGTCCTGGAAGGTAACATTCCAAGGTAACTTTCTAAGTAATATGAATAGGACCCTGTCACAGAATGGGTTTTTATCAGCTGAATTTTAAAATTTGGTGAACTGGGACTAGACCAGGGTCAAAAGCTTTTATAAAGGGAAGGAGATTGATCTGACAAAAGCTGTTTGACATGATGATAGCTCAAATAGACTCTTCATAGCCAGGCATCAGATGCCTCTGAATATAATTTGCTGGGGATACCCTGTCTGATCTGACAGGGGTCTTTTTATGGTTGCAGAAAGACAAGCTGGGAAAGATTCAGCACCTCCTGCTTGGTGTTCCAAGTAAATTTTCCTCCTGGCCTCAAACATGATTGATATAGACCAGGGATGTCTGAGAGCCACAAGACATGAATGTCAGATGCAGGAAGGAAGGAAGGAAAATGGAGGGGAAAGAGGTGGAAAGAAAGCAACTTTAAATGCATTCTCTAGGCTGCCAGCTGACTTGGCTTGGAGAAGTGATTTAAAGAGAGAAATGCCTTCTCCTAGTCAGCCAATGGGGTGGCGGGGGCTTCAAGAGCCACACAATATGTGTGAAAGAGCCACATGTGGCTCCTGAGGTGCAGTTTTGCCACCCTTGGTATAGACCCTCTTTGGAAGACACAGGTCTACTGACTGCACAAGTAGTATGGGTCTGAGTGCCAAACCTGACAAAAAGCTAGGAATCATGTTATGCCCTCCCCTTTTTATGTGAGAATCCCCTGTCCAGGACTGTGGCATGTGAGAATATCTGGTTTAAATTGCTTCCTCCTTGATTGTTTCACAATTCAAAGCAAACCTAGGGAGTTGCTATTTGGAAAACTTATGGGTGTGGATACAGATATCTTAAAGGTTCTTCAGTGGGACTAATACTGTTCCCCTGGGGCCATTTCAGGGGATGGAATGGTATAGCCCAATCTTGCTAGATCTTAGAAATTAAGCATGGTTGGTACTTGGCTACCAAGGAAGACACTGCAGAGGAAGGCAATGGCAAACCACATATGCTTCTCACTTACCCTGAAAGCGCATTGCTGGGGTCACCATAAGTTGGTTATTGGCACTTACATATGTATGTAGAAAGTCTATATTTTGCTAATCTTGATGACTTTTGGCTTTAGAGAATATTTGTATTGTTTTGCTCTGAACATCTAGAGTAGTGATAATTTTTTCTTTATTTTTTAAAAATTGATTTTGGATCCTTGTTAGGCATGTGGAGGTAGAAAGGGAAGGAGTGCAGAATTTAAATAGGATAAAACTCTTCACAGCTTACCTCATCTGCATAGTGGGTGATCTTTCTTTCAGAAAAGCTTGTGACAGTCACTAAACCCTTAGTTGAAGAATGCCTGAGAGATTGCTGAGAAGCCTCAGAGTTTCCTGAAACACAGTTTGAAACCTACTGGCTTTGGGGGTGGGGGGTGGGGTGGGATCTGCAACTTTTTATAGTCCAATCCAATTCAATCGTTGTTCCTTTGACCATTGCCATGAACAGGAGCCCACAATCAGGTAAAACAAACCAGGCAGGTGGTTCTTTAAATACACTGAGCTATAACTGCCACCAGATATTTGTCCACATGTACAGTAGCTTGGCTTTCTACAGTTCTTAATAACCAAGAAATTTTCTCAACCTACTTATGGGGGAAATGCTATAATTCACATTTTTCAGAGATGGAACAGGCTTCATTCTGAAGCATTATTCCCTTGAGTTTAGAACATCCTTGAAAATTTGGCTTATCAAATGAATATGTCATCCCACTTCTTCACTTGAATATGTGTAACTGCATCATCTGTTAAACTTACTTGGTTTTGCAAAGATAAACTTTTTTTTTGGCTGAACAAATCTTTATGATAGCCCTGTATTTTTGTTCCTTTTCTTGTAGCTGAATGATAGTTTTGCTGAAGCAATTGTTTCCAGATCCCCCCCCTCCCCGAGGAAAGGAGGGAGAAAAATCACACACAGAGTTTTTTTTAAAAAAAGCAGAGGAGATGGTTAGAAATGATTGGGAGAAAATCATACAATATAAAAGAGAGAGAACAAAGAGGGCAATGTTCCTCACCATAGTTGTAACTGGCAACTCGTATCTATTGTAATGCATTGATTCAAGAAAGGGGCTTGTACTGCTGCAGTTGAAATGGCATTCTTTGCTAAATCTGCATTTTCCATGGGATAGAATAATTCAGCAATGCAGTGGTCAAACTGTATTCATGAGATCCATGTTAAACTCTTTAATACACTGGATACATCTCATATTTGCATTAATTTGTTGCTTCAGTATATCTTTTTATTTATTGCCACTTATAGATATAACTTAGGGGTGGATATTGTGCTATCATTATCTTTCACTTTCTGCAAATCCGGGAGATAAAGATTGCAATAGCACATTATCTCTCAATCCTCCCTAATAGCAGCTTCAAAGATGGGGACAATTTAGCTGGTGTGCTAAGGACTGTCCAGCTTAGATCTTGAAGACCCAGGTTTGAATCTCCATTATGCCAACAGAAGTTTGCTGGGTGACCTTGGGCCAGTCAGTCTCTTTCAGTCATAATGCTCCCATTGCCTCTTCTGGGCATACCTGGAAAGTATGCTATGTGTAATAATCTTGATATACATACTAGTTATTATGCCTGAAAGGGACATTGCATGTACATTCCAGATTTGGATGTGCAAATAAGTGCCCTGAAAAAGATCAGGGCTTCTGAATGAGCTTTCTGAAGCCAGAATATACAAACAATTTAGATAAAATTGCTATTGCAAATATTGAGATGATTTGAGAGCTTCCTGGTTTGCATGGTAGGAATACTGGAAATGGCATAAATGAAAGGGGCTTCAGTCATAATATCTTTAGGTAACACCCAGCTGTTTGTCTGGCAAATTTGCAACATGTAATGTGCCTCCAGTCCAATGCAGATAAAACAATCAAATGAGATTCTACTTAATCTTAAGAGAAAGAGAATGCAAGTCTCAGAAAATTGTGTGCCAAAGTTGTCTCTTGAGTTATTTATGAAAACTTTATGGTGAACCAAACATAAATTGTCTTTCTTTACCATTACTATGAGAAATGAAATCAATAACATTGAAGTTACAGGCCTGGGCCTCCAGGAGCAGGTTTCCTTTCTTGACCAATTCAAGAGATTTATTTTCTGTTGTCTCACAGCAGGTTTAATCAAGATAAGTTCATGCAGGCTTGTTCACCACATGATACCTGCAACATCATGTTCACAAGTAAGACTTTGTACAAATGATAGGTAGATTCCTCATAACACTGAATGTCAGTTCAAAGTATTGTAGTGGAGACAGCTTATATATTCAGCCACTGGGACAATATGATGTGAACATTAATAACGTCAGATCTAAGAAACCCAAGTTCAAATCTTCACTCAGCCATGATACTCACCATCTGAATTGCACCAGGCTATCCCTGAAAACCTAACTTACCTCTGCAGTACAAAGAGATGTATGTCACCCTGAACTCCTTGGAGGATGGTTAAGCTTCAAACAGATAAAATACCAATCAAGTTTTAAGTAACTGTATGATGATGAGTAATTAAGTAATTAATTACTTAAGTAATTACTTAATTAAGTATGATAATGTATAATCATGGGAGGTCATAAATATATGAACTGACCTACAGGTATTTGTATGCTTTTTAAAATTCAGTTTCATTAGGAAGTTCTGTGTTGCTGAAGTCTCCTTGTGATCAGAATAAGAGATTATTAGTTTCCCTTTTCACTACTGAGAGCTACACGGGCAATATATGATGACCAAATACACCATGTTGCCCACAAGAGCATTGATAGAAACCATACCTCCCCCCTCCCAAAAAAAAAGTTATCTTTCTCCACTTTCCTCAAACCAAGTTTGTTCTCCAAACACGAGTTTCCAACACAGGAGAAAATTTCCTTGCTTCATCCTGCTCATTTATTCTCTGTAAACAGGGCTGAGCAACACCTTGTATTTGCTTCCTAAAATTTATTTATTTATTTATTTTGGTAAATTTCTATTCCGCCTATTCCCCTTAGGGCTCAGGATGGAGTACAACATATGATAAAACAATAAAATACAATAAAAACATTTTATAAACAGACAACTCAACAGCACTCAGATTACCATGACATCACATATTGCCCAGTCTAGCCATCTCACCTCATGATATCTCATAGGGATGGCAGTTTTTATTCCATTTCCTAGCACAGATGACAGTGCTGGCCAGGGAGGCCAACCAGATCAAGAATAGACGCCCACAGCCTCAGCTAAAAGCCTGGCGGAACAGCTCCATTTTACAGGCCCTACGGAAGGCTAATAAGCCAGGTAGGATCCGGATCTCAATAGGGAGCTGATTCCACCAGGTTGGGGCCAGGACTGAAAAAGCCCTGGCCCTAGTTAAGGTAAAGCAGGAATGTCCCCAACAGATGTTGGGAGGCCGAATGTAATGACCTCCTGGGCATATATGGAAAGAGAAGGTCCCACAGGTATGTTGGTCCCAGGCCGCATAAGGCTTTAAATATAGTTATACCCTTTGTGTGTGGATGGACTGGTATATGATGTATTGGGCTATCTGTCTGTCTGACTCCCACTCATCCAAATATAGCTTTAAACTTGTTCTGAGGATCAGGAAAAAAAAATGGTCAAAGTGTAAGCCAAAATGCCCTCAAAACGAGGTTGGGAAATTAGTTTAATGGACACTTGGCTTTAATAGGAATCTTTTTATCAATGTATACCAGGCTCAACCATTCAGAGAGTGATGCTCGATAAACTGGACTCTAATTTAATAAAATCAATTGTAATTTATTTGAAATAATAGTTCTTTCATACAAGATAAAAATACAAAACAATCACACATTCACACAGGTCTATAGAAATATAGATAGATCGATAGGGGTACATATAAGGATGAACATACAGGGTGATACTACCTCTCGCAGACTCCAAGGAAGACTCCGATGGCGACGAATGAGGGAATGGGGGAGGACCCAAAACTGATCAGGAATCGGGGATGGATCTATACAGCGGGTAATGGGGGTTGCTGAATAGAAAGCACACATGAGTGGAGTTGGGTCAGAGGTTAAATAGACTCCCTTAGACCCTTCAGGGGCTGGGAGGTCTTGGGGAGGAGCAGGGGGAAGGCTCTGTGATGACCAAGGAGGCTGGACATTAGCACATCCAATGGTGAGTCCTTTGCTGACACCTAATTGGATGCCAGTTTTGACCAATGAACTTCACCTTAGTCCAGTGAACCTGGAAATTTCCAAGCTGCAATGCTGCCTGGGGCGGCTCCAAGGTATTAGACTGGAGTAAGAATGGGAATGGCTGGGTACTTAAGTTTAAATGGGATTATCTGGGAAGGTGACAATAGGGAATCAAATACTGGCCTAGGTATCACCCGGGTAAGACAAAAGACTTGATGAAGACAGGAGATGTTCTTCCTCTTATCTCATCTTCTGCTGGGCAAGAGCTATTGTTCTGGTATTGCTGAGCAATTAGGATCAACAGTGGAGCTGTTAATCCATTCATGGGGCAAATGGGTTGCTTGCAGGCAAAGGGTGACACAGGGTGATTACGTGATCTTCCCACTGAGAAGGAATGAGTCCAGCCTGGCAGGGTATGCTTGGATCAGGAAAGCAAGATGGATTCTGCTGTTAGCCTTTGGTTCATGGAGACAGGCTGGAAACATGGTGGCCTGGCTTCTTCCACTGCAGTGGCCAAGACTGGGCACACAAGGAGCAGCTGGAGCATGTCTGTAGTTCTGGCTAACACCCTTCAGAGATGTAGAATGCAAAGCTGCCACATAAGCCTTAGAAACTGTAAGCAAAGTCCACTTCTTAGAGCAGATGTGTGAGAGTCAAATCTCCAGGCACCCTGGCAACCACACTGGCGATCACGATGTCCACATGTATGAAAAGTAGGGGGCTTTTCCTCACAAAAGCACATGCTTCTACAGCAGCTCTCACTTAGACTGTGAAAAAGTCAATAACCACTAAAGATATCTGTTAGTCTTAGTGAAATGGAAGTTCCCAAGTTCTTCATGTGATGTAGAATTGCATGGTATAGTATAGCCCAAATTTGTCCAATCCCAGAAGCTAAGGATGGTCAGTACTTGGATTTGTCCAATCCACCTCTGTTTCTCCTTTGCTTTGGAAGTCTCATGTTGGGATTGCCAGAAGTGGTTTGCAACTTGATGGTACTATGCATACATGCATAGATAGACAGGTTCTTCACCTTTTTAATAATCAAGATTCTTCCTTCCTCTTGCCCTGCCTTCCATCTCAAGGATCTTCTGCACTGCTTCCATCTGCAAGACCCACAAGGTCAGAAGAAAATGACTTCATCCAAGCATCTTGCTGGCAACCAGGTCATAAACTCCAAATGAATATTTCTGCTCCTTCAGCTAATTATAACATGTGCAGTGGATAGTGGTTCCTTGATTCCTCCAGACCTGCAAGGTGAGGTGCTGGGGGAAAGGAGGCATGTCAGCATAATATTGCCTCCTTTTATTGTACATAACCAACTGAGGGGTGTGAATGGGGAATGGGGTGGTGGTGATAAAACATTATAGAGTGGTTTGCATTCAGATTGTAGGCCACTGTCTGAACATTCGTGCTCTATAATGAATAGTATTATTTCCATGAGTTTTAACTCCCTGCCCTTCCCCAGGTAGGGATGCTTGATCACCCACTATTTTATGTCATGTTCTGACTGGTCAATTTGAATCAATTGATCAAGGATCCAATTTCATAACAGACTGTTTAACTCTTCATGACATGCACATACTGTACGTATTTAACATAACAGGAAAACCTCTGTGTCCCAGCCTAGGTGAAATGCAATACAGTGAAAAGTTTTGTTCAGGTGGGAATCAGAAGCCATCTTATAGCTGGTGGGAGGATTAAAGAAACAACAAGAGGGCAACCGGGCAACCACAGTGCTCTTAGCAAACCCTGTTTGGCAGCTGCTTTACTTGTGTGGTGCTGAGGCAAAGCAATTTGGCATTACCTCATGTCTGGTTATGACAGTCAAAACTGGTACACTGAGCTGACGAACACTTGCTGTAGAGTTCTCAGCATCCCTATTCCTAAGGAATAATGTAAGAATTCCTGGGCTGCTTCCCACTACAATGCAGTGAAGGAAAGTATCTTGTCTCACTGTGGTCTACAGCAGATTTTTCAAATGTTTGCAAGAAACTGTGAAACCGAAGCAGATTTATTGTATGTGGCCATTGGTCATCACAATACAAGGTTAAACACAGTATAATAAAAAGTGGTCAAACAGAAATTAAAAATGGTCCAATAAACATACAGAACAGCAGGTTAAGTGGGTTACAACATTAAATGCATTGCTAAAATACTGAAGTAAAAGCAGTTAGGTTTAAGCTGCTAAAATATTAAAACACCATAATGCTAAGATAATAGCCTTGTAAGCTCTTGGAGGATTGGCTACATCAGGGGTGTGTGGCCTAATATGCAAAGGAGCTCCTGCTAGAATCTCATCCCTGGCTCAGTGTAACCCATTCATCCATCTCTGTCATTAGGATGTGGCTTCATGTGCGTGTCTGCCCTGATGGCAGTGCCTAGTGGTTATGAATGTTTAAACTTTCCCTCTCCTTTCTGAACTCACTTTCTCAGCCCTAACAATATTTAATCTGAGGGTGACAGAGTAAAGCTGGCTTCACATGGATGGAAAGCTTGGCAGAGATGGGGGACCAAGGACAATGCAGAAGCCAGTGGGATGGACCAGGTTTAAGGTCAGGGAAGAGTGGCCAGTAAAGGAAAAGAATGGGAAAAGGGGAAGGAATAAAATATGATCCATGTGGATTGGTGACGATGGGATTGACAGAGAGTAGCTAAGAGAAGGGGAGGTGTATTAAAAGGAAACCTGCTATGCAGCCAAGAAGGAAAGATGGGTCTCATAGCCATGGGAAGGCTGTAAGCTTCAGAGTGTGAAAAGACACTGGGAGAAAACCCAACCTTGGGCTCTTTTCACTCTTTCTGAGGCTGGAGAAGGTTGGGGAAGAGGTGTATACAATGAAGGAGGTTGACTTCAACATGAGCCCTTAGCTGATTAGGAGGGATCCTGTGATAGTGTTTTATTCTGTGATCTTCTTTTGTGTGTGTATTGAATGCGGGGGGGGGGGGGGGGGACACTTCCCATTGTTTGTTTCTCCCACATTCTCTGCTGCCTCTTTATCATATTTTAGGTGTCCTATTTGTATTATTGGGGGGGGGGGGTAAAAAAATGGTTTTTAATGCCCACAGAATTCATTTCACCCCTCTTTTGAAGGAGCATCTGTTATAAATATCTGCTATGGAAATCAATATTAGTTAACTGGGGGAAACATGTTGATATTTATCTTCCTTTAAGCAGTTTCAGATAAGTCAACTAAACTCAAGAGACATTGATAAAACAAACTGTTATTAGATGAAGTAGAGCTGAAGGATAAGCAGAGATTTATTATTGCCACCTGTGCTTCCATTCAGAAGTTTTTGTGTGTGTGAGAAATTGGGGGTGGGGAAGAGATAAAAGTAGATTGCACCTCAAAATGGAGGTATAGTTTCATGTTGGAGAGCCTCCTAGAAATGCTGTTGGTGGAAACAAAACTTCATCTAGAGCAGGGGTGGCCAAACTGTGGCTCAGGAGCCACAAGTGGCTCTTTCACATATATTGTGCAGCTCTTGGAGGTCAAGGACAAACTTTAATGTAGGGTTACTCTCAAGTAAGCGTGCCTAGTATCAGGTCCTCAGTCAGCCTCTGAACACTGACTATGCCTGCCATACATGAAGCAGGGAAGGAGGAGGAAATAGGTAGGCTTGCAAGCTCTTCTCCTCCACCACAGAGGTTGCCCAGAGGCCTAGAGCACAAGAGCTGAGAGAGACACTGGAAGGAGGGATGGAATTAAAGAGGGCTGTGCAGGGTTCTCCCTTAATTTCATAGCTCTTGTAGGAGCTGTATTTATTAACCTAGGTGTCAAGGCAAAGAGAGATGGATAATGATGCAAACAGCAGCACATGTGACTTTCCTTCCACCACTAGTGCCTTCTCCCCAACCTTTCTCTATGCTGTTCTTATGAGGACTGTTATTCCCAACTTTTTTTTAAAGCGTCCTTATACCATGGCTTTGTTGTAAAGGGCATATATATGTATTTTATCTTTCTGTGTAAAAAAAGTATTGAAATGATTAAGAGTTTTAATAAAGATGTTCACATCATGTTCATGTCTTGTTCAGTATTTTTCATGTTTTTTTGCTCTCAAACATCTGACATTTATTCTGTGTGGCTGTTACATTAAGCAAGTTTGGCCACCCCTGATCTACAGCCATTACTTTAAAGGTGCAGTGTGTTGTATGGCCTCTGATGCAATTTTAATCATTCATTAAGGCAGTCAAAACTCATTCTTAAAAACAAACAAAAAATCCATGTAACATTACACTAAGGGCCAGGCTGCCAGGAAACTCCAAGACAACAAAAGCTTTAGAGGATTACTTCTCTTTCCCCCAAGTTCTCCTTAGAACTTATTTCTGCCATGAGTAATTTGGCTTCACCTCATCTTTGTCCCTAACAGATGCTGGCTCACTTCAGTTACAGATAAAGTAAGTGTGACTAAAGTTTAGCCCAGGTGGTTACAGTGGTGCAGTGGAATCTGAGAGATTTCGCTTACACATAAAACTCAGCCTTGGGCCTGAGGGAGAATAAGTACTTTTTTTTCAGATAAATATAATTTACAGGATTGTGGCCAGAACAAGAAAGAAGTGGGGAGGAGAGTCATTTGGTCCGACAATAGAATCAGTTACCCAGGAAAATGTCTGGACAGATAGACAGATGGATGGACAGATGGATCGAATATCAGACAGACAGATGTCAATACCCTATAAATGGCTAAATGTTCCCCATGTCATTTCTTTTTTTATATTTTTACTAACCTCTGCATCACCACCATGATCTAAATTATGGGGTCCAATGACTGCATAAAAATATGCTGGGAGATTAAGATTACTTTCCCACAAAATGAGTAGACAGACTTAAATTATCAAGTTAAGAACTGTTGGCTGTCTTCCATGGTATAAGGGATATCCCAACTAGGGGCTGGTATTTTTCAGGTTCAGGTATATTGAACCCAAAAAATATTGGTATTCCTCAATATTCCTGAATCCTAATATTGGTATAGTATTGGGATTCAGGAAATAATTGAGGAATCTGAATTTATTTGGCTCCATTATCGCCTATGGGGAGCATTCCCCATAGACTATAATGGAGACTCAATCTGGGGGTTTCAGGAGCTCTGGGGGGCATATTTTGAGGAAGAAGCACCAAATTTGCTGCATAGCTGCTGCTACCTTTCTTCAGCCCCCCAGGTTTAAAAAAGATTGGACAAGGGAGTCCAGTTCTATGGGCCCCAGAGGAAAGTGCCATCATCCGCCATTGTTTCCAAAGGGGGAAAGGGACATAGTCCCTTCAAGTGCTTTCTCCAAGCTATTGCGTGACTCTATGCCACAGTGAGTGAATTCCAAAGGCAAAATAAAAAATACCTTGGGAATTTATGTGACTGAGTGATTTCTGACAGCATTTAAACTTGAAATGCCTTGCTGAGACGTCATTCTGTTATACCTTTGGTTCCATTATAGTCTATGGGGATCATTCCCTATAATGAAGAATTGATCCAAGGGTATCTGATGCTCTGAGGGGGGCTATTTTTGAGACAGAGACACCAAAGCTGCAGCAGAGCTGCTAGTGCCTCTACCTCAAAAAATGTCCCAAGTTTTAAAAAGATTGGATCAGGGAGTCCAAGTCTATGGGCCCCCAAAGAAGGAACCCCCATTCTCCATTGTTTCCAATAGAGGAAAAAAGGCATGTAAAGCAATGTGGTCCCTTTAAATGCCTGAGTTCATTTGCCAAGTTGTTCCACCGTGGTGTGACTCAGCTTTTCTAAATTTTGTCAGAATAAAAGCCGAATAATTTCAGCTTTTATTTGGGACTCCGTACTCAGTAGCTGGATCAGATTAGAGAATCTGAATAGTTAGTGGAATCTGGCATGAGTATGGGGTGATGATGTCTGTTGCTGATGCCAGGTTCTGCTCACCACTCAGAAGCCCCATTTGGGTGAGGTGTCTCTCATCAGCCAGCAGTAAGGATATAAATGTCCTATTCCCCCTTCAGTAGTGCATAGTGGGCTGGACTGTCTCCAGTGCACCACACCGTGTGCTTCCACTGCAGAGATGTCCATAAACAAACAGATAGAAGCTTGAGATGCTTAGAGTGGAAGCTTGAAGCCTGCTAAACAACAGCACACAACTTCTTGTTACTTGTGAGATGTTGATTTCCATATTGCTTGCACGTCCCATTCTGAACGCTGCTGGCAGAGAACTTTGTCCTAATCTAAAATGAAGTGATGTCCAACCATAAAGCTATTCTTGAATTGCACCTAACAGGGTATGTTACGATGTAGAGAGATTTCATACCGGCAGGCTCTGATGTGCTTTACTGTGAAAAAGAGAGTTGTCTCACCAGTGTCTGGAATTATTGTGAGACACCAGCAGGAGGGAACTGAAGGGAAAAGTGGAAACTCAAGCTGCTTTAGATTTTTCTGCTACTCATTTCCATTGCTCTCAGGTAGAGAATGGATAAAGTACAGCTGCTGCTTCCCCATTGCACAGGGACTTTTGCAACCATCACGCTGAGCAATCCATATGGAACTAAAGGATGATGTATTTGTTATTTGCTTCAATGATACCCCTATGGAGCTCAGTCTGGCTGGCACAGGGTTCCTGGATGCATCCAGGCAAGCTAGAAAGAAAGCAAAAAGTTGCATTTGGTGACAAGATTACAGTGCGGCCAAAATCTGCCCACCACCCCCTGCCACTGGATGCCCCAAACTCCTCTGGGGGGGAGAAAGGGGCAGCAGGGTAAGTTTCCAAGCTGAAATGAATTTGCTGGTCCAAAACAACCTTTGTAAACATCAACACTGTATATTCTCTGTGGATTTTTAGGACATGATCTGGATGGCATGGAAGGTAGTGCTAAGCTTCATTGCCCATTGTGCATCTATTTTTTTTTTAAATGTTGTCATATTGTCATCACCTGTGTTAATTTTCAATATTGCATTTTTCTTTTATTTCCAGTGAAGTCAAAAGAATCCCCTGCATGCCATTGTGATGGCACATCTTATCTGCCAGGAGGAGGCTCTCATCCTCTGAATGGCTGGCAGCTTCTGAAGCAGACCAGCATGGGGTTTTGCTAACCTGATAGAAGCTGCAGTAGTAGCAGTTCACCAGTGCTGAATGACACTTGCTGGATGAACCACTGCTTGCTCAGCAACACTAGGACTTGTTCATTGGTTCCCCTCTCCCAATTTGTTTTCATTATCCTGACAAGAAATGCTGGGTTTTTGTTGTTGTTTCAGATGTTAGTTTCAAAATGAATACATATCCCTGTTGTGGAATGAAAGCAGGAGCAGTCTTAGCCCAAAGGTCCCATGCTTGGGAGGAGCCATCTACAATGATGATGATGATGATGATGATGATGATGATGAAGTAGTAGTAGTAGCAGCAGCTGCTGCTGTTCCGGTAGGTTACATTTGCCTCATCTGGGGCTGTGGCAGCTGTATATTCATGGCAGTAGTGACTCTTGCCTATATCTCATGGGGCAAAGGCCTCCCCTTGATTGGTTCCAGTTGGGGGACGCTGGCAGTAAGGTAGCAAGAATTTTAGGGCCCCATCCTGGACTTTTGGCCATGGCCCCAGAATTACTAAGACTACCCCTGACTAAAGTATATCCTACAACACAGCCATCATTCTCCTGTGGCTTTCCTCAGGTAGACCAGTAGTGCTGATTGAGCTGTCTTTCAGTTGTTCTCCTCCTTGAAAAACCACTGAAAAGCCTGTAAAGCACACAATCTTTCTTAGCAATTTGTTTCAAAAGCATGGGTGTACCACATGTGTCAATACCGGATGGTTGGCAAGCAACAGCATTTAACATTCAGTAGTATTTGATACCAAGATAGAGATTAATTAATAAAATGCAATTCCCCATTGCTATATATGGATGTGAAAGTTGAACAATGAAGCAAGTTGACAGGAAGAAAATGGATTCTTTTGAAACGTAGCATTGGAAGAGAGCTGTGCAAATACCATGAACCACCAAAGAGACTGATAAGTGAGTTCTGAATCAAGTCCATCCTGTATTCTCCCTGCAATCTAAAATGACAAAACTGAGGCTATCATACTTTGGTCACATCGTGAGAAAACCAGACTCATTAGGGGGGGGGAAATATGCTGTGGAAAGTTGAAGCCTGTAGGAAAAGAGAAAGACCCAGTATAAAATGCATTCACTCGATAAAGGAAGCCACAGGCTTCAGTTTCTGAGAGCTTCGCAATGCTGTTAATGACAGGACATTTTGGAGGTCTTTAATTCATAGGGTTGCCATAAGCTGGAAGTGACTTGACAGCACGGAACACACACATTGTTTGATAGCTGACATTTAATTTTGTTTTTTATACAATAGCTTTGATAGATAACAAGCAATTAATATATGGTAATAGACAGCATATGAATGAAACCTGCCAAAATCAAAACACATGCAAAGAGGCCTGCAGCTTGGGAAGGAATTTCCATCTTGAGGACAATGCACTGCATCTTTCCATTTAGAAAGACAAAATTTGTATTTGATAGTGTCCAAGAGGTGAAATCAATACAAATGTCATATTAGATAGCCAGCTGTAAGTAAAAGTGATGTGATTTGTTTTTGCTTCACCAAACCCCTGTGCTATAGCTAGTGATATCTGATGTGTGTGGCGCTATAAACCAAAAATGCATTAAAATTACAATTGACTTGACTATTATGGCTGTTTGAATGCATTCCTGAGAAAGACACTTTCATAAACAAACCTGAGAGGACAAAAGCACTTTTTAGAAAAAGAAAAGAGTATTCTTTTAATAGTAAAAATAGCTGATAGCTAGAGAGCAATGCCTGAAACAAATCAATAACAAGATTCATGGACTATTTAATGGACCCTATGTTATTTTGATATAAAAATACACCATATACACATTTAATACAGCTTTGCCACTCTCATGACTTATTTAAAATTTCATTTGTCCCCCCATTAAAAAAAAGTTCTAATAATACATGCAATAGTTACAACAAAGTCAACTTCAAAACTTTTCCTTCTTGTATGGCTGCTGGAGTAATTGGGTACTTATCTCTTGTTGTATTTGAGAAATTGTTTGAGGGAAAAATCAGGGATGAACAAAGGTTCCCTATTGCATTTCTTTTTTACATTCCTTTATATTTTTGTGATTGGTTTTTACTGTTGCTTTTATAGATCTGTTTTGTGTATCTGTATAGTGTATCCTCTCATGGATTGCTACCTTGACGTGGTGAGAGGGTTTGCGCAGTTCAGTGAGGCTGTGGGATATGCCATGCAGGGCCACCCAAGATGGACAGGCCACAGCTGAGAACCCAAACAAAATGTGATCCACTGGAGAAGGAAATGACAACCCACTCCAGTATCCTTGCCAAGAAAACCCCATGGACAGTAACAAAAGGCTAAAAGATATGGTGCTGGAAGATGAGCGCCTCAGGTCAGAAGGTGCCCAATATGCTACTGGGGAAAAGCTGAGGGCAAGTCCAAGTAACAGCAGAAAGAGTGAAGTGGCTGGGCCAAAGCCAAAAGGACGTTCAGTTGTGGATGTGTCTGATGGTGAAAGGAAAGTCCGATGCTGCAAAGAACAATACTGCATTGGAACGTGGAATGTAAGATCTATGAATCAAGGTAAACTGGATGTAGTCAAACAAGAGATAGCAAGACTGAACATTGACATCTTGGAAATCAGTGAACAAAAATGGACGGGAATGGGTGAATTTAACTCAGAGGATCACTACATCTATTAATGTGGGCAAGAGTCCCATAGAAGAAATGGTGTGGCCTTTATAATTAATAAGAGAGTGAGGAAGGCAGTAATGGGATACAATCTCAAAAATGACAGAATGATCTCAGTCTGTATCCAAGGCATACCATTCAATAACACAGTAATCCAAGTTATGCCCCAGCCACTGACACAGAAGAGGCTGAAGTGGACCAGTTCTATGAAGATCTACAACACCTTCTAGAATTAACACACACAAAAATGTCCTCCTCATCATAGGGGACTGGAATGCCAAAGTGGGAAGTCAAAAGGCAACTGGAACAACTGACAAGTTTCGCCTTGGAGAACAAAATGAAGCCAGACAAAGGCTAATAGTGTTTTGTCAGGAGAACAAGCTGGTCATAGTGAACACCCTCTTCCAACAACCTAAAAGGTGACTCTACACATGGACATCACCAGATGGGCAACACAGAAATCAGATTGATAATATACTCTGCAGTCAAAAATGGAGAAGCTCCTTACAATCAGCAAAAACAAGACCTGGAGCTGACTGTGGCTCAGATCATGAGCTACTCATTGCAAAATTCAGACTTAAATTGAAGAAAACTGGGGAAGCCATTAGGCCATTCAGGTTTGACCTTGATCATATCGCTTTTGAATATACAGTGGAGGTGAAGAATAGATTTAAGGAACTAGAGCTGATAGACAGAGTGCCTGAAGAACTATGGACAGAAGTTTGTGACATTGTTCAGAAGGCAGCAATCAGCACCATCCCCCCAAAAAAAAGAAATGCAAGAAAGCAAATTGTCTGTCTGATGAGGCTTTACAAATAGCTGAGGAAAGAAGGAAAGCAAAAGGCAAAGGTGAAAAGGAAAAATTCACCCAACTGAATGCAGATTTCCAGAGAACAGCAAGGAGAGGTAAGGAGGCCTTCCTGAAGGAACAATGCAAAGCAATATATGAAAATAATAGAATGGGAAGGACAAAAGATCTCTTCAAGAAAATTGGAGAAGTCAAGGGAGCGTTTCGTGCAAAGATGGCCATGATAATGGACAAAAACAGTAGGGACCTAACAGAAGCAGAAGAGATCAGGAAGAGGTGGCAAGAATCCGGCCTCTATACCGCCGCGCCGCGCCAGCAGCCATAGGCGGGGAGGCCGCAGTTGCTCCCTGGGAGGAGGGAGAGACGGCGTTGCTTCCCGGGCATCCGGGGAATTGGAGGGGGTGGAGCGCCAGAGCTGTCTAGCTGGGCTCCGCCCCTGAGCACGCTCTTGTCAGTTGAATTTGTTGTTTATGGCCAGGCATGTTCCAGGCGTTAGTAATGGGCTGGCGGACGCTCTGTCTCGCCAACAGATGGAGCGATTTCGCCAGCTGGCGCCGGACGCCGACCCTTTCCCGGTCAGGATGCCCCAGGAGCTTTGGCAGCTTGGAGGGTCGAAGCGGGTAGGGCCATTACTTTAGCCCTGGCGCCGAGTACGCTGAGGGCATACGAGCGTGTGGTGCGGCAATTTCGGGAGTTCAGAATGGACGCCGGGTTGTACGACGGTTGGCCGGTGCCTGTTCCCCAGCTCATGCAGTTTTTGGTTTTTCAGAAAGAGTGGGGTTTGGCGGTCAAGTCAATTAGGGGGCAGCTGGCGGCAATCGCCTTCGTGAGCAAAGCCCAAGGCATTGCGGAAAACACCGGAGACTTTAGGGTTAGAAAAATGTTGGAGGGGTGGTCTAGGGAAAGAGGTACCCAGGCTGACCCGCGTCAACCCATTTCTCCAGCGGTGCTGCGAGGGTTGGGCCAGGTTTGGCCTAAGGTATGTTCATCCTCCTTTGAGGTTGCCTTATTCAATGCGGCAGCGTTAACTGCCTTTTTTGGGGCCTTGAGAGTTAGCGAGTTGGTGGCCCGATCCCGCAGTGATCAGGCTTCTCGTGCTCTCAGAAACAATGATATTTCGTTTCAAGACGAGAAGGTGGTGATTAGAGTTCGACGGTCCAAGATGGACCAGTCGGGAAAGGGGGCCAATGTGATTCTCGGCCCTTGTAGTGAAGCCGAGTTATGCCCTGTTAGAGCACTTTGGCAATATGTCGCGCTAAGGGGTGAAGCAGTGGGGCCATTATTTAGTCATTTTGATGGGTCACCGCTTACCAAATTTCAGTTCTGGGCAGTAACAGCACGGGCCTTGGATATGCTCGGGCTCAAAGGGGTGAAATTTGGCACCCATTCTTTCAGAATTGGGGCAGCTTCCACTGCAGCAATGTTGGGGTATCCGGGCCCGGAGATTCAGAGGGTAGGTAGATGGCGTTCTGCTGCCTACCGCTCGTATGTTCGGCCGTTAATTACGGCAGTGTAGGCCGGTTTAGCAATCTTCTTGCTTAATCTAGTTGTTCGTATAAACCGGTGTGTTCTTGGTTGACTGTTTTTTCCTTCCAGGTTCGGTGGCTCGTCAGGAGAGGCTGCACATCCTCATCTGCGGGCACAGTTTTGTGTTCTGGGCGGCCCACTTTGCTCGGAGGTCGTCCATGGGTTCACAGTTGGGCCTCAGTGAGTGGGCCACAGTTGAGTGGCAAGGGCGCCGTGGGCTACGTTGGCCCGGCCTGTTGCCACTATTGTTTTATGAGCGGAAGGGAGTTCAGCCCGACATCCTGGTCATTCACCTGGGAGGGAATGACCTGGGGTGGATGAAGGGTAAGGCCCTTTCCTTACAGGCTGTTGCGGACCTGCAGGTCATCCTGAGGAGGTGGCCTGGGGTCCGCATAGTTTGGTCTGCCATCCTGCCACGGCAGGTTTGGCGGGGGGCTTGGTGCCCAGCGGGTATTGAAAGGGCCAGGAGAAAGGCCAATCGGGCCCTTCAGATAGCTTTGGAGGGCGGTTTGGGGAGTTTTTTACCTCACCCAGCGATTCACGTGGGTTGTAGCGAGTTCTACAGATCTGACGGGGTGCATCTGTCTGATGCAGGTAATAGAGCCTTTTTGGGTGAGCTTAAGGTGGGCCTTCGGGCAGCTCTGGGCTGCCCGGTGGGGCGCTAATGCCTAAGCGGAGGCTTGGCATTGGCGTTGGCAGTAGGAGCAAGGGGTTACGGAAACACAGGGGAGCACCCAGGGCACTGCACCTGTTGGGTGCAAGCGATCGGCAGGAGCGGCAGGTGGGCTCTACGGCTCAATGTTGCAGAATGCCGATTGTGGGATCCCTTTCCACAAGACCGGCTCTTCCTGGGTGATTATGCCGGTGTGGGGTAGGAGGATCTGGCCTGACATGAGCCAAAACCGTGGCTAATGTCGGGGGCAGGGTGGCTCGCTCAGACATGGGCAAGGTAGGGTCATGGGATGACCCCGGGGCTTGTCCGTTTCTGGTAACCCTTGCCATGCTTGCTATAGTTGGTTATTTCAATAAAGGGCCCATTTTACCAAACTCATGTTGTCAGTCTCTTCATTCCGACCTTTGGGGGCAATAGACAGAAGAATTATACAGGAAGGATCTCAATGACCTTGACAACCATGACAGTGAAATTGCTGACCTTGAGCCAGACATCCTGGATTGTGAAGTCAAATGGGCCTTAGAAAGCATTACAAACAACAAAGCGAGTGGAGATGATGATATACCAGTTGAGCTATTCAAAGTCCTAAAAGATGATGCTGTTAAAGTGATGCACACATTATGTCAACAAATTTGGAAAATGCAACAGTGGCCACAGAATTGGAAAAGATCAGTTTATATTCCAATTCCAAAGAAGGGTAATGCCAAAGAATGTTCAAGCTATAACACCATTGCACTCATTTCACACGCCAGCAAGGTCATGTTAAAGATCCTACAAACTAGGCTTCAGCAGTATGTCAATCGGGAACTACCAGAAGTTCAAGCTGGGTTTCAGAGAGTTAGAGGAACTAGAGATCAAATTGCCAACATTTGCTGGATTATGGAGAAAGTACAGGAGTATCAGAAAAACGTCTATTTCTGTTTCATTGACTACGCTAAAGCCTTTGATTGTATGGATCACAACAAACTGTGGCAAGTCCTTAAAGAGATGGGAGTAACAGACCACCTCACATGTCTCCTGAGAAACCTGAAAAGGGTCAAGAAGCAATGGTCAGAATGGGATACAAAACAACTGATTGGTTTAGAATAGGAAAAGAAGTTCAACAAGGTTGTAAATTGTCACCCTGCTTATTTAATTTATATTCAGAGTACATCATGCGGAATGCTGGCCTGGATGAAGCAGAAACCGGAATTAAGATTGCCGGGGAAAATATCAACAACCTCGGATATGCAGATGACACTGCTCTAATGGCAAAAAGTGAGGAGAACCTAAAGAACCTCTTGTTGAGGGTGAAAGAGGAGAGCACAAAAGTAGGCTTGAAACTCAACATAAAAAAAAACTAAGATCATGGCATCCGGCCCCATCACACCTTGGCAAATGGAAGACATGGAAGTAGTGACAGGCTTCACATTTCTGGGATCCAAGATCACTGCAGATGGTAACTGTAGCCATGAAATTAAAAGACGTTTGCTCCTTGGGAGGACAGCTATGGTGAACCAGGGCAGTATAATAAAAAGTAGAAACATCACCCTGCCAACAAAAGTCCATATAGTCAAAGTGATGGTATTCCCAGTAGTAATGTATGACTGTGAGAGCTGGACCATAAGGAAGGCCAAGTGCAGAAGAATAGATGCTTTTGAGCTGTGGTGCTGGAGAAGAATTTTGAGAGTCCCTTGCACTTCAAAAAGATCAAATCAGTTAGTCCTAAGGGAAATCAACCCATACTGTTCCCTGGAAGGTCAGATGCTAAAACTGAAGCTTAAATACTTTGGCCACCAAATGAAAAGGGAGCACTCACTGGAGAAGACCCTGATGCTGGAAAAGACAGAAGGCAAAAGAAAAAGGGGATGGCAAAAGATGAGATGGCTGGACAGTGTTACTGATGTAACAAATACGAATTTGAGCAGACTTTGGAGGATGGTGGAAGACAGGAGGGCCTGACATGACTTTGTGGGTCTCAAAGAGTCGGACTCGACTGTGCAACTGAACAACAAAATAGTGTATCCACATTGTACAGGTTTTGTGTACAATTTATACAGTATTTATAGATAAAGTGAATCTCTCTCTCTCTCTCATGCACATAAACCCATATACTAGAAGAAGAAAAAGAATAGTTGGTTTTTATACCTTGCTTTTGTCTAGAGCCCTGGGGTGCAGAGTGTTAAAGCTACAGTACTGCAGTCCTAAACTCTGCTCACGACCTGAGTTCAATCTCAGCAAAAGCTGGTTCAGGTAGCCAGCATGAGATTGACTCAGCCTTCCCTCCCTCCGAGGTCGGTAAAATGAGTACCCAGCTTGCTGGGGGGAAAGCATAGATGACTGAGGAAGGCAATGGCAAACCACACCGGAAAAAAAAAGTCTGCCGTGAAAACGTTGTGAAAGCAACGTCACCCCAGAGTTGGAAACAACTGGTGCTTGTACAGGGGACCTTTCCTTTCTCTAATCAAAGGCATCTTAAAGCAGCTTACAATCACTTTCCCTTCCTCTCCCCACAACAAACACCCTGTGAGGTACCTGGAGCTGAGAGAATTCCATGAAAACTGTGACTGGCCCATGGTCACCCAGCAAGCTTCACTTGGAGGAGTGAGAAATCAAACCTGGTTGTCCAGATTAAGCTCTGCCACTCTTAACCACTACATCACGCTGGCTCTAAATCATATCATATACTTGATATATAATGTTTATATTTTGATAGAGAAATGATACTGGAAAAAGTTGTACATTTTATGAACAAAATGTGGTGTGAGAAACCGGAAATGGCATGGAAAACAAGCAAGGAGTTAGAGGTGAAGTAATTGTTCCACTCTTGGCTGTGGTACCAGGCCATTCAGCAGAAGACCTGGTCACCCTTTCCCTTGCTGGAGAAAATATATCTATTACTGGAAGAGTGGCTATTTTCTTTAATGTAGCCATTGGGCTGTTGAAAGAATTCTGCTAACCAAGCATGTACAAATACTATAATTTGTTTTAATGACTGCCTTGTGTTACTGAAAGAGGTCAGTTGACCATATAATAAAGCTTTACTGTATTAGTATGAAAACAAAGATCCATTTATTCAATTTGCAGACGAGAGAAAAGAGATTAAAATGGGGATCGGAGGGAACAAAAATAGCAGAAATAAGAAATCAAAAATTATCCCTAATTCAACCTGTCCCTCTCCAAAACTCACTGCTAAACTAACAGTGCCATTCCACAAACACTTTTTGAACTGACCATTGAATTGACTTGCTCATGATTGCGAAGATTTTTTTCCCCTCAGTGATGGGTGATTCCCCCCCCCCCCCCAGGCAGCCTAATTTCATACATGCAGGTGACCTTGACTACTGTGTGCTGACTGATAAGAGACTGAATGTGTCTCCACTGAAAAAACAGTCATGGGCTGGGCGGGGGGGGGGGGGGTGCAATTATGATTAGGTCCGGCACTGACTGTCAGCTAGTCAGGTCTCAAGCAGCTTCCTGCAGCTTGCCCCAGAGGTTGATCCATCATAGAACGGGTGGGGCATGCAGACCTGCAAACTGCAAGCTTGTGACTGGCATGCAGGTGTGCAGCTCAGACTGAAAAGAACAGGCTGAAGAGGTGCTTGGAATTCTCTCTCTCTCTCAGCACAGGAACTATAGAGATAGTAAATTACTATGTAACAACAAAAAGAAAGCGAAGAAAACCTGATGAAGTTATTTCAGAGGCAGCAGATTCCTCTGAGTATGTACACAAGGGCTTCATATCCAGTTAAGCTGGGCAAACAAACAGGTCCGTCCTGCTGCTGTCCATTCTGATGAGGGATTTGTGGAAGGACTAAATCTCATATTACTCATAATTTGCAGTTGTTTCGGTCAATTTTCGTGGTTTAAATAGTTACTTCATGTTACCCCAGTTCTCCCCTCACGGGGACCAGGGTTCCTCACTCGGTCATTTTGCTGTCCCATGATGTCCTTGGGGTAAGGGGTCAGCTGCTGCCTCTGGGGTGTCGGGTGGATTTCTTTGGCAGGGTGGTCATGCAGTCAATCTCATCAAGTGTTAGGAGAGCCCTAATCAGCCACTAAACTAGCATACAGTCTCTGCTTCCCACCTGCCAGTTTGGTGTAGTGGTTAAGTGTGCCGACTCTTATCTGAGAGAACCGGGTTTGATTCCCCACTCCTCCACTTGCACCTGCTGGAATGACCTTGGGTCAGTCATAGCTCTGGCAGAGGTTGTCCTTGAAAAGGCAGCTGCTGTGAGAGCCCTCTCCAGCCCCACCCACCTCACAGGGTGTCTGTTGTGGGGAAAAAGGTAAAGGAGATTATGAGCCGCTCTGAGACTCTTTGGAATGGAGGGCGGGATATAAATCCAATATCTTCTACATCTTCTTCTTTTTTCCAGTTCATCCCAATGATTTCTGTTTATGGGTTTCTCAAGTTCCGGTGCTGCTGGTATGTGAAAAAAACTATGCCAGTGGAATATTCAACTGCACGTGCTACTTTTAAAAACCTTCACCCCCTCCATTGAAAGGCTTTTGGTTGGTAGCTGGTGGAAGGCCACACCAGCCACTACCTTGTTGATTTCCTACTTGGGGACCTATGGGGCTCTAATAGTCACCCCAGATCTATATCAGCTTTGCCAGTGAGGGGGAATCCTATTAGCAGAGGAGAGGACAAAAGACCCTACAATGAGACTCACATATCTGGGCTTCACACAAAGCATGCTTCAGGACATACAGGGATACTAGGAGTCACACTTCAGGACACACACAGCCATCCTAATTTGTCATGCAGAATTACCATGCCAATCAGGGCCTTCTTTGCACATTTGGCCAGGTCCACAGCTGGAATTCCCTTTCCCCACCATCACTAAGGAGATTAAAGTCTAGCATCCCCTTATTAGAGTTCAGTCTTGTGAACTAATCCAGGTTGTGCTGGTCTCTACTGGTCTTTAATGCATTCCTCCAGGACTGGAGCTATCATTTCAGCAGCATGTGGGGATTGCCCAGCACTAGGTATTAAACTGTGAAGGTGGTAGCCCGGCATTCAATTTCTATAGGTGACTGCACATGGTGGCCTGCCACTAAATCATTTGCTTCTGTAGTTGCAGCTTTTAGAAGGAAGGCAGTGTGAGTCTGAGGGCACAGGCTGGCTTCCTGGGCTGCTCCAAGTTTTGCTCACCCTAGCCAGCCCCAGTGATGCTTCCCGTCAGCCACTTTATTCCTGCCTAGCTCCTGCAAACTCCACCATCCTCCCTTTGGACCAAAGGGACCTGCAGCCTCCCACCTGTGCCTCTTATATTTTCTTTCCCAGCTGGCTGCTTACTTGCAGCTCCTGCAACCTGTTCCCACTGCTCTCTCCCCCATTCCATTTCCTGGTTGCTTGTTCCCTTTGCAGTTGGCTGGAGCAAACTCGGACCTCCCACTGGCATTTTGACTCTGAGCATTTTCGCACTAGCGTTTACTCCGGCGTAGCACCCCATTTACCTCCGGATCTTTTCCTGGTTTTCCCACCTGTTGCTCCGGCGCTGCGGTTTGCTCCAGCGCTTCAGGGGTTTCACGCCGGAGTATGTTTTTCAACATCCTTCCAGAGTTTTTGAAAACCTCCGGATCCACACCGGATCCACTCCTCGGAGTTTGCTGTGGGAAATCCATCCACGCTGGATCGACTGCTTTGTGGGCGTCACCCTCTCCCTTTCCGTCCTCCCACCCCATCCACCCCCTTGGCCAATCATCAGCCGTTTGCGGCGCTTCCCAAAAGTGCCCGCATGGCCATTTTTTTAAAAACTTCATATTTCTTGCGTAATAGCGATATTTCGAAATTAACAAAAAAAACCCCCTCCTGCGTTATTTCGCTGTTGCGTTATCTCGCAACTACATTATACATTGTTGGGGGGGGGAGAGAAATCTAGTGCCGGCGCGGGCCAAAGCGTTCATGTGTGTGTGTTTTAAAAAGGCAATGCCTCCCTCAGCTGTGCCACCAGGATTTCTGGACCTGCACAAAATCGCCATGTATAAAATGGGAAGTTGGAGTCCTGCATTCTTCTCCCTGGCTACATTCCGCTCGGTTAGAAAATAGACGCGAGCTCGCTCTTCACATGTGCCACAGAAGGGGAAGGAGAGAATGGGGCGGGGGGGGGGGAGCTCTGGCGGCAGGAATCAGTCAGGTCCCCATTGCAAGCGCCAGCCAGGGAGGGGAAAGAGCGCAGAGGAAATCCCAGCTTCGCCACCCGGGAGGGAGCGAGGCTGGGAAAGGAAGAAGCTGCCACACACACACACACACCCCTCGATTTCTCTCTCTTCGTTATTGCGATATTTCGCAACTTCAGAATTTGGGGGGGGGGGAATCTAGTGCTAGGATTCTCCACTGTGAATGCTTCTGTTAATACATAAAGGGCTGTGGAGGATCCTACAGCTACAGCCAATCCATGAGCAGAAGCAGCACACGTGATGCGGTTTGTCCACGAAAAGAAGGGGAAGGAACAGCTGTGACTGCTCGATGTTACGTTATTACGTCCTTACGCAACCAGACTTGCGCTTAAAAAAAAAATGATTGACAGGGCATCGAACTCAAGTCGATGCCAGTGGGAAAACGATTTGAGCCGGGGCTTCATGGAAAGCAACTCCGCAAATGAGTTCATGTGCGAAAACGAGGAAAATGAGCCGGACATAATTGCGCCGTGGAATAAGGGGAGCAAACGCTAAGTGCGAAAACACCCACTATGTAATGTATTTTGATTGGATATTTTTTCCAGGACAGTGCCCAATATTGATTTGGTTCTAGAGGACCATCCTCTTGCTGTCATTACAGATAAATGTACCTAGCTTAGACTGCAGCCCCTTAGAGTTCCTGTTAAGTACTAAACAATGACCTATTCATACAAGATAAGCTTCTGTCCCACAGATAGCTCATCCACTGGTTTATAGATCACATGAATTTCCAAGTAGGATAAAATACAATCCCAGCTCAGGCACAGGGTTGGGAGTTTAGAAATCCCCAGTTTTACTTAAATCGGTAGTCTAGAAATAGAGCATATTGTACTTCATGAGGAAGGGAGTTAAGAAAAATATATAACTTTTTCTACCAGAACATCAGGTAGGCTTTAATCCATCCTGAAAGCAAAAACTAATATATGTTATCTAAGACTTGCAGTGCTAAAATCAATAGTTTGGACATTTCTTTAACTTCAGAATGGAAATTGCATCAGATTCTTGATGTAAAATAATAATAAAATCAAGTCTTTAAAAAGGTTTTTAAAGGTTTTTTTTTAAATCTTCTGGGCTTTAATACAACTTAATTTGTTCTGTAACAGATAAATGGGAGATCTAATGCTTGTGAAACAGATAGTCATTTTTTAATCTTTATTTTTCAATGAGAAAGTTAAAGAGGGTATAGCATGATCTCCACACAAGCATCAACCCCCCTCCCCCCCGTTTAAAATGGCTTTTCTTTGTGAAATAATTGACTTCTGTTGTATGTATTTGGAGCTAGAGTTTCAGTCAGTAGTTACATTTCTGAGCTTTAGAATACATTTATACTTATTTGGATAACGTTTCCCTTAGTGCTGTATGGTTTTTTGTGTGGAAGATGATTTTGCAAATGTTCTGCACAGACATACCCTCCATGTTGAAATGTGTTTTCTTCTTGCCCCTAATTTGCTTCTGGGTGCCTTACTTCTATAACTTCACAGGTAGCTGTTCTTTGCCCTGACCTGGATAGCCCAGACTACCTGATTTTGTCAGATCTCAAAAGCTAAGCAGGGTTAGTCCTGTCTAGTATTTGGATGGGAGACGTCCATGGAATACCAGAGTTGTGACATGGAGATGGCAAACCATCTCTGAATCTCTCTTGCCTTAATAATCCTAGGGGGTTGCCATAAATCAGCTGTGACTTGATGGCACTTTCCACCACCAGCTGTTCTTTGTTTGATCGTCTTAGCACAGAACAAAATTTTGCTTTGCCTTCATCTACTCCTTTGAAAAGTGGAATGCACACAGTAATTTTCAACTGAAATAACAGGGGCTGTGGAAATGTTGGCTTGGATCCACTGGTAATTCCCAGAGGGATAAAGGGTTTCCATCTGTGGAGTATGACTTCCTCATTTTCCTTCCCTGCTGCAGTCAAATATATTCCTGGAAATGCTGCTGCTGTGAGAGGAGGGACTCAGCTAGAGGTCTTCCATGGGGACAAGGGCACTGGTATACATCCTCGCCCACAAAAATCTCCTCTTGGATCCAAGCCATTACATTCATCTTTGTTTCCAAAATTATATTCATGTTTATTTTGTTTGCTGTTGCAACAATTCAGTCTTTTTTTTTTTGCATTACTGTTGTTGCAATAATAATTTCTCATAGTTTCAATCAGATACACAATCCTGTGGCAACATCATAGGCAGGGAAAGTACAAAAATAAATACATTGTGAAAATGATTTTAAAAATGTGTGTGTGGGGGGGGAGGGGGGGAACTGAAAGGAAACCCTTTCAGCGCAGTCCTAAGCACAGCTACCCTCTTGTGTTTGCTGAAGACTTAAGAGGGGTTTAACCCTGCTTAGAATTGCACTGCCCTTTGCTGAACTGCAAACAGCCTTGTGAACATGCAATAGACAGAGGGGCATTGGAGCTCAGTTATAGCAATAACAGAGATCTGCAAACCTTCTTCTGTCCACCAGCAACCCCCACCCCCCACCCCAAAGACCAGGAAATGTACAGCAATAGCAGCTCCTCTTTCCAAGCATTGATTATGCCTATAAAGTTGGCAGTGATTAAGAATGCAATCCATCTTCCTCCTGTTAGTGCTGCTTTTTGCAGGCATATACATTGCAGGGGTTTGCTCAAGTGCTGGAGGCAATCGACAGCATCATTTAGCTGGTTATTGAGAATTTCCCTATCTGGAGATTGAAAAGATATGAATAATTGCAAAACTTCTCATTTCTGTCACTTGAGCTGCTTCACTTTCTCTTTTCTGCCCAGAAGACTTTCTGGTTGCATTTTAAGGTATTTTTTTCCCTCTTGCTTCCTTCAAATACACCTGGAGATTTACAGCTTTGTACGTGCAGGTGTTCCTCACTGTATAAGTTCATTGAAACCATTATCAATTAAATCTCCACATGCTCTGGTAAGTTTTCTTGCATTTTATGCCTTTGATTGGAAGTCGTTCTTAAGAAAGTGACTTGGCTCCTCAGTTTTTCTCAAATGTATTTTGAAACCAACACTCTTTGAGAAAATGTTCTTGTTTTAATTGTCCTTGCTCTCAATTTCCATTGCTTCCTTGCAGTAACGTCGCCACTCAGAAAAAGCTAATGGGCTATGCAGAGCCATGATACTGTCTCATTCACAGTTTCATCTAGGGTTGCCAATCCCCAGGTGGGGGAAGCATATCCCCCAGTTTGGAGGCCATCCCCTCGCTTCAGGGTCATCAGAAAGTGGGGGGGGAGGGAAATGTCTGCTGGGCACTCCATTATTCCCTATGGCGACCAATTCCCCAATGGAGAATTGATCTGCAGGTATCTGGGACTCTGGAGGGGCTATTTTTTGAGGTAGAGGCACCAAATTTGCAGCATAGCATCCAGTGCTCTCCCCAAAATACCCTCCAAGTTTCAAAAAGATTGGACAGGGAGACCAATTCTATGAGCCCCAAAAGAAGAAGAATCTTTCATTATTTCCAATGGAGGGAAGGCATTTAAAAGGTGTGTGGTCCCTTTAAATGTGATGGCCAGAACTCCCTTTGCTTGTCACAACCTTGCTCCTGGCTCCACCCCCAAAGTCCCCAGATATTTCTTGAATTGGACATGGCAACCCTAGTGTCATCTGGATGGGATCAGTGACATGGCCGATCTCAGAAATAGGTAGAAGAAATAGTTCTAGGGAAAATTGTTTACCAAAACAGCAGCAACACCCTTCTGGCCAAAATTTCTCATTTCACTTTTTAAAACTGATATTGTATTTACGACAATATATGTTAGAAATAAAATATTGTTGTTAGGACTGTATGGTTCGTTCTGACTGGCTGTCTTCAGGTGCCCTGAACTTTGTGCTGAATTGGTTCAGCAGGTGAACATTCTGAGCTCGACAGTCACAATAACTCATGAGTTGAGCTTTAGATGGTCTCACTTTCTTGCTCTTTGGAGCAAACAACTGCTGAACATTTTTCAGGCTAATTTGTAGTTGTGGGGTTTCAGATTCATGGCTTTCTTCTAACCCCCCCCCCCCCCATGAATAATTGGGTTAAATTAATTGCATAGTCAGGAGAGGGAGTACTCCCATGTTGTTGTTCAGTCGCATAGTCGGGTACGACTCTTTGTGACCCCATGAACAAAGTCATGCCAGGCCCTCCTGTCTTCCACCATCTTCCAATGTCTGCTCAAATTCGTGTTTGTTACATCAGTAAAGCTGTCCAGCCATCTCATCTTTTGCTGTCACCTTCTTCTTTTGCCTTCTGTCCTTCCCAGCATCAGGATCTTCTCCAGTGAGTGCTCCCTTCTCATTTGGTGGCCAAATTATTTGAGCTTCAGCATCTGACCTTCCAGGGAATAGTCTGGGTTGATTTCCTTTAGGACTGACTTATTTGATCTTCATGCAATCCAAGGGACTCTCAAGATTCTTCTCCACAGCTCAAAAGCATCTATTCTTCTGTGCTTGGCCTTCCTTATGGTCCAGCTCTCACAGCCATACCTTACTACTGGGAATACCATCGCTTTGACTATACAGACTTTTGTTGGCAGGGTGATGTCTCTACTTTTTATTATACTGCCCAGGTTCACCATAGCTGTCCTCCCAAGGAGCAATTGTCTTTTAATACTCCCCTTCTAAAAAAGCCATCTTTGGACCCAGCTGAATTGGCAAACTATCGGCCGGTGTCCAACTTGCCGGTTTTAGGCAAGATTGTTGAAAGGGCTGTGGCAGTGCAGCTTCAGAGTTTTCTGGATGATGCTTCCATGCTAAACCCACATCAATCCAGTTATCATTTGGGTCATGGGACGGAGACAGTACTGGCTGCCCTCACAGATGACCTCCAGAGACACCATGATAGAGGTGGCTCGGCGGTGCTGATGTTATTAGACATGTCGGCAGCGTTTGACATGGTTGATCATCAGTTACTGACCTGTCGCCTTGCCGGCACTGGAATCCAGGCATTAACCTTGCAGTGGCTTTCCTCCTTTCTCCAGGGTTGGGGACAGAGGGTGGCACTAGGGGAAGAACTATCCCGGGGACACCCACTTATTTGTGGGGTGCCACAGAGAGCGGTTCTTTCTCCGATGTTATTTAACATGTACTTGTGCCCCCTCACCCAGGTTACCCAGAGACATGGGCTGGGTTGTCACCAGTACGCTGATGACACCCAGCTCTACCTGTTGATGGGTAGCCAGTCCAATTCCACCCTAGAAGATCTGTCTGCAGCATTATAAGCTGTGGTGGGGTGGCTCAGGCTAAGTGGGCTGAAATTAAATCCGACAAAAATGGAGGTCCTATACCTAAGTCACCGCAGTCTGGGACCAGAGGTCCATTTACCGACCTTCGATGGGGCGCAGCTTATGCCGGCGCCCAAGTTTAAAAGCTTAGGAGTGCTCTTGGCCTCCTTAACGATGGAGACCCAAGTAGCTGCCACTGCCAGGTCAGCTTTTTACCATCTGCGGACGGTAAGGCAGTTGGTTCCTTTTATTGATCCTGATGACTTGGCTACTGTGATCCATGCTACGGTCACCTCGAGATTAGATTACTGCAATGCCCTCTACATGGGGCTGCCCTTGTCCCAGATCCGGCAACTCCAGCTAGTGCAGAATGCTGCAGCCAGGTTGTTAATGAGAGTTCCTTTATGGGTGCACATTCGGCCTGTGCTGAAAGCACTGCACTGGCTACCGATAGTGTACCGGATTCTCTTCAAGGTGCTGGTTATCACCTTTAAAGCCCTATATGGCCAGGGTCCTGCATACCTTAGGGACCGCTTTTCCCCATATATGCCCCAGCGAGCACTTTGGTCCAAAACCCAAAACCGGTTGATGGTCCCCAGCATCAAATAAGCTAGGCTTGCGTCAACAAGAGCCAGGACCTTTTCCATTGCTGCTCCTAGCTGGTGGAATAATTTGCCGAAGGAGGTGAGGGCCCTGCAAGAGCTCACACAGTTCTGCAGGGCCTGCAAAACGGCACTCTTCCAGCACGCTTTTTCATAATGACATCTACAGCGATGGATTGGGCCCAGAAACACCACTAGTGGCTTGTCTGGGACCTCCAGAAGTTTAAAAATCGACCAGTCTGATTACCACCACTAGTATCTTGTTGTCTGAATACATTGAATTAGCACCAAATGTTGTAAATGTTTTAACATTTTTATATTTAATGTTGTTTGTATTTACTGTTACATGGTTGGGCATGCTGTCGCTGACCCTCATGTTGTTAGCCGCCCTGAGCCTGCCGTGGCAGGGAAGGTGGGATATAAATTAAATAAATAAGACTGTGCAAAAATGTACATGCAGGAAATAACCATTACAATAGCTCATAACGAACTATATATATATATATATATGACTGGTTGACTAATTTGTTTTATGTGATTGACAAGTAGCAATAACAGGTCCATGGGGGAATGGAAATAAGGCAACTGTTTAAGAAAATGCATGTGTGAAATGCTGCCAGCTGTACAGTGTTGTTATATCTAGAACTATGGTAGCTTCAAAGGGCAGACTCTATGGCATCCCATCCCTGCTGAGCTCCCATTCCTCTCCTCCTCACATGCCACTCTTTCCAGACTTCATCCCCAAATCTCCAGGAATTTCCCAATCCTGAGCTGGTAACCCTACCCAGGCCTCAAGGGACCACCATTTTATATGTGAACCTTACAGGGGAACAGTCAAATGCTTTATGAAACTGGAAACCAAACTATATCTCATTGACTTCTTTAACAAAGAGAAAATACAAACTTTCCCCAAAAGATTTCACAATGAGAAAAAAAGACCTTTGCTCACCAAGTTTTTGACCCAGGAATCATTCCTGACATGTGAAAAAATGACTCTGTATCATTTCTCGTTATCAGTATAAGCAATTCATTATCTTGTTCCCTTCTCCTTGTTGCAAAGTCTCATATTTTTCAACTGAAAGAGAATCTTTTCATTATAGATTTTCTGGATTTTTCTTTAACAGGATTTTAAACTTTTTTTAAAAAAAGTGTGGCATTCACTTTCAAGGAGCAAGTCATGTCAGTTTTAAAGAACTGTGGCTATGAAAAAAGCTAGAGAATATTCCGGTTAAGTTGTCTTAACTGATACCAATGAAATGAAGTGCAGAAAGTCTCTCACAGGAAAAAAAAATGAGGACCTTGAAGCTACATGTCCTACCCATGCTACCCAGCTTGGAAGAAAATGTAGCATATTTTTTCTCATGAAAAATAATTGCTGGGAGGTGTTTTAAAAAACAGAGGAAAGGAGAGAGAGCTGTTGAGTGAAGAATGTTAGATTGACAGAGATAACTAGTTCTGCACCATCAACTGTGTCTAGGACTGATTCCAAATAATATTCCTAAATTTGGTTCCCTGTGGTGAAATTGAGCCCCATTTTCAGTTCCCTTTTGGAATAAAAGAAAAAAAAAAACTTTGTTGGTGTTTGTCTGAAATTGGTAACCATAAACCTGTGGTAAAATATATGCAGTACTTCAATCTAACACATTTTTCCCAGCCCTTCCTCCAAGGGGGTTAGTTCACTGGACACAGTTCTTTCTTCCCCAATTTAAACTCAAACCAACCCTCTGAGGTAAGTGAGGCTGATAAAGAGTAAATGGCCACAGATCATCCAGCAAGTTTCATGGCAATGGTGGATATTTGACCTCCAGTTTTCCAGACTGACTCTAGGCACTGTGATATACCAGCTCTGTTCTCACATTACAATGATTGCATATGCAATCTATGTATAGTGTGTACTTAATTTTTTAACATATGTGTTGAGTAACTCTTGTGTTACATTCAATGCATGCACAGCTTAAAGTGTGATTTTTCCAGGTACTGGTCTCTGATTTCATTTGTAAAGTGAATGTGTCACCCTGAGACTACTGGGAGTGGGGGTAAAGAGTTGGGATATTCCATATAAGGCACAGTCTTCCTAAACACACATTGGCTCTTTCTTATAAACAGAATGCATGTATCTTAGCTGTAATTTGTGAATAGGACAACTGGCTCTCCTTTTATGTGAGGGATGCTCATTAGGAGGTTGCAACTTTTGGTTTCATTTTGATTTCACAAAATCTCATTTATTTTTATTGTTTGCCATTAGCCCATCTTTAATTAAGTATATGGATGGGATTTTGACAGAAATTTCCACTAACAGAAGGGGCCAAGTGATCGAGCAACCAATTAGCTCCTCCCACTATGGACCTGCAATTCTCTCCTCATGTTGTTTCTGGGGTCCCATCCAAAAATGGCATTAGGGAGGGAAATTTGATTTGCAGTTTGAGAGGGAGGTGAGGAATCCCTTTTATCAGCAGAATTTTACTGTGGGCTCAATGGCTATGTTGATTTGTCCTCCTTCCCCCTCCCCCTCCCCTCTACTTCTCCCCAGTTTATGGTGTGGACCAGGGGCAGAGCCTGTGCTGCTTACCAGGGACTGAACTGGGGCTGCTTTCACTTATATCATTCTGGCAAGGCCAGGAAAGGAGCCATCAAGCTGAGAATCTCTTACTTCCTTTCTCCTCCTGTTGTTTTCTGACATGTCTAGTGCCATGCTTCAAGGTGTTCCATGAAATGTACTCCCAGGTTGCCTGACATTAATCATGTGTAAAAAATGAACACAAAGCCATTTAATAACAGATTTTTTTTTTCCAGATAAATATAACCATTTCAAATAGCACACTGAAATTAACTCCATCAAAACAGAGATTTTTGTACTGAAAACTGGGGAAATCTGGTGCAACCCTATGGAAATGCAAAAATGAGAAATATTTTTAAAATGGTTGTTTTGGTTGGCAATAAAGCCTTAATAGGAATATATAAATAAGAGGTTGCCTTACCAAAGCCTATTATTGAGAACATAAAGCTTAAGTCTACACACTAATGCACTGTACATGGCACAAGTAGGTTGAGCTCCCATCCCCTTGCTTTAATGATGGGCACAAAGCACAGACTAATAGCAGCCCTAGCTTCCATGAGCAACCTACAAATTAGTAGGTCAATATCCAAAATCAAGCAGTGGTGAGTTAAAATCAGCTCTGGGATTCAGGCTTTAGTTTCCTGGATTCTTATGCCATCAAAAGCTGCAGTGATGGGATTTGTTCAGCTAATGCCTGAGAAGTTCATTACACATATGAACATATGAAGCTGCCTTATACTGAATCAGACCCTTGGTCCATCAAAGTCAGTATTATCTTCTCAGACTGGCAGCGGCTCTCCAGGGTCTCAAGCTGAGGTTTTTCACACCTATTTGCCTGGACGCTTTTTTGGAGTTGCCAGGGATTGAACCTGGGACCTTCTGCTTACCAAGCAGATGCTCTACCACTGAGCCACCGTCCCTCCCCATTTTATGAGACATTTCTTTGCTTTCTGTTCTTTTAACATCTCCTTGCCGGTGGTACACTTTCTGAGAAGTAGATTGTTAATTGCTCCTCAGTGCTTGATCTCTGCTGCACCAGCACCTGCAATGCCATCTTCTAACCATCTGTAGTGGAGGTGCTACAGTACAGCAGACTAGAAGCTCCCACTTTGTTTGTTTCTGGGCTGCTTCTTTCCAATAATGTAGCAATTTACATCAATACAAATAAAAGCAAGTGCTTTCTACAATAAGACCACATCCAATAGTATCCACTATATAAGAAACTGACGGTTTCAACCTGCAAAACCTTCACATTCACTGTCACCACTGCCTGCATCTTGTTGCAGTAGGTTCATACAAGCAGAAGGGGTTCTTGAGGTACAGAAGAGGTACATGACTGTAAAAGTTAAAACCAGCTATTTAAATTGAACCCAGTAACATAGGCATGCTC
Source organism: Heteronotia binoei (assembly GCF_032191835.1). Lineage (NCBI taxonomy): Eukaryota > Metazoa > Chordata > Lepidosauria > Squamata > Gekkonidae > Heteronotia > Heteronotia binoei. The sequence continues at coordinate 166,372,336 of NC_083224.1, forward strand.
TAAAACAGGGATTATATAACCCAAACAACAATACCAGCAAGCTGCCACATCAGTGCAGATATTGAAGGGTCTGGTTCCCATTGCTGGAGTGGAGAGTTCTGGCACTTTGCATAACTGGAAGGAAAGGTGGCTGAAAAAAGTGCCTTGAAAGAAATAAGACAATAGTTCCTGCATAAACTGTATGCAAATGGAAATAGGGGATATATGGTATACTAATACTAGCAGAAATGCCTGGATCTTCGGTTTCATGTAGATCTCAGTATGGGAATATACATTGCAATCTCAAGCAGAGTTAGGCTCTTCTACAACTTTGTTGGAGGTAGAGATGGCGGCAGATGGCAGGGGGTGACAGAAGGAAGCAGTTGCAAAAAAAGCAATCTGTAATCATGCAGTCACATCCAGATTAAATGCATTGGAACAGCCTGACAAAAAGTTGGTTCTCTGGTTACCGCAGGTGAGCAGGACACAGCCCAATCAGGCAGGTAAGCATCCATGTTGACAGCTATTTTAGCATTTAAAAGCTGATGCTAAAAATGCTATGAACATGTCAATGAGAAAATACATGCGTGGTACTAAAAACAAACAAACTGGGAAGCCCATCTGTAGCTTTGGAAGAAGGGCAAGATGGCTAAACCAGAGTTTATTGTTCCTTCAAGGATGTGACTCATCAGCAGGGATTTTTTGTAGCAGGAACTCTTTTGCATATTAGGCCACATACCCCTGATTTAGCCAATCCTCCAAGAGCTTACAAGAGTCCTGTAATAAGAACTTTGTAAGCTCTTGGAAGATTGGCTACATCAGAGGGGTGTGGCCTAATATGCAAATAAGTTCCTGCTACAACCCCCCCTGCTCATCAGACTGAGCTGAGAGGAAGCCAAGCTCATATCACAGTCAAAGAATTTTATGAAGTACTTCTTTAAAGTTATATTGCCCTTTAAAGAGGATCAACCCAATTCCTAGAAATGGGACTATTGCCATCTGTTAGTTGTGCTAGTCAAAGTGAAATGCATGTGCACTGACTGTATGTTACTGAATTCCATCTGTGCTGGGCACAACAAGGGGCTCCAGAATCTTCATAACCATTTGTCAGCATCCCAGAAGTTTGTCTATTTAATTTATTTAGAACTAGGGATGGGCACAGACCCAAACCCAAACCAAAATCTGGGCTGGACTTTGCCAGGTTTGGAGTTTGCGAGTCGAGGTCTAGGGAAGGCACCTTCCCCTGAACACTTACCAGGTTTTTCTGCTTGGTTCAGCTTGTGTTTTTAGCAAGCCATTTCTGGGAGGTGTTGGGCCCCACTCTGCTTCACCCACGTCATCTGTAAGGGATCTAAGTTCATCACTGACATGCTCACATCACTTCCGAATAATGCAGGGCAGGGCTCAATGCCGCCCAGAAGGGATGCAAGTGTGTTGGGGAGGGCCAACATACTTGCATCATTTCCTGATAATGTGGGCACATAAGGGGAAAAGCCTGCTTTTTTTGTTTGGGTGTTCAGTTTGGGGCCACCTAGTTAATGAGCTCTGGACTAAACCAGGCTTTCCCAGTCTGTGCACATACCTATTTAGAACACTTTTATGCTACCTTTTCACTCAACTCAGGGTCTTCAAGGTGGCAAACAATCAAATCCATTAAAGCAAGCTTTAAAAATACATATTATGAAACCAATTAAAAAACAACTATTGAACAAAACACACAAACCATTTGAACACGTAAACAGGAAGAAAAGTCAGTGAGGGAACACCAAACAAAATAGAAAAGTCTTCACCAGCTGATAGAAGGCAATGATAAAGGGGGAAACAGGAATCTTCCGAGGAGGGGGAGATTCCATAAATTTGAATGTTATCTGGCTGAGCATTACACAAAGAATGCTGGCGTAGATAGGATATTTAAATTGATCTAAAGAAGCCTTATATTTTTAATTTGCAAAGGTTTGGCAGCCAGTTTGTTCCCATATCATAATTTGAATCAAATTTCTCTGAAATCTACAATTTTTGCAACTTTTCATCTCCCTTCAAGTTTATGCAACATTTTCTTCAATCCCCACCCCCCCACCCCCGAAAGTGGGTTAAAACAAATTTTCTACTAGAAAAATTCCACTGTGAAAAAGTTTTGTTGATGAAGAAGACAAATATGCAGCATAGCTCCTTGAAGCTACTGTTTTCCTTCTTCTCTGTTAACAGAATGAACAAAAGACAGACAAATGGTTTGATGATAAGTAAGCATTACTTATTTTCTTTTTATAACATTAAAAGGGAGCTTTTAAGGCAGTTGTTTATATGTCAGACTAAACCAAATTTCGTTTGCAGTAATTTGACTGAGATTTCTTTTCTAATGTCTTTTTTTTTACACTGCTGTGCTTTGAACACCCAGTCCCCCATGCATTTAAGACCAAAAGAAAGTAATGATTGAAAGAAGCCAATTTCTCTTTTAACTTCAGTTAGAACACTTCAAGAATAGAAGTGGAAGGACAAACAGTAGCTCTTGGAATTGCAAGAAACTCTTAGAGTTTCCAGCAATTCATACAGCTTCCCCTTGTCACTTCTGTTTTTTTTTTTTAAAGCAACAACCAAAAACAATGTAGTGATGTACATGAAGCTGTGGACTCCCCACAGTCCTGTCCATAAACTCTGCTGGTTGCCATGCTCTGGCAACCCTCCCCTCCTTTTTCAGTAAGAACGTGAGGCAAAGAAAATGGCGCTGAGGCTGCAGCACTGATTAACAGCACTCCATAAGTTATTATTTCTTTGTTGTTTCCTTTTTCTCTACCACTTTCACACCTCTGCTTGATAGTGCTATGTTAAATAAGAACATGAGGCTACATTTAATTTTTTTTCTGCCACCAGCTGGAACAGTGGTGGGTAATGGAACTTGAGGGTGGGGGACCCCTGCTCCCCCAAAGCCCAACTTACTGGAGATCTTCAAGGAGTGGCTGGACAGAAATCAGTAAGGATTGCTTTAGCTTTGAGTTTCTTGCACTGTGCTGGGGAATGAACTACAGAGCCTACAAGTCCCTACAAGTCCTCTTCTAACTCTAGGATACTAAGGTTTTGTGGCTGAAACAGAATGTTGTATATCCAAATATCCACAGACTTCAAGGAGCAAGAATCTCTTACTTCACTGCCCCACCACAACCCACTGAACCCTGAAAAATTTTGCTCCTCAGGGATGGTACAAACAGTAGTAGGGATGGGCATGGACTGGAAAATGTGGTTCAGTTTGTGGTTTATCATGTGTGCTGTTTGCAGCCATGGCCCATCATGAACTTTTTGTGCTATATGAACTGGTTCAGTTCATAAAGTTTATGATGCATTAGAATCGGCCCTTTGTGTGCAAGAGAAACCAGTCTCCAGCTGCCTCTCCTGTACCTGCTCTCCAAGTTTGATGAGGACTGGATTTATGGGGTTTGAATTATGCCCTCACCCCCGAAGGTGCTCATAGGAAAGTGCTTTCTGGGGAAATGACAGATGCAGGTTCAAGAGTGTACAGAATGAATCCTGTTCAAAGTAGAGAAACCAAACTTGACTAGAATCTCCATATGACTCATCTGTATGGGTCCTCCAAATTTGGTGAGGATTGTATTTATGGAGTCCAAGTTACAGCACCCCCAAAAAGGTGCCCATCCTCCATTGTTTCCAATAGACTAAGGTCAAACCAGAGAATCTTTCAGCAAAAACTGAAGGGTGGCACTGCAAACCCAACAGAACAAAGGTCAAGCCAGGAATGTGTTTTTTGGGGGAATGTCATGTACAGGTTCAAAAGTGAATAGAACAGATCCCCTGCAAGCTAAACACACAAAATACACAGGGAACCTCACGCTGCCCCCCCCCCACTCCTCTATAATCTCTCCAAGTTGAAGTTTTTTTAGGGGGTCCTACTTATGGACCCCCTAAAAAAAAGGGTCTCCCCAGTGCTGTCCCTGGGGATTACAACTGCAATTATAGGAGTCTATAGAACGGCTCAGGAACAAGCCAGAGCTACTCTTCTTACTTCCATGGTAGCCATGGTAATCACCAGACGCTGTATGGTCAGAACATTTCATATGTAGCAAAGGCCTTATTTTTCTTTTTCATTATTCTCCCCAGGACAATTGTGCATCCTGTTTGGCTCTCCATTTCTATCTGCTGATCAGCTGTGCATCAGTGAGAAAGGGCTGCAATTACCTGGAGGTTTTCCTCCATAAGCAGGCAAATGAGAACTCTGTCTTTATGCAGTTTCTTTCTGAAGTTCAACCATCCATTTCTTTTCTTCTTTTTAAGAATTTTGAGTATGGTCTAGTTAATTCTGTTTTGATAAAAGAGAAATTCAAAGAGAGGAGGGACAGGAAGGGCAGTTCTACAGAATTTCACAATTTCACTCAGAGACAGGCAAAGTCTTCTCAATCCTTCCTACTTTCCCACTAGATTACCATCCAGTGGTATGTAACATAAAATCCTTGTAATGGATTACATGTTACATTTCTTTTCAACAAAAATGAAAAAAGAAACCCCTTTATTATAGAGAAAAAATAAAGGAATAACATATAAAAAGCAAATTTGATCAAGAAATTCACTTCCCTGTAACAACACTGTTGTAAACAAAATGATGAAATTCAGGAAGGAGACATTTTGGCTCAGCCGTCATCTTCAATAGCTCTGATCATAACACTGAGATGAATTCACAGTCCTTGTTGAGACTAAATGGGTAAGGAAATCTGAGAGAAAGAATTTGGATGGGTCTTTGTCTCCTTATTGCCATCACTGCCTTGGCCAATATGAGGACAAGCACAAGCTACTAAAGCTGTGGGTGCAATGTTGAAGCTTTACGATACCTGCTGAGAAGGGAAATCATTTTGTCATGCTACAGATTTAAATATACCTATTTCACTTAGTCAGCATCAACCTCTGCAAATATATTCTGGTCACTTCCCAAAAGCTGTCAGAATGATGAAATGAGAAGAGAATTATTTCTGTGTGTGGAACAGCTGATCAACAATCATGTCCAAAGTTCACAGCCAAGAGAGAGCAAAACATTATACAGGGCATTCTTCCAGACAAAGCTGTAAATCAATATGAATTTGCTACAGAATAATAAAAAAAGTTAACATGTTTTCCATTATGTTTGTGATGATTATGATAATATAATTGCAGTTACTGCACCTACATTGCTTGTCTGCATTGTCTCATGCCTCTCCAAGTTTTAATGCTATGCATTAAGAACAAGCTAGGACATTTAGAATAGTTGATGGAGGAATATAGCAGTCCACTTGCACAACTGGCTTCACTGAAGTATAGTGTTGGCAACTGACTACTTGGCTGAGAACCAGCCTATGGAAGTCTAGAAGGAAGATGAAGGGCACAGGAGAACCTGATCTACCTACTATATTCATGTAGGATATGAGGATCTAGCACTGAGATGAGTCAGTCAAAATTAAGCAAAAATACTGGTGGGATCCAACCCATTTACTTCACTGTTATTTGTTCCCAGTATATGATATCCACAGTATCTGATATGCATAGCTGAGTTGTGTCTCTGAGATGTCTCTGAAAAACTTGCCTAGCTTTACCAAACTTCCATTTTCCACATATTCGGCATGCCTAGGGTGATGCCCTGACCTGGATGCTTCAGGCTAGCTTGATCTCATTAGATCTTGGAAGCTACGTGGGACTGGCCCTGGTTAGTTTTTGAATGGGAGATTACCAAGGAAGTCCAGGGTTGCTCTGCAGAAGTGGACAATAGCAACCTCTGCTCATCTCTTGCCTTGAAAATTCTATGAGATCAACATATGCCAGTTCTGACTAGATGGTACTTGACACACACACAGGGTTATTGTACATTTCAGTAGATGCAGCCAGAATGAACAGATTTGGCAACTAAACATTTCTTAGAATCCTCTGCAACGTTTAAGTGTTCCATGGCAGGCACACTGACATTCTACAATGGATGTCAGCAGGGCTTTTTTTGAGCAGAAACGCACAGCAACACAGTTCCAGCTGGCTCGGCATCAGGGGGCATAGCAAATGAGGTCCTGCTAGGCTTTTTCTACAAAAAAAGCCCTGTGCAAAACAATGGTGATGTCAGGGGGGTGCAGCCTAATATGCAAATGAATTCCTGCTGAGCTTTTCCTACCAAAACACCCCTGGATGTCAGCATAGTATGCATTCTAGGAGCATGAAAAATGTCAGTATAATGCAGGCCTCAGATTCAGCAGGAGCTCACAGGAGCATAGCTCCTGAACCTCTCTGAGCGTTTCACCTCCTCCTTCTGAGAGTTCCACCTCCTTGTCCATTGAATAGTAGATGCAGCTGCATAACAATCCCTGGATGAGCTCCACCACCTATTTTTCTACAAAATGATCTCTGATATAATGAAATAACTTTTAAATAGACAAATGTTTCACAAGAGTCTGAATCTTTTGAACAAAAAGTTACAGAAGTTTCTTCCTTGAAAAGATAGAATGAGCACATCTGTTCCACAGTGATACCACATGTCAAGTGTACATTATCTGACCCCTTTTCTTCCAGGAGCACCTTAACTTTAGTGGCTATATGGAATATTTGATACACACAGAGTTAAGATGGTGAGCACCCACCTTCATATTTTAGAAGAAAATATTTGAAATGAACTGGCTTCATGCAGGGGGAGAAAAAGCATCCTTTCTTCTATATTGATTTAATGAAATTTATAAAAAAAAACCACTCTGGTACTTATGCTTTTGAATTCTTGAGAACACTTCTATGGTTCATGGGCGATGTACTTGCAGACAGAACAAAACAACTTCACAGTAGGAAGGAGGGTAGTCTTCGTGTCAGCATTTTCCAAAAGAATATGGTATTTACTGCAGAACTTTATAAATGCCTTAAGGAAGAAGCTATCAAATCCATCCTCAGATATCCTTGACAGCATGAACTTCCATGAAGACACTGGGTTTCCCACTCACACCTAATACCTTATGATCATCACTTTTGCTGCCATACTATTGCTGGAAAAACAGACTAACATGCCCATCACTTATCAACCCATTTGGACTCAACTGTCTTTGCCTTGCTGATCCTGTGCTACAATAGCCTTGATGCTTGACTACTGTAAAATGTAGTGCTGCCACTGAGGGCAACTTGGAAGCTGTAATTAATTCATAATGCAGGAACCAAAATGCTGTTGAGAGTAACTCATAGGATTCATCTAAATATATCTAACAATGTCTGGGCCCCATCCTGGGATATCTAAATCCACAGATCAGGGCCACACTGATGCTAAACATCTTTTTCCTGCAAACTTGGGGGACCTCCTAGGTTTGCAGAAAAAATACATTGGGGTTTAAGTTCCTCCTAAATTAAAAAAAAAGTGTTGTCAGTGCACACACAGTGCACTTTCCCATACATATATTGCAGCCCCCATGTTGTGGAACAGTTTCTCTTTGGTGGCTTTCAGGAAGGCTTGCCAGTCCCTAGGTCTAGGCAGGGGATTCCCCCAATTTTGCAGGTTCATCCCCACCGGCAGCCAGCTGGCTGGCAGGGAGGAAGCCCTGCCCCAACAGCCAGGATGTGACTTTAGGTCTCTGGCAGGTTCAGAAACTTGCAACTACTTCTGTTTTGGAAGGGATATGTGTGTGCCTTTAAATCTCAGTGAGACTGAAGCAGGGGGGGGGGGCAAGCAAGAAGACCCATGTGTATGAGAGAGAGGGGAAACCAGAGAGCCCAATCCCTCTGTTCGTTTCGTATTCCTTTCAGAAACTATGCAGTAAAATGGATAGTAAAGAGAACTAGAACCTGAGTATGGGACAGAGGAAAACTCCACCCCCCCAGACCTCTCTCTCTGTAAATTGGTTGAAATACAACAGATTATTACATTCAGCAACTCCAGTGAGTAAAGCTATCTATACCATTGCCCCACGGTGATCCCCTTTTATTGACAAAGTACTTGGTACATTCTGCCATGCTACCAGCCAGACAAAATAGTTGCTATGTACTGAGCAGTGTACCCACATAATGCAATAAGCAGTGGGTGCACAAAAGGTAACACCACTTGCTCATAAATCCCTTTGCTGTGTTCTGCATGAGAAGAAGAGACAGTAGAATGAACAAACATGATGTTGCTGCCCTATTTCCAACAGTCTGGGTCTGGGGCACTTCTTCTCTCCTCCTCCTCCTAAATTTGCAGTCTGACCTTTCAGCATGGCTTCGAGGAAGCCACTGATCAGATTTGGTTGTGTGGATAGCTGACTCAGCTCCTGACCTCTCACAAGGGTGATACTCCTAACAAGAAACTGGGAGTGCACCAAGAAGGCAGGCCCCAGTTTGCTCCATTGCCTTCATAAGAGGTAAGAGCAGTAAGCTGAGGAGAATGTACCCAACTTCTCTTTGCAAATAAGGGAGAAGACTGGGGCAGGGGGAGGAAGAGGTCTGAGGGTGCTGGGAAGCCTCCTCCCCTCTCCATTCTAAGGCCATGTTATTACTGCTGCAATATCAAACCCCAGTAAAGTGGTCTGTATGGGATTAAATCCTCATTTAAGACAAATGGCTTTTTTAAATTAACAGGAATGGCAAGGGAAATTATAGGAACCACAAAAGAGGCTTGTATTTAACCATGAAGTATTTGAAATTTCTTCTCTGTCAGGGGAAAAATCCTTTAAAATGTGCTAATACTATTCAACTCAACTTAGATCTGCCTTGATGAGTGATTTGTTCCTTGTTATTGTTATAATGGTTTTTATCTAACCTTGAGAAGTATTGTCTTGTTACGCAAAGCCTCTCATTTTTTTTTTGGAGCAAATTATTTGTAAAAGTTCTCTTGAAATCAAGGAAGTATCGCTAAGATAGCCTTACAGACTGATCCTGCGTAATCTTTTGCCTGCCCAACTTGGGTTGGGTGCACCTCACCAGTCTTAAAATGAAGCTTTCATAGCATCTCTAATGCTTGAAACATCCTTGAATTTATTCAATTTCTAAATGTATACATAAGTTTCTTGTCTGAATTTCATCTTTGCTTTGTTCTTGCCCTTTGTAAATAGGGATATATGTGTGAGAGAAAATATCAGAACTCTGGTTGGTAAACCATCATAAATGTTATAGAAACTGAGTATCTACGTATCTATCTAATCTACCTAACTATTCAACTTCACTGCTATCATTGCCCCGCTACTTCAAATGGTCTTTTTTCTTCCCATTGAAGTTGGAACAATAATCCTCTGCTATTCTGTTGAATCATTTGAAACATGGCGATGGAGGAGAGTTTTTATAGAAACCATGGGCCTCCAAAAATATAAAGCAGTGGGCTCTAGATCAATTCAAACCTAAACTCTCCTAGAGGTTAAAATGACTAAATTTAGGCTATCATACTTTGGTTACATTATAAGAAGACAAGAGTTGCTGAAAAAGACAGTAGTGATAGGAAAAGTTGAAGGCGTCAGGAAAAGAGAAATACCAACCATAATGACTCAATCGTGAAAGTTATGGCCCTCCGTTTGCAAGGCCTGAGCAATGCTGTTAAGGACAGGATGTTTTGGAGGTCATTAATTCATAGGGTTGCCTTAAGGCAGAAGCAACTTGACTGCACTTAGCACACACACATGTGCACGTTCTGTTGAAAGGTGGAGGAATTAAGTGGCTAAATCTCATTATCCCCTATGCCACTACACTGCAGCACTTGCAAATGGCTGTGTTTTTACACTTCTGTGGCTCATTCCTTCAGAACATTTTCGGGAAGCTCAAGACCATGCTGCGGTACTGTGAAACAATAATATTTTCCTAATAGATGAGTATACAAAAAAACAAATATGTTTGGGGCTTTAAGAGATAAGACAACATCCAGGATTTTAAGTGATTCTTGGATGTCTAAACATAAAACTCAGGGGAGTTGTTTCCTTTCCTGTCTCCTGCCAACATATCCAGCCATCAAGATAATATGTGTTAATGAATGTGTTTGAATTCCAGCTATTCTATAGCACAGCCTGAATCATTATGAGATTACACATTCAACTAAGCATTCTTAACTTTTTTAAAAAGGAAAAATGTGCTAACATGCTGTGTTTCAGAACTGGTGGAGAACAGGGTATTGCAGAAGAAATTAATGCATACAGCAAAGAGGTGGAGCATAATTGGGATGGTGTTTCTTAGGCAAAAGCCCTTTTTAGGTGTAGCATTTCTTGGCCCAGAGAGAAAGGACCCCAGGATGGAGAATGGCTGAAAACAACTTTACTATGAAAACCTCTCATACAGCAATCTCTAAACCTTATTGCAGGATTCATTAATCTCATAAATTACCAGTTGAGTAATTGCACTTATACTTAACACTGCTAAGTATAAGGGAATATTTCTAAATTATAACTTCTATCACTACATTTAGGGTTTTAACAAACACACCATGACATCTGTAATAGATTAGCCATTTTGTGCTGTTTCTAGCTGGTATTGAAACTATTGTATCAGTTTCAAATATATGGTAGGTAACTGACAATGAATCAGAAACCAGCTGAGGAAGACCCATCAGTTACATCATTAAAAAAAACCTAAAAAACCTTTCACAATCCACAATCAATCATCGAAGGACATCACATTTCACCATTGTGGCAAAGCATGTGGGGAAGCCTCCCACCTCCCGCCTCCCGCCTCCCTTGCCAGGTTCACCAGCTCTGAACTGCTGGGGAATCCACCCACCACCCTTCCTACCAGGCTGTCCTTGGACCTAGGTGTAGTTGGTCTGAGAAGGAGACAGGCTTCTCCTTCCTGGGACTTGTCTGGGTGGTGTGTGGCCCAAGAGGCTTCTTGGGATATTTCCTCTCCATGCCTGGGGAAGTGGGGTTTGTCCTGGATGAGTCCAGGCATTGGAGCTTTGTCAGGTAGGAGGTTAGAGCTGTGCTGAGCCTCTCTTCTGATGCAGGGAATTACCTCTGAACTTTCTTTATGCTTCACACAATTAATGAAACCAATTGTTGATTCTAATGAAGAAACAAAAAACCCCTGTATTCATGGCTCAGAACTAGATTTTGGGTCAGGCCTTCAATACAGCTTCTGTCAGGTACTTGTGTTAGAATACTCATGTCATTAACAGCAACAGAGAAGACTGTTGACAGGCTCCTGTTAGTTACAAAAGTCACCCTCCCATCCATTGCAATACAATGTACTGCTGCAATCTGCTGGCCAGGGGAGTGGTTGCTTGCTATTTTGAAGTTGTCAGTCCATCATTGGGAGACCTGCCTTGCTTGGTTCATCAGACTGTAGAAGGAAGTAGTGGACATGGCAACCTCAGCAAGATTAGGAGAACCAGGGCAGATACATTCCAAGAACAAATAAAAGAAACACAGACCTTACTAAATAGATCCAGGTGGGCACTGGGCAGCCATGTTGGTCTGAAGCAATAGAACAAAGCAGAGTCAAGTAGCACCTTTAAGACCAGCAAAGTTTTATTCGAAATGTGCTAGAAGTTTTATTCATGGGCTAGAAGCACACTTCATCAGACATTCTGAATAAAACTTTGTTGGTCTTAAAGGTGCTACTTGCCTCTGCTTTGTTCTAGACCTTAGTAAAGACTGAGAGATGCTACTGTGAGATGCCAAATAAGGTCAACAGGATACTATAGTATTGATGCTAGCCTCAAGGAGGGACCTAGGGATCCCCTGGAATTACAACTCATCTCCAGAGATTAGTTCCCTGATGGGAAATTGATGTTTCGAAGGGTGGACTCTGGCACTGTACCCCACTGTCCTGCCCAGGCTCTGACCCCAAATTTCAAGGAGTTTTCCAGTCTGGATCTGTCCACCCTACCCCCATCCTGGCAACTCTGTACTATAAACTTGACTGAACCTGTGGTTATTTGACTTGGGCCATCACTACACAGTCCTAAATGGATTATACTCTTCTAAATCCACAGACTCTGATGGATTTAGGAACTTCCCTCAAGTAGGTTTCTCATGCAAAAGCCATGCTGATGCTGAAGGCGAATTCTGATTTTACTGCTCTGCATGCAGTATCTGTGCATAAAAAACAGCAAAACCTGTGAAATATTTTCCCCTTGCATGGTTTTCACACAAGAACACTGCTTGGAAGGAAGCAAAAACCCTCCCTGCTTCTGAGCTCTTTTGGGTTCTCCTTTTTATTTGTAGAAGCAGTTCCCTGCAGCTGCTGTGTAGCTGCGGGGAACATGGGAAATTGAGTGTAAAAGTGAAGAAACATAATGTGAGGTTGACCACTTAGTATGGTGTAACTTTGCTTAAGATGGCACTTCTTCAGGGTTTGCCTGAATCCATCACATGTCAGACAATACTGAGTGGATATAGATTTGCAGAGGAATGGCTAAATGCATGGCACCATCTTTATTAAAATATGTGTGTGTTTCACCAAAGGCAATGATAAGTAAGCTATGAATTTAATCATTTAAAGAAGTCTCAAAAATTACTGCAAATCTCCTGACATTTAAATAGTTTTTTTTTAAAGCCCTACTTCCAGTCTAATTGTTGTTTGCATCACAAACCCCCCACCACCCATCTGTCCTTGATACATAATTTGCTTCTTGGTTTGTAACATCCACAGACAGCTAATTTCATGCCCAGACTCCATTCCTCAACAACATATTGTTTCTGGTTAAATGAGGCTATTTTATTTAAATGCTTAAGAGGATGGTGCTTCTAGTTAAGTTGGAAGTGGCGGGGTGGGGAGAGACAGAAAAGAAAAATCCTAATTAAGAGGAAGTAAGTAAAATCTTGCCATGGGGAAAAAAAATAAATAAAACCATCTTCAAGCAAAGCATATTTCTCAACAGCTAGAGGTACCGCCAGTTCCGCAGCCACATATGGTAGTTTCTCTTTTTTTCCTTAATACCGTACCGGACTCAATAGCACCTAGGAGTCATTTTAATACAAATAACTGAATTTCGGTTAATTCACCATCTGCTACTCCAGATTGGCTACCGTTGTTGATACTAAGCACACTTATACTGCCAATACGCTGTACTTACTGCTTGAGGAACATGGCAAAGTGAAGCACTTTTTAAAAAAAAATTGCTTTCAATGAGTTCTATGACCAACAGTCACAATTGAAGATGCCATAACAGCAAAGTGGTTTAACCTTTGGAATTAATCCTGCCTGGAGAGTTTGTTTACTTATTATGTTTCCACAGGTCATCCCTGGATTTCCTTCAGATGCTTTTTGACAAAGGAAGTTATTTAATGAGCAAGTGCTGGATGTCAAGTAAATATTGTACTTTGAGTGAGTGCATATACAGTGATGCCAACAAGAATGTTGGTGCCAGGAAGACATACATTAGAGTCTTTCAGGGCTGATTCACCTGTTCAAGTCCATTGTTTGAAGACAGCAGCATGACATGTATCAGTAGGAGAGTCAAAGCAGAATCTAGGAGAACCAAGTTTTTTATGACAGTGAAACTGTCTGGGTGGCCTTGGGCCAGTCACTCTCCCTAGGTTGTTGTGAGGATAAAATAGAGGAGGGTAGAATCATGTTGTAAGCCAATCTGAGTCTACACAGCCTAAGTGTTTGTATAATGAACTGGTTTATTATTTGTGATGTTCACAATTGAAATATTCTAGTGCAAAGCCTTGTGTGTAAGTGCACACAGACTGGCTTCAATTCAGGCCCGTAGCCATGGTGGGGCCCACAGGGACCCCACTTAGATACTGGGGTCAGGGTCCCACCACTTACCACCCCAACCTCTGCTGCAGCTGAGAGGCCCTCTCCTCCCTGCCCCAGGCTTGCTGAGCTGTAGCATGTGGGGAGGGTGGGGGTCTGGAGTGATGCTGAGCATCTTCCAGTGGGTTCTCACCTTCCTCTTTGTCAGTAGGTGCCAGGCTCTGATGGGTGGAGTGGAATCTGGGCTCAGAATGCCAGAGGCTCTGCTGCTGCCAGGGGCTTTGCTTTAGTGCCCAGGGGGGCCCTTTAAAGCCCCTGTCCTGTGAATGCTGTGGAAAGTTCTTAGCAAAGGGTTGTTTTGCTTTTTGCTGTGGGAAAGGAGTTGTTGGAGGCCACCTGGCCCCCTAAACAAAAAATTGTTGCTATGTACCCCACCAAACTTGAAATCCTGGCTACGGTCCTGCGTTGATCCACCCAAACATTTCTACGGATGGAATGGGGGTGTTTTTTTGTTCATGGAGTGACATTTTCTCCCCCACCCATCACCATCATTACCCACAGAGCAAAGAGAGAGGCTGCAGATGACAGTCTTGAGTATTTGTTTTGCACCAATCAATTACATCCAACGAACAATGAGCAAGGGACAGAAAAAGAATAACAATACTTTGAGAAACAATAACAAGCAACCTCAAAATCCTGTGACTTTCAGCATGTTTTCCACTATAATTGACAATACCTGTATTTCATCCATAATGCTGTATTACCTGCTCTAGAGTTTCCAGATGACTCATTCACCCTTGCTTCTTAACAAAAAAAACCTGCTTGTTTTTCTCTGAATATAACATAACATCTATTCTGCCCAGTAAGTACGCTTGCTTAACTTTGGGATTCCAGTCACCAGCTTTGCCCACACTGTTAAGTGGCTTTGGGGGGTAGCCAAACACCTATCTTTGACCTTCTCCACGGATGAGAATACTAGCTTGGGATTTGACAGGGATGGCCCTGTAGGTATGAGAAAGTGTCACCGAGAATCTATTACCAACCTATTCCCAGTGTGAGAAATATGAGAAATAAGAAGAGTTACACCCAGAAATATGTTGCCCATTGAAAATAATGGAACTTTATTCAAGGGAGTGGAACTGAATGTAGACAATAATAAATATAATTAATTTAGATGGGGTAAAACTGGGTTTTCTGTGCGTACTTCTACCTGATCTGGTGAATTTGTTAACAAGAAACAGATTGGTGGTTGGGACACAGTAGGCAGGTTTAGTCCTACCTTCAGTGGTCTTGCATACTGCAATCTTCTATTTTCTCCTACACAAATGATTGGTTGCTGCTTACTCCTATGGGGGGAAAATATCAAAGTACAGCTGGAAATGATTTGCATAGGAGCATGACTTGCCCAGATAACTTATAATATTGGTTAGTATGATCCCAGACCTCCATTAAAGATGTACTATGCCTAGAGATACATTACATCTCAGCAACATGCATGTTCTCACACTATTTGCATCTAGTCCATCATACTGATGGAGAGCCAGTTTAGTGTGTTGGTTAAGTGTGCGGACTCTTGTCTGAAAGAACCGGGTCTGATTCCCCACTCTTCCACCTGTGGCTGCTGGAATGGCCTTGGTAGGAGTTGCTTTGGTAGGAGAAAGGACAGCTGCTGTGAGAGCCCTCT